>NW_027494002.1:0-315991 GCF_021521415.1 Bidens hawaiensis
AGCATCAACTAGCAAACAAAAATAAAAATAAAAACTCTTTTTTAGGCATCCTGAATGATCTCTTCAGTCACCTCCAGCAGCTCTTCAACCTCTACTTCCTTAGCCTCATATTCCTCTTCCACATCACTAGCCTCACCATCTCTTAGCATCTGCCTATCCATCTTCTCCTGCTCGTGATACTGCTTCCATGTGTTCACCCATCGTTCCCAATCATCCTTCAACTGCTTCCTCTTTTCACGATCTTGCTCGCTCAACAACACAGAAATATCTTGATCTTGCACGTCGTACTTCTTGCTGTATTTCTTCAAATTCTTCAATATTTCTTCCTCCTTTTCCGGGCTCAAGAAAGATGGTGGCCTTGGCCTCCACAAGAACTGTAATAATACCATTTTAATAATCATTTACAAAAGTTAAAAAAAGAAGCTACAAGTTTACAACATTACCTGAAAGAAATGATCCTTCAGAATTCGGTAAAGCAACTTTCCATTGAATGACCATATATTGAAACCATTTTCCATCTCATGCACCGAAGTGACTGAAGTTGCAACATACCTATAACAGAATGAATGCATAAAAATTAATATAAATAAAAAAATTTGTTATCAAGGCATTTGATTAAGAATTAATTTCATAAAAACTCTTGCAAACTTACAAAATCTCATATATACCCCAACCAAAAATAAAAATATCATATAACCCAACTTTAATGAATTTTTACTTAATGATCATTCTAACCCTTTCCATTATACGTGTTAAACCCTATTTTTTATTTGGATGTTTCAATATCAAGTTATCAATGATAAAGAAGCAAACAGAAACACAGTCTACTCTTTTGTTCCCTCAACAGCAGATAGTCGAACACGCGTATGCTACAAATAAGATAACCAAACCAAGTATAATCGCATGATAAACGAACGATAACAATCTAACATTTTGCAACACTAATGTTTATCAGTAAAAAGATTTAAGATAAAGATGAAAACATATAAAAAGATGGAAGTTAAAGATAATGAAGAAAAATACAAATATAATTAAGCAAAAGATGGATATAAAAAAATGAAGAGTAAAATATCTATTATTAAACTGTTAACTGTGTTTAATAAGTTGGGCATATTTGATATTTTAACTACTTAGTGGGAACATATGATACTTTCATACTTTTAGCTTTGCATGGTATAAATATATGATACATTCCAAGTCTGTAGGGAGTGCATATGAAATTGCCCATAATTTGCTTTAATTAAAAATACCTCCCAGTTGGGTCCCACTCTATGTCAGTTGCCATAAAATGTTCAGCAGTAGCCATAGTTTCAAGCTCATCAACATTATAGAACTCCAACTGTCCATTGAACCCTTTCAAGCCAGCCAGAATGATAAAACGACCACTAGGTGACCAAAACAGAGCATTCGCCTGCTTTTGCTTAAGAGTGGTGAGCTTTACAACCTTACCGCCTTTGACAGAATAGAAACTAACATCAGGCCTTGGGTTATCACCATGAATAACTGCAAATCTGTGACCCTTTGGCTCCCATGCAAATGCAATAACCTTATCGTTCTTGTTGTCAAGCTCAAAAACCTCGATAGGTATGTCACGCTCTTTGATTCTGAAAAGCTCAAAGCCAGTGTATGTGCTCTTTTTGGTTTTTGTGTATCGATCAACTTTGACAGCGAGATATTCACCGTTACTTTGCCAGTACATTTTGCAATCACTAACACTGAAAAGATTCTTCTGCCTCAACTCTACTTTGCTCGGGATTTGAAAAAGACTCACCTATAAATATCATATAAGTCCATGTTAATTGTTATTCGAAAATAATAATATTTTGAAACCTCACAATGGGAAAAATGCCCATCAACACTTACTCTTGCAGGTTGATTTCCACCACCAAGTTCAGGAACAAAAAGTGCAAAAATAGGGTCGGTTGGGGACCAACTGAAGTCCATAACATTGTCAACTTTGATGGATTTCTTGTCGATAAGACCAAAGGTCTCTGTGTCATACACAGAAATCATATTTTTGCCCAATCGAGCAAAATATTTGTCCTCTTTACCACCACCCCATCTGGGAAATCACAAGCATATCAGCATCAGATAAACATGTATCCAGCACAAAGAAAAAAATTGCAAGACTACGAAAAAATTACTTGAAAACAGGCCAAGAAACCCCTGTAAAACCTCCTGTTCCTCCAATTGCAAACTCGTCAGCACTTCCCTTGAAATCTCTCGTTACTTTTCCAGTTCTCACATCAAATATGTTGAGCACCACCCTCTGATCATAAATAGATCAAACAGTTAAGAAAATCAATGCTAAGTTAGATGACTTTCAACTCATTTGAACAAGTTTGGTCCATTAAATATAAAACATATTATTAAAAGCCATCGCTTCTTGCGCCTAGGCCCAATTTTCAGGCAAGGCTCACTAAATGCGCTTCTAGTTCCTAAGCAAGCGCTTTGGTATCGTCTATGCCATGAATGAGAAAAGATAAAGGCCGAGCAAAAGTAACGCAATGAGTGCTATTGAAACTTAGATCTAGGAGAGATCAAAGGCAATATTTATATTAGACTCTCTTAGAACTTTTGGTACTAACTAGATGATATTAAATGTTATATAATAGTTTTTGTATACTTTATTTGAAGAATAATATTATTTTTCATCTATATAATATATTTTTAATTTTTTATTTAAGTGCGCTTTTTTTCCTTAGACCCACGCTTTTTTTGCGCATTGTACATTTGATAACTATGATATATAGCCTTACATATACAACCCATTTACAAATAAACTGGTTGAAACTTCCACCAAATATAAAATCATACAAAACTATATAAAGCAGAAAACTTTCTTACATGAGTATCGCGAGGGTTGCTTGGTTCATGGCTGCTATATGTAACCAGATATTTCTCACCAGGAGAGAAATCAATGAGTTTAACCTGCGGATGAGCATATCGCATCAGACGGTTAAATGTAGTAGCACCGCCCCAAACAGCAGCACCTTGGCGGTGAACCGTGGCTAAGTAGGTCCCTAACGGAGACCACTGCACAAAACTTTCAGTCCAGAACTGCAGACGAATACAATTCAACATAATCAGAATCCTTTCACAGAGTAAAATAAGTTAATTAAGATACCAAGACAAAGTATTTTTATTTACCGGGCGTTTGTAAACAGGATCAGCCTTCACTTGTCTTGCATCATTCCACAGAACCTCCGTATCTGATCCAGCACGGATAACAAACTGATCTCTACCTTTCTCATCAGTAAGCCAGCGTTGCAGATTCTCCTGCATTAATACACAACGACATTATCATCATTATTAAGTTGCAAGCTATCTTACTAACATTTTATAATAGCCAAAAAAGGCCATAAACAAAAATCAAGTTTCACGCTTCACCCAAAAACCAACCCCTGGTGTATAAGGCTTAATCTCCGGAGGAGCCCACTCGTCTGGGACATTCATAAATTTGTCAATTTCATCAATCATGTTGACAGCAAAAATGTGTGCTCTGTCTAGTCTGTATCCATTCGTCTTTTCCTTAGCAAGTTCAGCTTCCTACAAGAAGATACAGCCACAAAGCAATGAAAGAGATTTATTTAAAACTTGATAAAAATATAACTAGATTTTTTATTGTCAATACCTGTGGAGTATTGTACTCAATGAAGCAATAACCTAGGGTTTTACCGGTGTCTTCATCAACAGGCATCCAAAGCCCATTTTCCTTAACAACTCCAATTTGGCTGTAGATTTTACGAACCACACCTTCAAGCTTATCATACTTTTCTCTAGGCACAACTGGCAAATTATCCACAACAATAATACTCCCAAATCCAGCATCAAACTCCAATTGATCCCCCTCATTTAGATCCTCATCATCACTAAAATATTCAAACACACAATAAAGATACAAATTAATAACCAAAACAAAACACTGATATTCAAAACTCATCATACTAATAATCACTTGTGTACACAAGCATCAAACATGCTTACAACGAATACTCAAATTCAAAACAAAAACACACAAAATAAATCATCATTAAGCAATTAAATACTCCATATGCATACATGTAACCACTTAAATTAGGATTTGCAGCTAATAACCTCTAAAAACACCAACAAATCAATTAGCGACAAACTATTAGGGTTTTAACGGCCGTCATCATCAATTATTACAATTTCAACACAATACGTACATAAATCAGTGTATGTATCAACGGTTGGTTAATTTATAACTACCTAATGATGCCGCAGTCTTCACCGGGCGGGAGGCGGATGGAGTTCCAATCGACTGCAGATAAATCGATGTTCAAACGAGCGGCTTCAGCTCTTATAGCTTCCATTGACATTACTTCCGCCATGATTTCGACAGGTACCGTAGATCGAAGAAAGGTTATAGTCGGCCGTTGTTTTATCTGATTGATTTAGCGAAATTAGGGTTTCCGTCAGCTACGAATGCAGTAGTGTGTGTGTGTAGAAGACGATAACCCTAGTTGCCGCACAAGTTGTGTAGCTTTTGTTACTCTTAGTTAAACGGACCTAGAGGATTCTTTTTTACTTTTATATTTAAGTGAAAACTATTGGGCTTGGCCCTTATATAGTTACATGGTTACATTGTGGAGGTGTTAAAAAAAACCGGTTTAGGTAAACCAAACCGGTTTGGGTTTAAAACCGGTTTCATCCAAACCGGTTTCCAAACCGACAGTGTCAGGACCGGTTCCCCTTCAAATATATCAAACCGGTTTTAAAACCGAACCAGTTTGGGAAAAACCGGTTTAAAACCTGTGAAACCAGTTTATAAACAGGACCGAACCGGTATGACCAGGTCGGCCTATATTGCTTCAAACCGGTTTTAGCCAAACCGGTTTTGACCAGCCGTTGACCAAACCAGTTCGGTTTGGGTTGAAAACCAGTTTTGTACACCTCTAGTACATTGTGTGATGTATAGGAAAATAATATGTAAATAAGGTTGTTCACGAGTCGAGTTACAAGGGTTTGGAGCTTGAGCTTGAGTTCGATTTTAAAGTTAAATGAGCAGAGTCATTGTTGATTTTGGATCGGTTACAAAAATGAGCTAACTCAACTCGTGTTGTTTCAAATCATGATTTTTTAGTTAGTTTTATTCGAACTTTTATCGAGTGAGTCACGAGCTTTTTGAGCAGTCTTACGTGTAAATGAAAAAGAGATTCATAAACATGGAGGTAAACTACAAACTTATTCAAGTACGTGTGAATGCCATTTACGATATAAAAAAAATACTAATTTTGAATACAATTTCGTTTTCATCAAAATTTATAACAAAATATTGAAAACGATATTAGTTAGCTTATTTATAATAAAGTTAAATAAAAATATAAATTAAAATAATAGCTAAATGCATAAAAAAGAAAATAAAAATTACTAAATGCTTAAAATGTATATAAAATTTATTAAAGTGATAACTATATTAAAATTTAGAAAATAGTTAAAATAATAATTAAATGTATAAAATAAAGTATAAAGAAAAAATATTTGTTAAAAATAAAGTTAAATAATTACTAAATTAATAATTCTATTAAGTTTATGGCATGGTTAGAAATGTAAATTGGTTAAATAAATAAGGGATAAATAAGATAGAAACACAAGTCATTTAAAGAAAAATAATTCTACAAGTTCATAGACGTATGATAACGTAAGCTAAAAAGAATTTCAAAAAATTGTAATAGCTAATTGTCATGTGATGGCGTGTGGAGAAATCATGAATAAATACTACTCATAATTTAAAATACTATATTGCTTTACACTGTTTTGATGTTTTACAAGTTTTAAATGAAACGAGAACATAATATAAAAAAATTGTTAAAGATATGGATGGTAAATGTGACTCGTGTCAATTTATACATCATTGTTACTAAACTCGGTTGATTATGATCGAGTGACCTTAAAAATATAATGGTATGCTTATTAATTTTTTGTTTTGTTTGTACTAGTAACAAAAAACAAGTGGACGTACATGAGCTATAGAATCACGTTAGCTGGAACAAAGTTATATGCGATTATACGGGCTTTATTAAATCTTTGTGATTGGGCTGAACTTGTAGAATTAACTAATTTTATTAGATCGGCTTACTCTTTTGGTCCACATGGTTTTACTTGTTTAACGTTTGAATCTTTTGGCATATTAAACTTCGTGGTTAAATTCTATGTTCCTTTCGGTCTCTAGCTCTCCACTCTTTTTCGTTACTCTACCAGTAACACCACCATCCATCGGTACATTGTCACCATTCAACCAACATCATGCAATAGTCTATAGTTGACACTCTCATGCATTACATTGATGATTTTACGTTGTGTTCCTTAGTCTAATAAATGAAAGAAGAGAAAAGAAAACAAAAGAAATGGAACTAAGGAGATAAAACAAATGGAGTGAAATGGAAATATTAATGTAATACCGTGTTTTAAAGTTCAAAGGAAATGAAAAAGATTTTTCTTTTTCATCTTATCAGCTGAAAATAAGAAAAATAATTTTAAGATATTTTATTTATTATAGATACTATAGCCACTTGTAGTCGAAATCAATATATTTTATTTATAAACATATGTAATTTTGTACAAGTACGACTCAGTTTGGGTACCATTATAGGATACAACAAATCTCTACCCAATGTTGCAATTTTTAAATTTTTAATATCCATCAATTACATAAGGGTCGTCAATTTTGTTGTTCTTAAAACGGATCATTATAATTTGGTTAATCATCGGTTAACTAACGGATTTAAACACATGTATATTCATTCAGGCTAGCTTTGGTTAATAAGTCCATTTATATGCTTGTTCAAATAAAATAATATCAACCTTTCTAAGGAGAATAATATATCAACTAACATGCTATATATAAGAAAAATAACAACTTTTTTTAAGCATAACATTATAGGATTTGAATCAAATAAAAATTGAATTAATGTGCAAACTGCGTGAAACAAGTAGTGTAATTATGTAATAAAATCTTAATGTAATTACATTATGCTGCAATTACACTACACTATAATTACACTATTTGATTCGCACAGATAACATGTTTTTTTTTTTAATTTGCACGCTAACTTTCTCATAACATTATATTTATAAAAACGATAAAAAAATAATTTAAAAATCGATTCAGTTTGGTTAATTGAGTTATTTACTTATTTATAGACATATAGTCATAACCGTATTGTATATAGAGTTATCAATCAAATTCAAAACCAAGACTTCAGTTTCTCTACTCATTATTTCAGTTATGATTTGTTTATTTGATTTCTTTTTTCTCCGTAAACTCATCACTTTGTTTACGTATGTATACATATGTATGTTCTTACCCATAAATTTTTGTTACTGCTATTATTATAATTTTATGGAACACGTCAATGCTAGCTAGACGTGGATTGCGACGGTGGATACGAGGTTTAAGGTTATGCGTTTGTGTCCTTGTCGGTAAATTGGTGGTTTGGCAGGATTTTTCTTGGACTTGTCTAAAACCAAAAGTATCCACATATCATTTTCTACAAATAAATATTTGTTCTTACTTTATAACATTTTACTTTCATATTATTATATTTATTCAATGCATCTTTCGAATAATTCATTCTTACATGCCAATCTTACAAATACTTTATAACTAGGGGTATCATCAGCGCCGAGCAAGTTGGTAAAACTCAGGCGCGTAGTAACAAAACTTAAACATTGTCAATCTCAGGCGTTGAGGTGGTAAGTTGACGCAAATTAGGTCGGTTTTCATCACGTTCATTACAATACTGGAACTAAAACAAAAACAAAATTAGCATTTAGACGGTTTCGTTATGTTCGTTACGAAAGCAAACTTAAAACAAAACAGGGCGAGTCCACACGAATTTGGTCAAATTTCGTCACGTTCATTACAGTATCAGAACTAAAACAAAAACAAAACTTAAATTACATTCAGTCGATTTTCCTTACGTTCGCTACGGAACCAGAATTAAAAGAAAAAAAAACAAAACGCCGCGTACCAATAAGGTGCCGCAAAGCGCCCCAATGGGCTTTGCGGCATGGGGGGGCTTTGTGGCACCAAAGTTATCTTTTATACTTATTAGTAATGAACCTCAAACTTGGCGTGATAGCGATAAACCTAACGAAGATTTTAAGTTCGAATCCAACTTACAGTTTCAATCCATTTAAAAGTCTTCTGTCTCTAGCTATAAGCTTAGTCTATTTGCAATACTTTTTTTAGAAGATAAAAAAGGAACGCAATTACAATATAAGGACGGCTAGTGACCTAACATGTATATACAAGTAAATAACAAAATATATACATCTTTGTAAGACTCACCCAAACAATTTATCTTGCTAGCTAGCTATCAAAATCCTCAATTGCAGTAAAACTTGACAATGATGTTTCAGACTTTTACGAACTGTGAAGTGAATAAAACAAACAAAATTTAGAATTCTACAAGAAAAAATATATAATAGCTAGCCGGCACATAAGACACACTCTTTGGTTTATATAAATAGACAACATCACACGTTACATTCCATTATTATTCCAACTGACCCACTCATAACCATGGTGATCAAGATGCCTACTTCTGACGTCAAAGCCGATATGTGTTCATCCGAGTCGCTCTCTTTAACCGGTCTAGTATGCACTCAAGCCCAGCCTCGAGATCTTGAACCGAAATATCACCGAAGAAAAGCAACAAATGTTTCAGAAAATGATATAAATTTTGAGTTTAGTTATTCTGCACAGTCTCCTGCTGTAGTTAAACTTCACAAGAAATCGGAATCTAGTGATCTTTTTGAGCTGAAGTTGGATAAGCAATCACAAGTTCATGGACATTTAACCATGAAAGATGTGTTGGAGCTGCGGTCTAAAGGCGGGATGAAGAAGATGAAGGATCAGAACAATGGTGGTTTTGCTAAGCTCATGCAGTCGATCACGACTCCGTGTAGAAGCTGCAAGGCGGTTGAACCATCGGCAGTCAGTAGAGCAAACACGGTGCAAGGGGTTTGAAGTTTAATTTTAAACATATATTAAACTCTCTCATTTTATTAACTTATTTTGGAATGTGTTACTTGGTGAAACATTGATATAAGTTTTTTAATTAATATTTTAATCTCGTTCGTGACATTGTTCGAAGTATGGGGAGTTGGGGACTATGATTACCAAGAGGTGATAATATAACTTCTGACTTAACTCAAAACACGACCCAAAAATAATCAGGTTTTGGGTTGAGATATCTAACATGTTTAGAAATAGATCCTGTTTGGATTGACTTTAGTTAATTAAACAAGTCATGTTTGGTTGGCATGTTGAGTTAAATGGTCGGGGCTGACTAGCGAAAGTTGTTTAATTAAACAAATCGACCCACCAACCCATTCATGTTAAAACATTTACAACTTGAATATTGCCGCCGAGCCTTTTAGACAAATAGGTTAAAGAAGTTGTGTTTGTGTTAGTGTTTGTTAGAACAATTCTAACTCGATAGACAAAATGCTTCTAAAACTTAGCCTTTAATCACCATGCATCAAGGATTAACACAACAATCTTGAATTTTAGGTCAGTAACCACTTACTCAAACTTTCTGATAATGATAACACTTTATATAAATCTCCAAACCCTTCATTGATTTCTTATTCTCATCGTTCTTTTCTCTCCAAACGCACTTACATTTTTGTATCTAGCAACATGACAACCATCCTCCTCAACATATTTATTTAAAAGTTTACACGCTTGACATAAAACCGTCTCTCATATTTCATTATTATTTATGCTAAAATTAATGTTCATTCTTTAACACCCTATGCTAACACTAACACCTATTTATGTAACCCATTGTCAACACAACTAACTTACTTTACTAGAATCATCGAAACCTAACATAAACTACAACGCATACATAATAAACTAAAAAAATGAGACGTCGCATTAGCGGATACTGTTATTCCAGTACCGTTGTCTATGTCGTAAAACTATGATCAATGGTTAAAATATAAATTTTGCTTGAAAAATAAATTGAAGTGGAGCTTACGACGTCATATAGTTATTATTTGGTGAAATGATTTTGTAGTTACCGCGAATATCTGTAAATTAGGGCTGGATCGAAGTGATCAGATCAGGTTAGGTAACACCCCCCCCCCCCCCCCGAACTGAACTGAGCTAAACCACATCTTGATTTGATTTGATTTGATTTGATTTGATTCGATTCAGTTACTCTTCTATTTGATCAAACTATCTGTTAATCTGCTGTTTATTTTCTTAATGATTCTTATCAGAAGTAAAATGAAGCTCTGGTCAACATATTCTATATTATTATTATTGCTGTTGTTATTAATTCCTGGAATTCATGGATGGGGCAAAGAAGGACACTACGCTACTTGTAAAATCGCTGAGGTCTAAATCAATTTCATTTCAAATTTTGTTTATTATTGCAATGCTTTTGATTTCAGTTTTGTGGAATGATTGTGTGCTTTAGGCTTAGTATTCTGGAATTGGTATCTGATGTTTACATGTAAGTTTTAAAGTTTTGATTGAGCATTTTGGCAAAATTTGATGGTCAACGTGACCATTGATCATTATATATTAGTCAACTTTGTGAGTTGATTAATCTTTTTGTGAAATTTGAATGATGTCTAAGACTAGGCAGAACATTTTGTTGGGGGGTGTAAACGATCCGAGCCGCTCATGAGTAGTTTTTCAAGGTTGAGCTCGAGCTAGGCTTGTTTCGAGCTCTATTTCTAAAGCTCGAGCTCGGCTCGGGCTTGACTCATTTGTTTAATTATTACCTATTTTACTTTTATTTATATTTAGTATTATTTTTAATTATTACTTTTATATATAACATAAAAAAGCTATTTACTTATTTGTATCATGATTTTTCATATATTAATAATTGTTATAAAAATATATTAATTTATTACATAATTATATGAATAATAGGCTCGCGAAGCGGCTCGAGTTCAACAACTGAAGCTCGGGCTTGGGCTCGTTTATTAAACAAGCTTAATTTTATGCCCGGGCTCATTCAAGCTCGGCTCGGTTCGAGCTTTTAGTGAGCCAGTCTCAAGCAGCTCAAAGGCGGCTTGGCTCGTTTGCACTCCTACTGTTAATTGTATAGATATAAACTCAATTATTTCTCTATGATTAACATTGTTAATTGTCATTTCTTTCTGATAAACATCACTTTTGTGTCAGTTACAATGTTATTATCCTCTGTGAGAGATTGATGATTGTTGTAATTTTGTTTTACAATATCAGTCATTTCTTAGTGAAGAAGCTTTGAAGGCGGTAAAAGAATTGCTTCCTGAAACCGCTGAAGGTGATCTAGCTTCTGTCTGTTCATGGCCTGATGAAATCAAGCATCAATACAAGTGGCGGTGGACCAGTGAGCTGCATTATGTTGATACCCCTGATTTCCGGTGTAATTATGTTTACTGCAGTAAGTTAACAGTCTCCTGCAATTTCAAATTAGCAGCCCTAAATCCCTTAATAAGGCAATATAAGTAGTTATTATTATAATGTCATAGGGGACTGTCATGACTCATCTGGAGTCAAAGATAGGTGTGTTACTGGAGCCATTTACAACTACACGGAGCAACTTGTTACTGGCTATAATGTCTCAAATTCAGTTGTTAACTGTAAGCACCAACTGTCATTAGTTTCTTTTACATTTCTACACTAATTTTTTTTTTAACTTATAATTATTTAATTACAGATAACCTGACTGAAGCACTTATGTTTCTATCTCATTATATTGGGGATGTGCATCAGGTTAGTTTGATTTGACCAACAATCAAACACTTCTATCAAAACCAATGTAATTTATTGCAAAACGATAATTAAGAATTTAGTTTTTTGTTTACAGCCTCTGCATGTTAGTTTTACTACTGATGAAGGTGGAAACACAATAACAGTCAGGTGGTACAAGAGGAAGACTAATTTGCACCATGTATGTTAAAGTTTTATAAAAACTTGCATTTTTCTGTTTCATTATACAGTTTTAATGTTTTATAGATCGATAACCTAAAAAATGATTAGATTAAATTCAATTTCACTACTTATATTTCAGGTGTGGGATAGTGATATAATTGAATCTGCCATGAAGACATTCTACGACAAGGATATAGACGTCATGATATCAGCAATTGAGAAGAACATTACTGTATGATTTGTATTCACTTGTTTAATAATACACTTATATAAAAAGTACTAGCTTTCTCATGTTGTTTTTCTTTTGCTATTTTTTTGAAATAGGATAAGTGGAGCAACGACATCTCTTCATGGGCAAATTGTACATCTGGTGAAGAAGTTTGTCCCGATCCGTAAGAATCTTTGTTTTGTCATTAAGGGTACTTTTGTCTTTTTCTTGATACGGGAATACACACCATGACCATGACCGAGTGGTGAACTGTTTCAGGTGGGCTTCTGAAAGCATCAAGTGTTCGTGCAATTACGCGTATAGAAATGCTACACCAGGAAGCACTCTAGGAGGTGTGTTACCTTTATTATTAACCTCCAATTAGCAATAACATTTAACATTTAATTGATAGAATTCTTATGAAGTCTTAGTTTGATGACATTAAAATGCGTAATTGTTTTTTTTTTCACAATGTGTTAGACGAGTACTTTCTCTCACGTTTGCCGGTCGTGGAGATGAGGCTTGCACAAGGCGGGGTCCGTTTGGCTGCAACACTTAACCGGATCTTCGATCCATACGTTTCCATCTCAAACAAATTAGCATTTTTTGGGAATATTCAACACACGGCTCACACGACTTGAAGCTGGATGTTAGTCAACAAACTTACTTTGTGAATTAGTTAATTGTGTTGGTAGTTGGTATGATAATCTTCTTTGACATATGCATTGGCAGCCTTCTTATTTGGTGCTCAGAATTATGTACATGCATAATACTTGAATTCTATATTAACTGTCATTGATGAGAATCCAACTAACAATTATATTATGTAAGTCAATCGAGTGATATGACTATCAAATAATTCAACTCATTAGCTACAAAATATCATGTGTTTTACATTTATTGAAAACCATAAAATGATAAAAACGAATGTCAATACATTTCCTATTAATACTAACACCGGTACCTATGTTGTTCAGTTGGAATTAGTTCGTAGGTTATCAGTACGGCATCCGATATAGTTTCCGATACTAAAACATGCTTTATTTTAAAATCGTGTTTGTCGTTTTGTTTTTTTTTTAAATAGCAAACGCAATATGTATTATAAAAGTAAAACATACAAAAGTAAAACATACATGTTTAATTGGTAAGTAAATTCAAAGTTTAGGGGAGCTATATTGTTAGTTAATGAGAGCCATTATGTAAGTTTAAAAAATCATGCTTAAAGAATAAAGACTATTCTACCTAAACGATTAAAGCAAAACCATTTTTTTACTTGTCATTCAACTAAAATAGTTAACTAGGATGTCAACTAATACTATTACCATTTATAAAATTACTAACAAAGTTAAAATGTAATTTTAAATGTTGTATTAAATAAGATTTTTAGATATTTATAAATTAAAATTTTTTATTTATCATTATTTATATTTTATGAATCCATAAAGTATGTTATTACATATATTATTAAATTTATTTTTTTATTATATTTTTTTAACCACCTGTGTATTACACGACTATATCCTAATTGTGTAATATTATAGTGAAATTTTACTCCTAAATGTATTAAATTCAATGATAGTAACTTATCTAAAACATTCTTTAATTTTTTTCCTTTTCTCTCAAAACATTATTTTTTTTTCTTTAACTGTTTAAAGTTAAGAGTGCAAATATATTAAAGTGATATCTTACTCGAGTTTTTTTTTTTACCAAAATGGGGTGGGAGAAAAAATTATTTACCTAAATGGGTGATTTCAAAAGTATTTATCAAATTAGGTGATTTTTGAAAATTATTTTTAAAAATTCTATTTTTTTTATTCCTAACCTCATTTTATGAAAGATGAAAATATCAACTATAAATTTTGTTTATCTAAATCTAACGGACCAAACTATTTAACATAAAAATAAAAGGAATATTTATTTTTCATCTCGTTTGTTTATTCAAATTACTAAAAAAATTGTCCTGAAAACTCGAGTTAAAATAATAATAAAAATAATCGTGAACTATAGTAATTTCATTACGTCACGTACTGTAAGCTTAGCGCATGTATACATGATTTTAGTTAAAAAATTATTTTGTTTTTAACTATACAAATCGTTTAAAAGAAAAGAAAAACTACAAAAATAACGTTTTCAAATTTAAGAAGAAAAAAGCTCACACGAAAAAAACTATATGGATGTTTAAAAGCTAGCCGCATCCTTGAATATCACTAAAATAACTCAACTTGAAAAAAAATAAATTGTAAATGAGTCAAGCCTGCTAGCTCGGTTTGTCTCAGCCCTCAGGCTTGTCCTACCTTAGATGTCCGGCTGTGCACGAGCCAAACCTTGAGATTCTCAGGTTCCGATCGAATGTAAACCAAGTTGGCTTGACAAGACTCCTTTACATACGAGCCTTTTTAGTCGGCTTTTTTCAAGCGAACTTCAAGCGAGCCGCACGTATTTGAAACATCCCTACAGTTTTTTCGAGCCGAACTTATATCTTTGTTAAGTTAATTAAAAAAAAGTTTATTCAAAATTTAAGTTCTCGTTTGAAAACATTCACTGACAAAAAGAGAGCAATATGCAACGTATATGCTGCTAGTCTTATATCATGTCAACATTCAATCTCTCTTGATTGTTTTCAAAAAGTTTTATAATAACAAATATAAAATGAAACAATTTTTTTCTAGAAAATAATTCCAACATAACCTAACGTAATGTCACCAAAAACAATTAAAAAAAACAAAAAACAAGATGAAAAACAAACATGTAAACTTTTTATTTTCCAATTAAATAATTTGGTCAACTAAATTTAGGAAAAAAAAACAGCAGAAAACATTTCATCTCATGAGACTAGGAATTAGAAAATTGGTTTTTCAAAAATCACCTAATTTGAAAAATAATTTTGAAATCATCGATTTTAGTAAATAGTTTTTCCTCCCATCCCATTTTGGTAAACAACTCTACCTTACTCTTTATACATTAAATGCATAACTTTTCTCACAAAACACTTTAATTTTTTTCCTTTAATCATGTTAAGTTATAGTGCAATTTATTAAAGTGATATCTTTTGTATTTAATGTATATGAGTATATGACTATATAAGAAGTCTTGGTTACACCACAACAAGCATCATCTCTTCATTCTAACATCAAGCAATATCCAACATCAAACTAATGGCCTTCACATCAAAACGTGCTCTCGTGCTAGCATTTTTTATGCTCGCATTTCTTTTCATGATGTTTGTTCCATGTTATGGTATGACTAATTTCTTTAGTTTTTCATATATTTTAAAGTTCCTCACTGCAATCCATAAACATTACAATGAAGAAATATACTAATCAAATGTTTTTATATACAGCTCCTTCTCCAGCATGCCTCGGAGATTGTAGTGCGCTAGGGGAGGATTGCTTACATCTTTGCCAAAGACTGCAATTTGCAACCGGTGCTTGTGTAGGAAATCGGTGTTGTTGTCACTAGTAACTCATGTTAATGGTTATTTCATGTAAACCATTGTTTCGAAGCCTTCGACGCTTAATAAAATCGCCTGAAATAAATTTCATCATATTCTCACATTCTTCATTTTTCTAAATTTTTATCACCTGATATTGCTTCCAGTTCATGAAAATGGACAACTATGCAAACTCATGTACTAATGACATAATAACTTTTAACTATGAAAAGGACAACTATCAACAAATCCAGTTAATCCACATCAGCATCCATCACTTTTGATGAGTCTTTTTCTGATGTATACAATTTCTAGGCGGTGGCAGCGGCTGTTTACCACCTCTACCGCCACCTCCAACCCTCCTCGTCCGCCCTAATCCTTTTTTAACGGTTTTCGGATCACCAGCACCAAGAAAGTCAACATTTGACTTTTTAGTCCCTTCGACCTCCGGATTCAGGGTACTAGAAATGGAATTACTGCTGACTTTCAAATACCCATGTGGGCCCGCCATCGGGCTAGTAACTGGAAACTTAACCACGAGCTTCGGTTGTTTACATGGGGCCCGTGGTCTAACACTTCGGGGTCTCACGGGAGTGGACATTGAAGGAAAACATAGGATAGATGATATCGGTCTGCTACTGTTGCTGCTGTTAGAATCGGTTAATAACTCTTTGTACTTTTTGGTTAATATGCCCCGAAAGGTGAATGCAGACTGGTACTCTTGTGTTCGTTTTGAGTAGAACACGAGGGCATTATTGGCAAGTAAAAGCAAGTCTTTGAAGAGTTCTCGTGTTGACTTTATACAGTTGTTAGCAATTTTTGATCTTATTGTGTCAAGATCCATATGTTGCTTGATGGTTTTTCTATACCGTGCTCGTTTCTGCAAAAAACAAAAAACAAAAAAAAGTTTGACTTTCAAGGTCAACGAATGGACTATAAAACAAGTTTTGACTTCTTGGGTCAACAGACTAAACTTCAAAATAAAGATTGAATGGGTTTGTTAAATCTTGGAAGATAACATTATACATGTGTGAAATATTTTGTCTACATATAAAATGGCAAAAATAGGGGTGGCAATTTTGAAAACGGTCGTGTCTGAAAGCAGCGAGTTTGACACTTTGACCACAAAAGTCAAACCATCACACTTGTTTTTTCGCTGCATACTATCGATTATTATTAGAGGTTGCAAGACAAGCAGTTCGGGCAGGTTGTTAGCCAGTCCAAGCAGGCCGGGCTAAAAAACTAAACAGTATGCAGCAATCAGGAGGTTGTATTTTTTTTTTACCCATAAAGAAAAATAATAATCCAAATTTTAAATAAAAACAATTTAGGAGGTTGTATGTCCTAAAAAAACACAACCCAACTTGGCCCGATAACTAAACATGTCAATGAAGGTTATTTATTACCTGACTATCAAGACGGCGTCTAAAGACCATTGCATACTGGTTCTCTGTAACAGAATTAAAAACTCCCACCAAATCATCAAACTGTGGTCCCTCTGCATCTGCACTTGACGACTGCACACAACCACTGCTCGTTGAAGTCTTGCCCTGCCGAATCCCACTACTAGACCCCAAATTCTCACCCTCTACAAAATCTTCTTTCACATCCCAACTACCATCTTTCCTCTTTCGTTTCCCTCTTCTTTTTCTAACCATGCATGATTCGGGTACTTCTAGTTTTACTTCGGGTGAATCTAGTTTGGGTTGCGGCTTTGTTACAAAATTTTCAAGATCTTGGGTGAAACTTCCAGCAGACGCTTCAAATTCATCTTTTGATCCTTGTTTTTGAATACTTTTGATGTTGACCGCGGTCGTTTTTGGTGATGATAGAGGTGGGGATTCGGTCTGGCTTGAATTGTAACAGATTGTATCACATGTCACACTTTGAGCTTTGATATTCTCAAGCTTTGATACAAGCAGCCTATAGAAAAGTTGCAGTTTCTAAGCAAAGTCGTAACTGATGAAGTCATGAAACAAAGACAAATTGACTATTTGATTAATCATACTTCAAATTTTATTGCAAAAACTAGGGGTGTCAATCGTGTCGGGTTGACTGGCTGAACTGTTTAACCCAAACACGACCCAAATTTTTATTTGCGTCAAAAACGTCAATCCTAACCTGCAAACACTTAAACTCGTGTAACCCAAACACGGCCCATTTAACCCATTTATCTAAAAGTGTCAAACGGGTTGACGGGTTATAGCCAAGTTGTAAACGTGTTGATCGAGTTGGTGGGCTGTAAAGATATGGCTTAAATGGGTTAGTAGATCGACTTGTTTAACAGAACAAGATAGCGGATCAACTTGTTTAACAAAACTGTTTAAACAGATCAAACCCGAACACGACCTGTTTTTTAAACAGGTTGGATACGTCAACCGAAAACGTGATTCACTTTGTGTCGTTTTTGGGTCGTGTCCAAATTTGGCACCCCTAGCAAAAATGCCAAAAACATACGTTGTATGCGTGAATCTAGACATATTATGGAAATGTAGATTGGAAAAATGAAAACTTTTTTTAATCATATTTGAATCGATTAACTATATATAAGGATTTAACCAAAAGGTGTTCTGGGTCAACCCGGCCCGTTTTAGCCATTTGGCCACCTTTACTTATAAAGAAGTGCATAAACGGTAAAAAAATTGATAGGATAAAATGAGAAAGATGAGACTGACCCTATTGACTCTTCTGATTTCTCAAGGGCCCGCTTCAATTCAGCAACTCGACGTTCACGAAGCTCATCATACCAATATCTAACGGTTAAATACATGGTGACCAACAAATTTAAATCCTGTTCAAGATTTGTTACAAAAACAATCGTGCTATGTATAACAAGTTTGATAAAATCAAATAGTGATTTTGACTTTCTTGACCATCCTGGTTGACTTTCCAGCGTAAACAAAGTACATACCACCATTTTAACAAGATCAAGTATATTTAATTTTTAATTTATATCTCTGCAGTTAGGCCAAAAGCACAAAGTTTGCAAACTACACAGGTTTATTGACATTTTTGTAAGTGTTTTATTTTGAGACCATAAAACAAAACCATATTCAGTGGTTTAAAATTATCAATGAACCTACCAGCACCGGAAGCAGCCTCTCTATTCCTAAAGGGTAGAGGTAAGGCTGTCTACATTTTACCCTCCTCAGACCCTACCATAGCTTTGCTATTGGTGGGATATACTGAGTACGATAATGATGAATAATGATGATGATATTCAGTGGTTTAAAATTATCAATGACTTAAAAAGACTTTGATTTTGGAAGTGAAAACGAGTCAAATGTAGGTGCCAAATGAGAACCATGAGCTTAATTCTTGGACCACAAGCAAGTGTAAGTGTGTGGATGGAGTAGCTCTAGCTCTAGTATATATACATTATAGGGAAAAAACAGGATCCTCACTTGCAACCAGTATAGCGTTGTTGCAGGTCCTCGTACCTCGCTCTACATGCCTGCAGGTTGCATAATGTGAGTACAAAGTATCAATCTTTTAAGATAAATAAAAAAAACACCACTTTCATCAAAGCTATTAAAAATAAAAATGTTAAAAAAATCTTTAAAAAAGCCATCTATTATGAAAGTAAATACACTTTTCTTCATTTATAATAGTTTGTATCAAATTTTATAAAATAGGAAAAGTGGGCCCGCATGACAAAATGTTTTTCCTATGAAAACAAAACACAATTCTAATGTCAATTCCAAGATTATACAACACCCGTGCCTTCGTGGTAGCTACGGGTCATTTACATTTTCACTTTTTAATTAAACGACTAAAGTAAATAATAATAACAATAAATAATAATAATAATAATAATAATAATGATAATGATGAGATAGTATGTGAGACCTCTGGGGTGAAGTAAGACGGGTACGCGGTTCGGGTACGGAGTTCGGACGAAATGAGGTCCCAGTCACCGGTACCGTGGCGGAGAACAGCACCGCCGAGGATAAGCTCCTCCCACGTACCCCATACCTTCCTCCTCCTCCTCATGACGTCATCCATTCCCGCCAAAACCCACCTTTTATTTCATGAAAAAAAAACCACAGGGCGTCCGACGCACGCTAACAGAAACCCTTATTCCGTCGACGGAAATCCATCGAGCATAACTGGAAATTAATGATTCGAAAAGGGTGTTGGAATTTGAAGGGCAATTTGGGTAATTTGGTCAGAATTGGAATTGGAATAAGAAAAACGAAAGGGGTTAAGAAAGATTAATAAGAGAGGATAATAATAATAATAATAATAATAATAATAATAATAATAATAATTGGGTCAAAAGTTTTGAAATAATTTGAAAGAATATGATATGATGATGATGATGGATGATACGAATACGAAGAAGAAGAAGAAGAAGAAGAAGAAGAAGAAGAAGAAGAATGGTTTCCCTGTAAATTCTCTCTTCCTCACTTTCTCTCTCTAAGATAGGCATCCAATTTTATTCTTTTTTTTTCACTTTTTTTTTAAATAATTTGAATGAATAAACTTGGTAATGTCCCCCGCGTTGCGGCAGTGCATCGACGCAAACTCATTTAGGTTTGGTTAAGTTCGTTACGACACCGAGACTAAATCAATCAGATAAATCTGTAAACGTTCAAACCAGTAACAACAAATGTATAACTTATGATCAAAATGACACAAATTTGGTTGGTATCAGTTAGGTTCATTATAATACTCGCACTAAGCCGAAGAGGAAGTTAGTAGATTCCCGTAATAGTGGTAGCCCTCGTATAGCTTATAATACAAAAAAAAACATATTTGAAACGATGTTTATTTGTTGGATAAAACTACAGGGTGGATAAAACTCGGACATTGTGACGAGTCGATGTGAATTCAGCCAATATCGGATATATTTTGTTATGGTTCCAGAAATAAAAACAAATAACAAATTTACCAAATTAAAATATTTAAAAAGAACAAATAAAATAGTCAAATATAAAATATAACAAAAGTAGCAAAAATTGTTGACAGACAAAAGCCTCGAACCTGGGTTAAAGAATTGGGTTAAAGAATGAATTATTGTCCAAGACTAACCTACACACACCACACCATCATAATTGGTTAAAAATCACAATGAAATAAATAATCCATAACATAGAAAGCAGTTGAACAATTATACAACAAGCAAAACTAATCAACACATTGACATATATCCTAGTTTAAACTAGAGTAGCAAAGTCCACGAAGCAATTGTCAGCCCGACAACGGTTTCACACGAACTAGAATCAAAGAATCTGTTTCTGCTGCAACGACGTTTCTACAAATTGACAATGACCACATGCAAGCTACCATCAATCCTGCATCTTGGTCATATGCTCGAGATACTGCACGATTTCTGACATTGGTGGTCTAAACTCTGGTTCGACCTGCAGAAAAGTAAAAGATTTTAATGACTGCAGCTATAATGATTAACCAAAAAAGGTTGAAACAAGCAAACCATCCATTCTTATACTTTTGAGGTCAAATCTACAGTTATTCAACTTATACTAGTAGTCATGATGTATTAAAGTAGTCACAAACTCTTGACATTGACTATTATTCTTTCTACCCACAAGGCCAGATTGTTTGGTGTAGAGATCAAACCTCGACCAATCTTTTTGACCGAAAAGTCAAACCAGTCCTTTCGACCCGAAAAGTCAAACCATCTTTAAATCTTATTGTTGAATATCAGTCTTAAAGTGTGATACTCAGTACTCACTATCATGTCAACAATGAAAAACATTCTATTTTTAGCAAAAACTAAAGGTAAATTAACTTGTCGTCATCATCATCACTACAAAACATCAAATCCAACACATGGATTTTCTTCCATTTAGGAAAATGTTGTACATGTTTGTACCAACTCTTTTCAACAATGAAAAACAGAAAGAATGTATGTATGCACAAAAGAAAAGTTTACCTGAACGCAAAGAGAAATAATATCTGCAAAGCGAGATAAAGACTTGGACGAATAAGCAGCATCAAGAGAAGGATCCACCATTCTTGACAACGCTTCTATATCATGAAGCCTAGGAACCGCCCATCTTACCAAATATTGCTCCCCACGAGCTCTTGATCTATAAGTATAATAGTAGTTATTTTTTAACTATACAAAATACAATAGACGTTTCATCTTAAAGGTGGCAAACAGGCAAAGTGGTCGAGTTGTGTCACGGATCAAAAAGATATCCGGTAAAATGAGTGATTATAAAAGTTTGAAACTCGGGTTGTGTAACTACTATTTATCTTTTTAATTTTTTTTGAAAATTCTAATAAGAATAAGAAAAATCAAGTATCCCTCATACTTGAAAGTCAAGAGTTAACTTATTAGATGGATAACCTGTCATGAGCTTTTCGACCGGTGAGAAGTTCTAACATAACAACTCCGAAGCTATAAACATCACTTTGGTAAGTATAACTTCCTGACTCCAACTCCGGGGCACCATATCCTGAACCTTGCAACTAATATAACAATAACCTAACTGTCAGAAATCAGTTACTAAAATTTCAATGTGAAAGTTGTTACACGAGATACCTACCTCACTAATGTAGCTCAATGGTATTAGTGGAGCCAAACCGCAATCCGAAACGCGTACATTGAGCTCTTCATCAAGCAGAATATTTGCTGACTTGAAGTTTCGGTGGACAACAAGAGGTTGACAAGCCTCATGCAAGTACCTAATAAGCAAAACAATTAAATGAAGAATTACTTGTAGTTAATACTTGATATATAACATCTAAGAAACACTTATGGTAACCCTTATGCATTCTATAAGCATATAACCTATTAAAGGTTTCAGCTTGTAATCTTGAGACACTTTTGTTGACTTTCGACCAATATGACTAGTTTCACATCTAGCTAAGCTATTAAAGTTTACCCATTTGACCTGTTGGAGATAAACTATAACCGAACACGGGCCATGTTAGGATAAATGGGTCGACCCTCTTTCAAGTTATGAAGTGGATGACGGTAAAGTTGAAAGATGTACTCACTCCAATGCTTTTGCAGCTTGAAGTGCCATATTTACACGAGCTTTCCATGAAAGTTTCTCATGAATATCTTCATCTAGATGCAGTGCTTCATGTAATGTCCCATTTTTACAGTGTTCATGGACAAAAAGTCTTTGACCATGCTCACAACAGTAACCAACGAGTCCAACTATATTTTCATTTTGAATTTTTAAGATACTTGACACCAAGTTCATGAAATCTTCATCACTCCATTGCCTTGAATCTAAATTCTCCAGTTTCTTTACAGCCAGTAGCTAAAAGAACATAAAGTGAATAAGTTTGTTAGTAACGGCGACAAATTTAACCTATTTAGTTTTAAGAAAACATTACCTTCCCGTTAGGAAGGTGGGCCCGGTACACTGTGCCAAGCATGCCTCTGCCAATAATATTTTCTTGAGAAAAACTATTTGTATATTGTTGAAGGGATGAAATTGAGAAAGATCTTGAAGAATCTATGTTTGTTGATATATTTGGGCCCGTTGATGGAATTGGAACCGGTTTAACAACGGTTCTTTCTCCGGTAAGAGGTTGTGGAGGTAAAGGTGGTGTCGGATTCTTGGAAATCGTTTCCTTATTTTCCTCTCCTACAAATTTATTGTAGAAGTTAGTTATGTTAGTTAGTTGACACGTCAGCATAGGTTGTCACAAGTTGGTTAGTTTCTTTATCCCTTTTCTGTATAGACAAGCATGTAAAACGTATAGTTTATATCTTAATTGATGTTGAAAGTATTTGGTTTGACCCGAAAAGTCAAGTTTTGACCTCTTTCGTTTAGAATAAAGGGAGCAAAGCATATTAAAAGAAAAGGATTAAACATACCATTCTCTTTATGATGAGATTGATATGAAGAAGACTCTTTTGGCATCGAGTTCTTTGTATGATCGCCAACTTTGATGGCTGACTTTTCTTTGCGCCATCTTGAGACATAAATGCAAAATCCAAGTGCAAATAAAGCAAGAATTAAGAATCCAATAATGACAACTGACACGACTGTTTTACTCAATCGAGACTTGGAGGGGTGCGGTATCTCTGAAGAAGACGGTCCAAATACTTCAAGTCCGGGTGGTTGTGAGTCGAAAGGTGATGACAATGGAGACAAGGCTGGTGATGAAGGAATAATAGTTGTATTAAAGGGGTTCCCTTTGCTTCTGCATTGCATGAAGGTGTAACTATTATTTTCATGCAACAATTTCCAATCTAAAACACTTATTATTGTTTTTTTTTACCTGAAATCTGGAATGTTTAACAATTTTGGAGGTATTGGCCCAGAAAAAAGATTATTCTCAATATCCCTATGTAACAACAAAATTTTTGTTTCAAGTGATCATGTATAATAATCAAAGCAAAAAATGATGAAAATTTAGAAAAAAATTATATGGAAAAAATGTAGTACAAATCAACAAGGGGAAGATCTTGCAACACGTCCAGTACACCGGTAAGAAAATTGTCCTGCAAGTGCCTGCAAAAAAGAAAATACTCAAATAAGATTTGGTCGTCAAAATCAAACCACAAAGGGTGACATGGCATGATTTTAAACTTGAAATTGCAGATATCACAGCACATAACTTGTGTAACAAGTAATGTTTTAAGCGTGTTAACTATGTTTCTTACAATGTGGAAATTAGTGTCAAGTTCGCCATGGAAGGAGGTAAAGGACCACTTAGATTATTAGCAGACAAATCCCTGCAACAAGACATTAAATTGAAAATATAGCTACAAGTTATAAGAATAAAAACATGACATACAAACTTGTCTTAATAAAACTTAAATGAAACAACAGGATTAACAAAAAGGTGTACAGATTAATCAAGCCCTTAAGTTGTTGAAAGGAATCCGGAATGTCACCGCTCAAATTAATAGATAACGAATTATTTGAATATTATTTGAATTATAAATTTACGTTGATCTTGTATTTAGTTGGAGATCTATCCCTAAAATATGGGATATAGTTTGTATATATATTCATTGTATTGAGTTGGGAAAAATCAATGAGAATTACACATTCCTTTATGGTATCGAGCCAAAATTTTTCCCAACCCTAGCCGACATCATCTTGTCGGTCTCCATTCTCTTTCCGATCCCCTCTCTTACTTCTCAACCATGGACGGTAAAATTCATCCCGCAATAACCGTCTCGAATATCAAGACTTTCATCCCAATAATTCTTGACAACGAGAGTGCTCAGTACAACACGTGGTCCGAGCTCTTCCGTATTCATTGCACGGCTTACCTCGTTGACGATCACCTCCAACCCCGCCGCGAAGGATCATCCTCTACGTCGGCACCCGTTTCAACAGACAAGGACAAATCCATAGCCCCTCCACCACCAGAAGAATCCTGGAAAAGGATCGATGCGATCATACTCCAGTGGACCTACGGTACGATTTCGGTCGAACTAATACAAACAATCATGAAAAAGAATACTACCGCCTACGATGCTTGGATCACCTTGGAAAATTTGTTTCAAGATAATAAAAGCTCGCGAGCTCTACACCTTCAATCCAAACTCATCAATACTCGTCTTGACTCGTTCAAGGACATGGCTGCGTATTGCCAGGAGATTAAAGTTCTCGCCGATCAACTTGCAAACGTTGATGTCTCCCTCACACAGACACAACTGGTTCTCAAGGTTCTTGGCGGCCTCACCGAGCAGTATGCAACCATTGCAGCGATCCTACGCAACACAAATCCATTACCGGATTTCAATTCCGTCCGTTCTAGTCTGTGCCGTGAAGAAACCGAAAAAGCCGCCCTAGCCCTTCACTCCGCACAGGTGGCTGATCACGCACTCGCCGCGAAATCAGACCCGTCATTAACTGACGGTTCTCACAACATCAGCAGATTTGATCAAGGCCGAAATCGAGGACGGGGTCGCGGACGCGGCCGCGGCAGTTCTGGACGCGGAAGAGGGTCTTCGTTTACACAGCAACCAGTCACCCCGTGGGCTCCGTTCCTCGGGTATTGGCAAAATAATTTTCCGGGGAACTCACAATGGCAGCAGTGGGCATCAACACCGCCGTGTCCGTACCCGACCTCAACCCGACCAGTGGCACCACCTTCGGGTCAAGGGATTTTGGGACCGAAACCGGCACAGGCATACAGCATGGGATACACGCCTACCGACATCGACCAGGCTCTTCACACCATGTCTCTCTACCATCCGGAACAACCCTGGTTTATGGATACGGGCGCTTCGAACCACATGACAAACCATCCAAGTAATTTTACGTCTTTTAAAATACTGGTAGTTCACGAAACATTATAGTTGGCGACGGTAATACCATCCCGGTAACCGGGCAAGGAAATCAAACCCTACCCCCGCCATTTCCCCCACTTAAACTAAATAACGTCTTATTAGCACCTCACATAATCAAAAACCTTTTATCGGTTCGTCGCTTAACAACTGATAATCAAATTTCGATTAAATTTGACCCGTATGGTTTTCTTGTGAAGGATCTCAAGACCAAGGCGCGCATCCTTCGCAGCAATAGCTCCGGAGATCTCTACCCGCTCACACCACAGGTCCTCTCAAAAATTCGCCACCCTTCTTCTTTTGCAGCTATTTCTCAAGACGTGTGGCGCCAACGGTTGGGTCACCCGGGTCCAGAGTCGTTAAAGTCCCTTAGGAAGTTTGATTTTATTAAATGTAATAAGATTCATTCGAAACTTTGTCAGTCATGTGTGTTGGTAAAAGTGTTAGACTACCTTTTCTTAATTCCATTACTTCTACTTTTTTACCATTTGATTTAATACAGTGACTTGTGGACTTCTCCCATTATTAGCACCGGTGGACATCGGTTTTATATTTTATTTATCGATGATTACACCAATTTTCTCTGGACCTACACACTTAGCCACAAATCTCAAGTTTTCTCTATTTTTAAACAATTTTCTAATTAATTGAAACTCCGTTTGAACGCAAAATCAAACAGTTTCAATGCGATAACGGTAAAGAATACGCTAATAACTCGTTTCACACCTTTTGCAAACAAAACGACATGATGTTCCGGTTTTCTTGCCCATACACCTCCTCCCAAAACGGTAAAGCGGAACGCAAAATCCGCTCGATTAATAATATCATTCGCACTCTCTTAGCTCACTCCAATCTTCCCAACAACTTCTGGCACCATGCACTTGAAGTTGCTACATACCTAATAAATATCCTCCCATCCAAAACACGAAACAACCTTACACCGACCCAACTCCTCTATCACCGTTATCCATCCTATGAACATCTTCGAGTGTTCGGATGCCTTTGCTACCCTCTCATTCCTTATAACACGATTCATAAACTCCAAGCACGGTCCAAACCGTGCGTTTTTCTCGGGTACCCCAACCAACATCGCAGGTACAAATGCCTAGACCTCACCACCCACAAAGTCATCATTTGTCGTCACGTTCAATTTGACGAGACTACTTTCCCATTTAAATCCCTTAACAAACCCTCCAAACAAGAGTATCGCTTCCTAACCGAAACCCTACACCCTATCCTTTGGCCACATATCAGCCATAATCCTACAAACACACCCTTTCCACCTTTAGCCTCCCCTGCCCAGCACACCACGGCCCAACACACCCCCTCCACATCAGTTAACTCAGTCCATCCAACACCACCCATTATCCACACCTACTCCCGAAGACCAAAACCCCCTACCCATCCAGATTCGATGCCTTCCGCTAACCGGACATCACCCGTCCCCGTTGCCATTCCCCAACAGTCCCGTCCAGATCCAGTTCCTCCGGAACCGGCTCCGTCTCAACGCACCATACGGACTAGATCAATGGATGGCATTATCAAACCAAGACAACTTTTCAATCTCACCACTTCTTCTCCCGTCCCTATTCCTCGTAGTCAGTATTGCCTTGTCCTCACCCGAATGGCGCCAAGCTATGAATGTCGAGTTTAGCGCCTTTATTGAAAACCAGACGTGGGATTTAGTTCCGCGAACTCGGGACATGAACATTATCCGGAGCATGTGGCTCTTTCGCCACAAGTTTAAGGCTGACGGTTCACTCGAAAGATATAAAGCTAGGTTGGTTTGTGACGAAAGAAACCAACAACTGGGAGTAGATTGCGGAGAAACTTTTAGCCCGGTTGTTAAACCGGCCACAATACGAATTGTCCTATCGTTGGCATTCACTCAATCATGGTCCATTCATCAACTTGATGTGACCAACGCATTCCTACACGGGAAATTACACGAGATCGTTTACATGTATCAACCGATGGGGTTCCGCAATCAAGATTATCCGGACCACGTCTGTCGCTTAAAGAAATCATTGTACGGTTTCAAACAAGCTCCACGAGCATGGTACCAACGGTTTACGGACTTCGTTACCACTATGGGATTTGTTCAAAGTCGGTGTGACAATTCTCTGTTCGTCTATCATCACAGTAACGACACGGCGTATCTCCTCATATACGTTGATGACATAATCCTCACCGCCTCTTCCGACGCCCTTTGTACTCACATCATGGCAAAGTTGGCTGCCGAGTTTGCAATGAAAGATCTCGGGGAACTAAGCTATTTTTTGGGCGTATCCGTTAAACGAACCGGGAATAACCTATTTTTGTCTCAGCAAACTTACATGGGAGATATCCTAGATCGAGCGGGAATGTCAGATTGTAAATCGGTACCTACACAAGTCGACACAAAGCCAAAACTCAGCACTCATGACGGAATCGACTTTCAAGATCCGTCACTATATCGGAGCTTAGCCGGAGCGCTTCAATACTTGACTTTTACACGACCGGATATATCGTATGCGGTTCAACAATTGTGCATACACATGCATGCGCCGAAAATGTCCCACTGGCATGCTTTGTTACGTGTTTTACGTTACATCAAAGGCACACTATCATACGGTCTCACTTTGGGTTCGACATGGGCATCATCGCTTCATGCATATACCGACGCGGACTGGGCGGGCTGTCCGTACACGACAATCTACCGGGTACTGTGTCTATTTTGGAGATAATCTACTTACTTGGTCATCCAAACGACAATCTACCGTATCTCGATCAAGCACAGAAGCTGAATACCGAGGCGTTGCGAATGTGGTCGCAGAAATTTGCTGGTTACGCAACTTGCTCCTGGAACTACGACGACCTCTCACGGTTGCTACACTCGTGTATTGTGACAACATTAGTGCTATCTGCCTGTCGGGTAACCCGGTTCAACATCAGCGAACTAAACATATTAAACTCAACATTCACTTTGTCCGTGAGCAAGTCCGTCGGGGAAATGTCCGCATCGTCCACATGCCCACTCGTTTTCAAGTGGCAGACATTTTTACGAAAGACCTTCCCAATATTTTATTTGAAGACTTCCGCTCCAGTCTTAGCATTCGTCCTCCTCCAGCTTCAACTGCGGGGGAGTAATAGATAACGAATTATTTGAATATTATTTGAATTATAAATTTATGTTGATCTTGTATTTAGTTGGAGATCTATCCCTAAAATATGGGATATAGTTTGCATATATATTCATTGTATTGAGTTGGGAAGAATTAGCCTTGCTTGCGGTGCGCACATATGATGTATATATGTGTGAACCCTCGGGTGGGCAAAAGTGAAATTGCACTAATTTTGACGTTATTTTACTAATCTCGTGAAAATAACGTTAAAAGTGACGGACGGTTAATCAGGCATCATGTAGTGGCGTTGATAGCTGAAAGATAAGGGTACATGCACCGATCAGCTGGTGTCCCGATGATTGAGTGCTATGTGCCTTATGTCCAAGGCTTGATGCAAAACTACTATCGAGCCGGGGGTCTCACCGGAAGCAGCCTCTCTATCCCTATGGGGTAGAGGTAAGGCTGCCTACATCTTACCCTCCTCAGACCCTACCATAGCTTTGCTATTGGTGGGATATACTGAGTACGATGATGATGATGATGATGATGATGAGTTGGGAAGAATCAATGAGAATTACACATTTCTTTATGATTGAACAATGATTGTTGTTCAACGACCTATAAGTGTATAACAGAAAAGAGTTGATAAAAGAAGATTACATATAGTCTTGAACTCATGATAAAGATAACACTTGAACACAAAACTTACAAGTCTGTCAGTTGACCTAGCATAGACAAAGATTCGGGCATGCTTCCCACAAGTTGGTTTCCAGACAGAAATCTAACAATAAGTTAAAAACAAAGATGTTATTTCACTAAAAAAATGTTATTCTTGAAAATAAATATTGTTAAATCGTTAACATACAGCGTCTTCAATGTAAGTGGCAAATTTGATGGGATACTGCCTCCAATGTGGTTATTGCTCAAATCTCTGTGCATTCGAAGACCGATTATAAACATACCAACATGAAGAAAATTATAAATTATAAAAATTTTGAATTACTTTTGTCACTAACATTTGTATGATGGAAGCAAAAGCTCCCAAATTGTCACTGAGTTCACCTCCCAAGCTAGCATTGTTAAGGACTCTGCATATACTCAAGAGGTAACTAAAAAAGTTGATCAAATTATTTTTTCAAGAAAATATGATAATTTATTTCATACATCCCGGTTATGTTGGAATTCACGCATTGGACGCCTTGCCAACCTCCTGAACATGGATCTCCTGATCCAAATCGCCATCCAAGAAGAGGGGGGAAACCGAGGGTCGCGTATAGGCTATTTATTGCTATAACTGTAACAAAGAATTTGTATAGAAAGATAACAATAACAATAATAATAGTAATAGTAATAATAAACTAAAAATTGTTTTTGTTTTGTTATTTGCATTTTCTCAAGAACTATGGTTTGTTTAAACAAAATTCAAGTGCTATTATAACATCTCCCCCTCTTACCGACCAATATTGTAGGGTGTGCATGAAACCGAAATAACGAATCTAAACAAAAACTGAAGGTTTGGTTTTTATGTTTTCACAAAAACCAAACTTTTGGTTTGGTTTCGGTTTTGCATGCAATTAAAATTCAAAACCACAAAAACTGAACTGGATTTATGAGTTATTTTATTTAGTTTTGAATTTTTAGTAATTTATAAAAGTTTAATAAATGGTATAACACAAATATTTTAGGCTAAATTCATTATGTTTGTTTGGACCCAAAAAATTTCAAACCCGAATGGTGAAACCGAAAATACCCAGACCGAACCCAACCTGAAAACCAAATCAAAAAATAAAATTTTGGTTTTTGGTTCGGTTCGAGTCCAAAACCACCACAAGTAATAGTAATAGTAATAATAAACTAAAAATTGTTTTTGTTTTGTTATTTGCATTTTCTCAAGAACTATGGTTTGTTTAAACAAAATTCAAGTGCTATTATAACATCTCCCCCTCTTACCGACCAATATTGTAGGGTGTGCATGAAACCGAAATAACGAATCTAAACAAAAATTGAAGGTTTGGTTTTTATGTTTTCACAAAAACCAAACTTTCGGTTTGGTTTCGGTTTTGCATGCAATTAAAATTCAAAACCACAAAAACTGAACTGGATTTATGAGTTATTTTATTTAGTTTTGAATTTTTAGTAATTTATAAAAGTTTAATAAATGGTATAACACAAACATTTTAGGCAAAATTCATTATGTTTGTTTGGACCCAAAAATTTCAAACCCGAATGGTGAAACCGAAAATACCCAGACCGAACCCAACCTGAAAACCAAATCAAAAACCAAAATTTTGGTTTTTGGTTCAGTTCGAGTCCAAAACCACCACGAGTAGCTCACAGGTTTGTTTATATTTGCATAAGGTGTTACAGCTAGTGTTTGTAAAATTAATGAAAAATTATGTACAGATAAAAACTAACTTCAATACTCAACAAAAAAAAAGTCAAGTTAAAAGACTTACAATCACCAGGATCAGTAAACCCGAAACAACTCGGTATAATTGAAACTAACAGTGAACCCACAACAGCAACAGTATAAATCTTGAGTTCTGAATTCCACATTATCAAACTATGCCCAAAGAATTCAACTTTAATGGTCTTGAGTTCAACAGATAAAAACACACACTGAAACAGAATGTGTTTAATTAATCATATTAATAAAATCTAAGACAAACCCACATATAAAAATTCAATCTTGGAAGAAACAAACACAAAAGATTGATCTTTGAGCAAAAAGGAATAAAACCCCATGAGTGAATTCATGTGAAACTTACTGTGTGAGCTGGATATGAGCAGAAGAACAGAGCAGAACAGAGTGTTAATAACTGTTAAGTATGTGTAAACAAGAACCCTAATAAAAATGTGAAGAGAGAAAGTGATGGTGGCAAAAAGCAAGCAAGCATTTTGCTGCTTCAGTTTTCTTTCTTTAGCTTTATCGAACAACGTAATAAATTTGAAGAAATGTGTTTTTTTTCTACTGTAACTGTTCGACCGTTGGTTGGCTCGAGTCTACAAGAGAGACTTGTCATAATACGGAGTAATATGTTTTGCTTTCGATTTTTTATTATTTTTTTAAAGAAAATAATAATGGACCCACAAAACTCAAAAATTACGTGTTAAATTAAATGGATTGATCGGTTAATCTATTTAACTTAACAGTTAAAAATTTGTTCCCTTGTTTAGTTATATTCAGTTAACTTTTTTTTTAACTTTAAAATGTAAGATTTCATTAATGATTAAAAAAAACTATAAAAGTTACTATGGAGGTATTAAGTATTACGTTTTTAAGTTTAACTTCATGTAAAAAAAAGAAAATAGTTAAAAATAAAAAGTTTTAACAATAGTTTTATTTAAAGTTTAATGAATCTTTTTACAATAGTAAAATGATTTTGCACTTTAATAAAAATGCAATAATAGTTAAAACAATATTAAAACTTAGTTACTCTTACATTATTTTTGTTGTGAAATGCTCATGATTCGAAAATTCATAATAACTTTAACTCAGTGCAATCATGTAATTTAACAATGAGATCAAAAAAACAAGTATAATCATTAAAATAAAATGATGTATAATGTGTTTTAAAGACATGGGAGATATTGAGGATTGTGATTTTTTTTAAGTAGACAAGTAACTTTTTCCCACACTTTAAGCAATTTTTAGGATAGTGCCTTTTCTTCTTCTTTTTGTTTTGTTTTTTTTTTTTGTATTGGCTAGGATAATTCATTTAACTACTGAAAATAAATAGAAGGAATTTTGTATATGCAAAATATTATATTTCTCAAAGCATAACTTTTGATACTTGTACATGATTTAGAAATATGATTAGAGGGATATATAAATTTTACCTAAATAAATGTTATAAACAGCATTATTTTTTTATAATATACATTTATGAGTGAAAGCAACCATATACTTGTATAGCTTTAAATAAAGTTTATTCATATAACTTTTTATTACAGTTTGGTAGAAATTCTGTAGTTAATTATGTTAATCAAAGGGTAGTTACAACAAAGCTTATATTTTTAGTCAGTGTCAAAATTACACTTTGCCAAATAATATACCATCCTTGCATTATTATACTATACTTATATAAGTGAAACATATATTATTATCCAGTTCAACATTTTAATCATATACAAGTTATACATATAATAAAAGGTAGGTTCAAGGATGATTAATAATCTTTGATGATAAATAAAATATAGGTGTATGTGATTTCTTGACACATAGGGATGCATTTTTTTTCGAACCGTGCACTTTTATAAATTAGGAAAAACAACTCAACCACGCCCAGACTTCACAAGCCGGAGAGACGCGCAGAGCCACACAAAGAGAAACAATTACATGAAAAAAAATTTACACCAATTTAACCAGTCTATCGATGTGACATTCGTCAATTTCGGGTCACTTTTGTTATGTAAACCCGACCCGTTTGTAACCCGAACATTTCAAATATATAAAATATTGGATCTTGTCATTTAAAATATATAAAATATATAAAATATTGTTTTTTTATATTATGCATTGTTTGACCATTTAAACATACCCATTTTTATGCAAACCATAAAAGAATCTTTATACCCAACCCTTCACTCCTTCCCTATATATACACACCCATCTTCTTCATTTTACTCTTGCTACATCTCCAAAAAACTCTCTCAAACTCCATAGATTCAAGGTTGTTATTTCTTATGTATTTTTGAAGTTTTGACTTCTCAAGTCAAACTAACTATAGTCTTTCATTCTAACTTGTTCATCTAACATTACTAACTCTTGAATATGGTGGTACAACATATATATAATACACACCCCTTGTTTCCTTTATTTGTTACTTCACCGACTTTGGTTGGTTAAGTTTCGAATGTCATAAGGCAAGGCTTCATGGAGGACTTCGTGTTCTTGATATATATTTACACACACATAACTTATTATACATATCACTTATGACTAACTTCTAACCCTTTAGTTTGTTCATCTTATTTACAAGTTCCATGGTGTGGGTTTGTATAAGACTAACCTCGGTTTAACCGAAACTAGTCCAAACCGGAAACCGAACTTTTGTTTACTAGTTTTGTTAAAATAGTTGTTTAAACATGTTTATTGCTAGATTTGAGTTTCAAAAATCATTTTTACAAGTTCTTTGATATTAACCATATGGAATCCATCTATGAACTCGTTGGGAGATGGAAACCGAACTAAACCGAAACTTTTGCTTAAAAGACTTGTAGTTAACTTTTTTTGTTGTAAAATTTAAGTTTTCTTCATTTATAAACCAATATACAAGTTCTATGATATTTGGGCATGTAGAAACCATCTATGAACTATTTGTGAGATGGAGACCGAACTATACCGACTTTTACTCGCTTAAGACACACAAGTGTGTTTTTAGTTATCAAGACTTGTATATTTCTTTAAAAAAAATAGTTTACAAACTGATTTTAATTATTTTTCTTAAGTACTTGGAATAGTTGAATCCAACTTGATCTCATAACATAGTTTGGACCGACAAAACCGAACACTCGCTTAACGTGCGTTGTTAGTTCTAAACAATAGATCTACGTACTTGGTTAAGTGTTAGTATGTTTTAATGAGTTATCTCATAACAATTAATATTTTGGAAAGTTGACTTTGGGTTCGACCATTTGTCAAGACCCGAACCGACAACCCGAACACTCGTTAAAAACCCGTTTTAGTATCTTTAGCCTAATGGAACTTGCATTTTAGCATTTTCCCCACCTTATTACTTAACATTGGTTAAGTAAATATTAAGGTTAGATACTTTAACCCGGTTTTGAGCAAACTTACATTTTTTAAAAGGGTTATTATTATAAATTCTTAAATAGTTACATTTTAAACCTTGAACTTTAATTGATTAGTTTTTGCAACAATTATTTTATTTAAAGATCTTCAAGACAACCTTTCTAAATCCAAGATTTTCTTTTATTTAGGCTTCATACGTTAAACTCGTCGTTCCGGCAAATCTCCAAATAATCAATATTTCAAGTTTATTACTTGAATGTGAGTAACTTCATACCCCGTTTTCTATCTTTTATTTTGGGGGTGACATTTCAACTTATCTAAACTAAATGTTTTATACTTGGGTCTTAAACCACAAACGTTGTTGTATACCTTACTTGAATAATTGCTCGATTTGGTGTTCTATGCTTATTTGACTATGTGTTTATCGCTTTTGGATGGTGGAACTATAAATCCTAGACCATTTGGCAACCCCTCATGGCAAGGTGTCGTTAATGTAATGCAATTAACGATAACTATAAAATCCTAAACTATTTGGCAACCCCTTATAGTTGGGTGTCGCTAACTTGTTAGCGATAACTATTTATCCAAGTTTATAGCTATTATTTGTGGTTTTGTATACTAGTTTTGTGGCTTTTCATACTATATATCTATTGTTTAAACTTATGAATTGCTCACCAACCTTTGTGTTGATAAACTTTATTTTATGAAATGTTACAGGTTTGCATCTAGGTTGATTATGGAGTTCGGTGAAGAAAACATCACAAATACCGTTAGGATATTAGCAAAAATGAACAATATTTGATTTGCTATATTTTGTTATATTTTGTTGTATTTGAGTTATGAATATTTGGTTATGTGACATTTTCGATGTTGTGAAATGAAATGAGTTTGTTAAATATTGTCGCTTTAAATAGTGTCACGCGCTTATGAGCAATCGTTGCACCCCGGCATGTTCCGCCGCCTTTGGTCGGGGTGTGACATATAACTTCACAATTCCAAACGAACAAGAAGTAATAACCATAGTTCTGAACCAGCTAACACGCAAACAATTATAACAACAGTAGAACTTTCATGGAGAACAAGCGGTACCAAGGGTTCTATGACCTTACACACGATCAGTTAACGCAAACCCTAACCGAACGATCATCCAAACGAGCAATAGTTCACATGACTTGCAACTGACCTATTATTTTTCACTTATGCCGTCAACATCACACCCGCTGGTTCCATTTTCTCCAAGTTTATCCCATTATCAATACCACATCCAAGTTCCCTTTGACAAACCAATCAACCCAAAAAATTCATAACCGACGAACATTCCGATCACAACAATCCTGTCTTCAGCTATAACAATAACAAGCAGGAACAAATCGGAATCAGTGAAAAGACACAACAATGTCACGAGCCTGAATTTGACGGTTGTTCTACTGAACACTCAGACTATCTTCTGCAGCCAAATATAACCCGAAGTACTGAATTTTCACATAACCCGGTTGCCTAATTTACGGTTGATTATAACAGTTAAACATGAACTTAGAAAATAACTCGAATTTCCAAACTCTAAACCCGGTAATACCAATTAGTAACAGGTGCCAGGAGTTAATTCATGTACTAAGCATTTAGTTGAAAAGACACCAAAAAAATAGTTGAAGTTACCTCTTGCTCCATTCCACGTGATTAAAAGAAAACTAAACAAAGAATACTTCTTTCATGTGATAACAACCCCACAAAGTATTTTTTTTATTTATTTCTTTGATAATCCACTCCCCAAGAAACAGCCATGACTCCAACAATTACCACCGACGCAAACAGAGTAAACGGCACATGTTCTTATCGGGGTCGTATCCGGCCAAAATCAATCCACGCAAACCGAAAAAATAACACATGACCACTGTTTGTCAACCAAGAACCCGGCCACACCCGATCACGACGACCGCAATCAAAACCTGCCCAGTTACAACCTCGGCCACAGTTTTTTGTCTGCGAATTGAACCAGATTCCTACCTCGTGATTTATTTCACCGTGTTCAATCTGAACCCAGACCCATGATCGAGAAAAAAATTCAGGAAATTCCGACAGTGATTAATTAAGGGAACACGAAACAGAATCACAAACCAGATCCACATTGAAACCCTAACTCAGCCACCAATCTTGAACCGTTGATCACACAGATGAACACGAACCAGAAATCAACCCCACGATTTCAATCTTTGAACCAGAATAAACTAAAACAATGAATCGTTTTCCATGCAACGAACCGTGTGTTCAACGAGCCAAAGCTCTAATACCACTTGTTAGGAACAAAGCGGCGCGCGGAAGCGAAACAACGCACACATGCACAACGATAAACACGCATAACGAAAATATAAACGACACAAGAATTTAACGTGGTTCGGTCCCCGCGAGGGGACCTACGTCCACGGGCTGCAACTATGTTTTCTTATTAGCTCAGAACAACTATTACAATTACATGATGGGATATATATAATAAACAAGATTATGGTTGAACATAATTAGGAACCAAAACCGGGTCTCCTAATAAAACCGGCCCAAAGGCCTTCATAACCCAACAGATAATTGGGGTGGAATGGGCACTCCGTTCACCCTAAAGTGGGTGGAAATTGGTAAATGGAGGGTTATAGTGGCTGATATTATTATTCAAGCGATATGTATAGCCATTTTCTTTAAAATTACTTAAATGTTCCTTGTTTCATATTATTCAAGCTTATTACACAAATATTATGAATTTGTTGATTATTGTCGATGTGCTAGTCGTACATGTTGATAACGTAACATTGAAGTTTGTGTTTAGGATGCACTCATCACAATGTATGTGAAACTGGTATAGTAAACTCCAAGACTAGCATAATTGGCAACTTGAACTATTGATGTACTATTGGGATTCTCCATGAATATGGTGATACTTCAAAGGTTGCCCATGAAATTGGTGAAAATTAAAAGTAATAAAATTGGCAAGGGTTAAACCATTCATTATGAGAGGGTTGAACATGCATAAGTGAAATGGCAAATCTCGACACGTAAGCATAAAGAGGTTTTTACCTTTCACGCTCACTAAAGAGTGTTATGAAAGGGGCTGAGTGATCAATGGGTGAAGTTAGTTGAAGATGTATTATTGGTTTAATAATTAATTGAATATTAAAAAAAACACAAAAGGACGGGCAATATTCAGTATTCGTGACTCCCTTTGTGAACAACTGTTTCACGTCATTTTGGGAACACCTTACAATATCCTAAACCTGGGACAAGCGACATCTTATATTTTGCAGCATAATTGCATTAGCCAACTTGTACACATCAATGTCATTGGTGTCACTCTTCCAATTGTTGTAGAAGTTGTAAATATTGGTAAGCTTTGACTTTTTCCTAATCATATCACTCCACTTCGAGATAAGGGAATGGTGATGCATGTGTTTTCTTTCGTTTGTGGTTGAACCCCTTTTGGAAGTCTCAGACGGGAGGTGTATGTTTCGTAGATTTCACATTTGACTTATATAACTTTCTTAACCGTGCATGGAATTTACTTCTAGATTAAAGTACACCAAGGATGATAAATTATTATCTATGAATTTCAAATGGAAATCGATTCAAATTCGACAAACTGATTCATTTATATGGGTGTTGAGCCCATAAAACGATTGGGGTGAATTGTCGGTTGTCGCAATGTTTTATAAACAGCTATGATAACCTGCATTCGGTACTAAGTACAAGATGATACCACATCTTTGTTAATCAACTCATCAGCCACATACAAATACATTTGCCACCACATGAACTAAGTTGTTACCACACGAATGAACAATGTTGCTAATAATTTTCAGTATCCGCTAACCTTCAATACCCAAGTTGCTACCGGGTAGTAACCAAGTTACACCCCAAAAATGGCCAACCCTTTGACCCCGTCAAGGCGCTGTCTCAGACTTAACAGGGTTAACCTTCAGTTAGTGTGTGATTATTAGCGGAAAATACGTTCAAAGTTGAGCCTATGAGTAAATATTTATTGAGTTCGAATTAATTTCGATTAATAAGTCTTGGGCTTGTATTATTGGCAGGCACATGGAGCCCATGACTAATTGAGAAAAGAGACACGTAGCAACCGAATCACATTAACATCACCCAGATTGATTTCCTGGTTCTAGGGCACAAAACAGTCAGTTGATACAAATTATTATTATTATTATTATTATTATTGCTTCAAATTCAATTGGAGCTACGATGTCTTCTCGGCACGCTGATGGCGACGGAGGAGGCTCTTCGCCTTACGATCTATTTGAAGATCGTGATTCACAATTTCACAAGGTTCATTTTCATACTATTTGTTTCCTTATAATAATTTGTTCATGATCAATCGCAATTAGTATAAATTCAGCTGGATTTGAGTTTAACTTAGTAAGTTGATGATGTTATGTGCATTATGTTATCACTAGTTTTCGACAGGCATTCACACTAGCACTTTCTGTGTACATAATTTGTTTCAGAACCACTAGGTTAGAATTATAGGTTGAACAGTTTTAGGTATAAAATTGATACACCTTCACTCGCAATCGAAAGAAGAGTGTGAGCTGTTTTACTTTACATAGGGCCTCCACATTTTTGTCTATAACTTGTGAATACATGATTTATGATGTTTATATTAGGACTTGATTCTATTACGGGAGGAGAGGATTAGGCAGGATTTGATAGACCTAAACCTTTCAGGGGACATGGTTGAGGATAGGAGTTCTTGGAGACTTAGAATTAAATCTAAGGATTTTTAGGGCGATATGAATTTTTAAAGGAGCTACTGTTTAACTTATTTTGGTCGCACACCATTATGCTATTTTAATGTCATATATTATATAGTTTTATTTATTAGTAGTTCTAATTCTATTACGGGCTATTACTAATTATATTATTGCTAAACTTTAATTTCCTCCTATATCCCCTCAAACATATATTTTTAGAGCCGAGGGTCTCCCTGGAAGCCACCTCTCTATCCCATCTGGATAGAGGTACGGTGTGCCTACATCCCACCTTCCCCAGACCCTACTTATAGCTTGCTATGGGTGGGATCCCACTGGGTATGATTGATTGATTGATATATTAGGACTTGATTCGTGTTCAATAATCCAGATAACATACGTATATTATTCCCTGCGTGTTTTTCATGACTGATGATGCGGTGTAACGTGGCTTCGCAGACATGTTTTGAGATACTGTAACGGGATTAGAAATGCTCGTATATTTATGATTGCATTTCCTTTACTTTTTTTGGTAATTAATCATTAATTCCAACAGTGTACCAAACAAACCGTTATAGAAATAAGGCTGTGATCAGATGGATTTCAAGTTTTTAGAAATTTGAAGTTAATGTTATCGTTTATAGCAACTTGGAATACGCAAATGGTTAACTCGGCATGAGTGTAACCTTTAATAACAGGCTAGGATAGCTTGCAGCTTTCGTTGCTTTTAGTGAGTTAAGATCATACTGAAAGAACTAAGTTGATGCAATGGCTAATTTAATCTGAAATACAAACTTACATAACCTCTAACCTGCTTTTGTTAATTTGCTTCTTGTTAAGCTTTTCTCCCTTTCTAACAAGTAAATATCTCTGGAGTTAGATACCAATGAAAGATGATGTAATCCTTCTAACTTTATATATTTTTTATGTGATTGTGTATTATGTACTGAAGTTAAACCACTTGTAACTTTAAATTGCTCAAGTTCACCTCATGGATGATGGATACTGCTATTGCAATTATCTATAAATGCATTTTTTTCTTGCAATATGATAGTTGTTCCAGATTTGTCGAGTTTATTTTCTTTTGTGATACTATACTTTTTATTGTTTATTAGTTTTCGTGGCTTGTTTTTCCTTTAAATATGATCTTATTTTTTTGGCAGCACAAAGTTCGTGAAGACAGTGAGAGATCAAAGACTAGGGATCGGGACCAGGATTGTGATCGGAACCGAGATCGTGATCGGGACCGTGATCGAGATAGGGGGAAAGATCGAGACAGACGACACAGGGATTATCCAGAAAGAAGTGGCAGGGATAGAAATGATGATGATGGGCGTTCCAGGAATCGTGACTATAGCAGGTGAATATTGGGATTTTTCTGATCATTTTTTTTTCTTTTAAATAAGTTGGCCAAAAGAAGAGAGTTATTTAATTTTACATGCTGCATTTTGTGGGTAATGATTCAGAACCATGGGCCTATGAACACAGAATTTACTTATGCAGGCGCCATGATTATGATCGAGATAGAGAAAGACATCACAGACACAGATCACGTTCTGCATCACCTGATCGATCTAGAGAATCTTCTAGATCTCGCTCTAAAAGGTTTTTGCTAGCTTCATTTAAACATATGCTATTATCTGAAATCTAAGTGATGTTTATTTGGTTGTCTACGTCATGCACTCTTTTATAGACTATAAATTTATCTTGATTCTGGAAACTAGGCATTAATAATATTTGAAACACTAGATCAATATGTAAATATGTGAACACAAGTTCTAGTTTCAGTTATTATCCTGTTACACTGTATCTTTCTCTACAGCAAGAGGACAAGTGGTTTTGACATGGCACCTCCTACTGCTGCAACTTTGCCTGGTGCAGTCGGTTAGTACCTTCATCTTACACTATTATGCTAGTAGCTTTCCTTGTATACGTATCACATTGGTTTATATACCCGTGCTGCTTTTGTTCTGTTTAATTTGTGTCATATTGTATTGTTAATTTGTTTATTACCAAAACTGAGGACAATTGTTGTGTTGTTGGCTGTTGTGTGTGGTTTTGTATGTGTTTTTGGGTATGATTTTGGTAAAAGAAGACAATGTTGGGCTACCTGGTACCCACCACTGTAGATTTTTTGTTGAACGAGGAATTCAGTCAATGCTCCTTCAATTAGCTGGATCTCCAGAAGTATGATTTGGTACACTTGCAATTGTTTTCAAGCATCTGCAATGACAGAAATTAATTTCTAATATTAGTACTGAATCATGTATAAATCTAGGTAAGGACTAGGTCTATTATACTTTTGTCCTTGTACTTTGTATAATTGATGCATATCAAGATAAACTTCTAGTTGTTTTTCTACAAAAATCACCAGTTTTTCTTTTACTTGCTTAGTGAATTACTATTTTTTTATATGTTTTAAATTAAGCAGGACAAGTGGCAGATGCTCCTCAATCAGTGCCTGGAATGTTCCAGAACATGTTTCCCTTTGGGACGGCACAGGTAATTGTTGTTTAATGGATAAAATTTTGTTGGATTGTTTTGTTCCTTTCTGTGTTTTGACTTTGACTATCTTAAAACCAGTTGGGAGGCCTTCCCTTGATGCCTGCTCAGGCGATGACTCAGCAGGTATGCATACAATGCTTAATTACTTATTTGTTTTTAAAGTTTAATAAAGTTTAGATATCAAATTTCACAGTTTGGTGGATGATCATTTTTTGTTTCTTATAGGCCACAAGGCATGCACGTCGAGTATATGTTGGTGGCTTGCCACCACTGGCTAACGAACAGGTTTTACATCTACCTAAGGGTGATTTAACCGGATTGGACCGTGCTGGAACCGCGAAATTTGTAGCATTAGAACTGAGATCTGGACTAAAGGAAGTGGGTTGGTCCTGTGTATCGGGGGTCACGCGGGTCGATTCTCACAGGACAGATTGTCTGGACTTTAGGGTTCTGGGCTGCCACTTTAATGTTTTGGGTTGTATAAAAGCAAGGTTATGGGCTGCTACAATTGTTTCAAATTATATTCAGCATGTTGTTTTCATGATTCTACGATAAAAGAGAAGGTTATAATGTAATTATGTTTTCATTTAGCAGTACTTTAAATAAGAAAAAAACATATTCAAATTATTGTTATTTGAATATGTTTTCTTTTTCTTTAATTTGAAGTACTATTATTTGGAAATGGAGTTGCATTGAAAAAAACTGTATGGGAGTGTGAAAAATACATACTGGCAGCCCATTTGTAACAAATGCATATGGTTCAGAACAGTTGTAGCAACATAATCTTATCTTTTGGTAGATCGAACATTGAAATGTTGGCCTAGAACCTTAAAAGGGCCAAGCTGTATTACCCGTGAGGACCAACCCATGACCAATCTACTTTTTTCTTGTTCTGTTCTGATATTAACAGTTTCACGGTTCTGTTTCGGCCCGTTATCACCGCTACTCAATACTGAGTTCTTTTTTTTACTTTCATTTACCCCTTTTGTATGTTTGGAGCAGACAATAGCAACCTTTTTTAGCCATGTTATGACAGCCATAGGAGGAAATTCTGCTGGGCCAGGTTGGTTAAGCTTCATTAACTTGAAATTTATTTTGGTTTATTAGTATAGACACATTTCTTTTCTTTTATTTGATTGGCTATCATTAATATATAAAGCTTAATTCAATATTCTAATAGCAGGTGATGCAGTGGTTAATGTCTACATTAACCATGAAAAGAAGTTTGCATTTGTAGAGATGAGAACGGTTGAAGAAGCAAGTAATGCCATGGCATTAGACGGGATCATCTTTGAGGCATGCATAATTTCCGTTGAACCTTTTTCATTCACTTGCTTATGCGCACATGCTATTTCCTCATTTGATATTTTTGCTTTTTATCAGGGAGTGTCTGTTAGAGTCAGAAGACCTACTGACTACAATCCTTCACTAGCTGCAACACTCGGTCCAAGTCAACCAAATCCAAATCTTAATTTAGCTGCTGCTGGTCTTACCCCAGGGTAAGTTTGTCTTTTCTTATTGATTCTTATTACGCAACTGTTATTTTGCTGTTAGTTATTATGCTTTAATTCGTCGCTCTGAAGCCAAGTTTACTTTTTTTGTTGTAATTAGTGGCATTGGTGGAGCTGAAGGACCTGATCGTGTATTTGTTGGGGGGTTACCGTATTACTTCACTGAGGTACAAATAAGGGAGTTGCTAGAATCCTTTGGGTATGTGCTTGCTTTATACATGCTGCTCTATATTTATATTGTTGCAACAAAATATTTATTAGAATGACTTTTGATGTAATGTGAACGTTTAATGATACAGAACGTTGCGTGGGTTTGACCTTGTTAAGGATAGAGATACTGGAAACTCAAAAGGGTACGGGTTCTGTGTCTATGAGGTAAAAATTGCCAAACTTTCTATCTTTAGCTATTTATTATAATTATAACTCTATTTTATCAATTTAATAAAAGTGAGTTATAACTTGCCTTCAGGATCAAGCAGCTACAGATGTAGCTTGTGCTGCACTGAATGGATTAAAAATGGGTGATAAAACATTGACGGTCAGGCGTGCAACCATCAGGTTTGTTTGTAAAAGTAGCTTATATTTGTCAGGATGATATTTGATAGCATCCACATTTTCTCGTCAAAACATGATTGCAGTTCAATAAATGGTTAAAAGTTAAGCAGGTTATTTTTTATTATTTTTTTACAGCAGTGGACAGATGAAATTGGAACAGGAGACCATATTAGCCCAAGCGCAACAACATATAGCTATGCAGGTACATCGGGACAAACTTCATGTCTTTTAGTTGCATAATAATAATATAGTATTATCATTACTCTTGATGTATGATAATTATAATAATCATTATAATAGTTATAGTAATAATAATAATATCTGCTTTTGGTTTGTAGAAAATGGCCTTACAGGTTGGTGGATTTAATCTTCCTGGAATGCCTAGAGGACCCGAGGAGGTTCCAACTAAAGTTTTGTGCTTGACCGAGGTAAAATACAAAGTCACCCAAACATATGCTTAAAACCAGTTATTTAGTACATATTTATTTATAGAATTAATAAATATGATTATGGCATTTGGTTGCAATGAAGGTGATAAGCGTGGATGAATTGATGGATGATGGAGAATACGAAGAAATATTAGAGGATATGAGGGAAGAAGGACGGAAATTTGGTAACAAACATCCTCATATCTTATTAATGTTGGAATTACGTTTGTTGTTTTATAAACCATAACCTCTTCACTGTTGTGAAATTTGTAGGCGAATTGACGAATGTTGTAATCCCTCGACCTGATTCAAATGGAGGACAAGTTGTTGGTCTTGGGAAGGTATGCATAATATGGGTAAATTTGTAGTTAATGCCAAAGCAACACTTTTTATATAAATTAATAATCAGTATGTCAAATATAATAAGCAATCATATATCATCAGGTATTCTTGGAGTATGCTGATCCCTCTGATTGTGCCAAGGCAAAGGATTCTTTGAGTGGGCGGAAGTTCGGAGGGAACGTGGTGACTGCGGTCTACTATCCGGAGGATAAATATTATCAAGGCGAATACGGGGCTTAGGTTATTTGTCTTTTACGAAAATATTTTATTTTGTTTTAGATATCATGCGTTAGTTTGAAAAATGAAACCACCAAGACTTGTTTCGATATATTGTAACAGAAATATTTTGTGGATTTGTAGTGGTCGATTCTTGTCTAAGTTGTTTTACATCTGGATCCACTTACATGCATTACGACGAAGGGTAAAATCGGCATTTCATCTTATTTGTACATATTTGGCTCTTTACTTTCTGTTTAATGTTAATTGTTTGTATGTTTCTATGATATTAAATCACTATTATAATTAAGCTTAATAAAAGTAATAAAAAAAAATTCTAATCATTAATTTAATCTTAAGTTTTGTTTTACAATTTATAAAAATGGTATCTCAAAAGTCGAAAGTGGCAAAGATGAAGAATAGAATCTGTGTTTTCTTATTTTTATAGTTTAACGAAAAAATACAAAAACACATTTAGATGTAATAAAACGTGGGATCGCGATCGGGAGAAAGTATGACAGCTTTTAATTTCTTAATAAAATATATGAAAGATGTGCAAATAGCAAAGTGTGTAAATTGTATGTTTTGTGTGATCTTTCCTCCCTTCCATTTGTAGGCGAGCTCAGGCTTGGCTTAACCTGTTTGCACCTTTAAAATAAATATATAATATATTACAAATATAAAAAAAAGATGCATAAATAACTAAACAAAAAAAAATATCTATATTCAAAATTATACTTTTATTAAAAGTAACCGATTAACTAACTAGTTGTTTTAAACCCAAGCGTTGCTTTGCAGACTCGGTTGATATTCCACCCGCATTTTGTTCGGAAAATAAATCAGACCATAGGATTTGAACTAGGGTCCCCTAGGTTGTAAACACGGTGTCTGGCCAGCATGTCTATCTTAATGCATTAGCAACAATCAATATCATATAGGAACCAACAAATGGAAGACTTGAAGAAATTGAAAACTCGTAGAAAATTCTATAAACCTACATATTATTTAATATAAAATGGCTATCTGTAAAATATAGAAGTGAAAACGTGGGCTTGGGCTTAAACATATAACATATATAACATACAGCATAACCTAACTCTTTTCATTCTCATTCGGAATGGCAGAGCTTGCGTTTGATGTGGTTGAGCAGATACTGGTACGAATGGATGTTGAAGATATAATCCGATGCAAGAGCGTGTGTAAGTCGTGGCTTTCTTTTATATCCACTCCTCGTTTTGTTAAAGCTCACTTGAATCATAATATCAAGAGTGATCGTGACAACCAACAACTTGGACATAGAAGGATCCATGATGGAGGTAGTATATGCTACGGGGTTGCCCTCAACTTGAGTTATATTGTTGGCTCTTGTAATGGCCTCGTATGCATTTACCCTAAAGCTGGTGAGTTTCTTGTAATAAATCCTTCCACTAGACAAGAGAAGAAACTACAAAACGCCGCCTAATGGGTTCGAAAAAGCTATCATAATGAGATACGTAACTTGGGGTTTTGGTTATGATTCGTGTTCAGATGACTACAAGGTTGTAGTAGGTCCTGAAACAGCACCGCCGACACGTTTTCATGTCTTGTCATTGAAATCAAATACTTGGAAAGTTATTGGAGAATCAAAGTATCAGAATGTGGGTGATGACAGTATCTTATGTGATGGTGTGCTTTACTGGTTCATGGCTAATATAAAACGTCAAAAGTTTATAATTATTTCTTTCGATTTATCTACAGAGGAACTTAAAAAAATCCCCCAACCAGATGATGCTGATTATAAGAAGAGTCCCTTCTTTAAACACAAACTCGGACTTATACAAGACCATCTATGCATATATTCATGTCCTTCTAAGATATGGGTAATGGTAAACAACAAGTGGGAACTGTATATTGATCGTCAGCAGAGTAAGTATGATGTTGCACACTGCTTGAACATAGTGGATGATTTACAAAACAAGAGGGGTTATGTCCACAGTTTCAAACATGATGATGGACAATATGATGGTCACCGTGTACCCTGCAATGGGGAGTATATTCATTATAGTATATTTGTTAAGAGCCTCGTGTCTTCACATCTCTCGTAAACAGTTAAAGACCTTCCATTGATGGACCTATATTTATTTTATTTGCTTCAGTATTAGTTGCTGCTGTTTATTCATATTTATTATTCATTACTAATAAATTGGATGGACATATGTTTCATATTTATTAACAAAAAATAAAATGATGGTCTACTACCATTAAGCTTTACAGATGCTAGTATATACTTTTGAACCAATAATGTGAGGAAATGCATGCTACTGATAGTTTGAGTACTTTATTTTGAGAATTGATTTATTTTAGATTGTATGCCTTTTTTTTCTGTGGTATGCAATTTATACAGTTTAATACTGGCATTTCTCTTGTTAAACCTCTAATCCATTCATCTTGAAGAGTTATAACAGTAATTGCACATATGGTCCTTGTGGTTTGAGCAAAATAACATCTTTGGGTACTAAGATTTGAAGGTAACAAGGTTGGGGTCTGAGGTTTATACTTTGTAACAAGTTTGGGGTCGAAGGTTAACTTTAGTTAATTTTTCTGTTAAGTTTGAGTTAAATGGCCATTCCACCTTTTTTTTTTATAAAGAGGGACTATTTATACAGTTAACATTATTATGAATAAAGGCTGTTTGTGTAAATACACACATGCATACATGGTGTGTCAAATAATCCCTATACTCAAAATATAACTAACCTCTAGTTATAAAAGGATAGAATAGGCATTTTACCAAAATATAACAGAAAAAGCAACGGAAGTTAGCCTTAGACCCCAAACTTGTAACGAAATTGAAATTACGAACCCCAACCTTGTGTACTTAAATCAGGGCCGGCCTTTAAGGGTGGCAGAGTGGTCGACGGCCACAGGCTCGACACCCGTTAGGCCCAATATTTTTTTTAAAAAAAATATATAATTATTTTTATTAAATACAATATGTAAATTGAATATTGTCAGGTATTTTTGGAGTATGCCGACCCCTCTGATTGTGCCAAGGCAAAGGATTCTTTGAGTGGGCGGAAGTTCGGATGGAACGTGGTGATTGATGTCTACTATCCAGAAGATAAATATTATCAAGGCGAATACGGAGCTTAATCTTTTTTGAAAATATATTATTTTGTTTTAGATGTCATACATTGCATTAATTTGAAACACGTATCCACCAAGACTTATTTTGATATATTGTAACCAGAAATCTTTTTTGTGGATTGGTTGTTTTAATCTTATTTGTTGCCGGCTTCATAAAAAAATTATGTATCTCGACTAACTTGAACATCTTTCTATTTAAAGTTAAACATTAACTTAATCTTAAGTTTTGTTTTACAATTTGTATGGTATCTCAAAAGTGTCAAATATGAATAATAGAATCTATGTGTTTTCTTATTCTTATAGTTTAACATGAGAGAAATACGAAAACACATTTTGATGTAATAAAATGAGGGATCGCGTTCGGGAGAAAGTATGACTACTTTATTCTTAAAACAAGTTATGTGAAAGATGTGCAAATAGCAAAGTGTGTAAATTGTATGTTTTGGGTGATCTTTCCTCCCTTTCTTTAATTAGGTGAGTCCGGGCTTGGCTTAACCCGTTTACAACTTTAAAATAAATATTTTATTTATTTAAAATATAGAAAAAAAGACGCATAAATAACTAAACAAAAAATATCTCAAATATATATAAACGAAACTTTTAAAAGCTCTTTGGTTGTTCCCTACATTCTTTCAAGACACCATATTGTTTTATTTGTAATTAGAGGTTTTTCATGCATTTGACTTGAATTCACAGGTATGGGTTTCACCAAACCTAGATAATCTTAAACGAGTTATAACATCTTATTAAATCAAAAATTATTCTCACCAAATATTTGATATGAAAATTCAATAAAATAAGAATATACTAAAAATAAATATCCGAATTTTTTTAAAAAACATATATTTATAATTAAGAAACAATTCTATGGTAAAAAAAGCGTGTCATGGGTCTCACCAAAACCAGATAGCTTTTAGATCTGGTTATAACATCTCATTTATTTGTTAAACTCTTCATCATCAAATCCTAAATATATTATTAACATCCTTACAATAAAGTAGTGTTGTAAAAGTCAGATTCCAGATTCCAAGGTCCTCGGACATCAACCTGCCGTCTTTTCTCAACTCGGCCACCATTACTCGCCAAGGTCCAACTCGGTCAAAAGTCGGAGTACTCGGCCTCCAAGGTCAACTCGGCCACCAATTTTTATTTATTTATTTTTTTAGTAAAAAATAAAAAATAACAACAATACATGAATTTTTTGAATTATTTTTTTTTCATATGAATTATGCTTATTTTGACGTGAGTTATGCTTGTCTTAACACATATATAATATCAAAAAATTATTTTGTGTTATATTTATCATGTCCTAGTATAAGCCGAGTACTCCCCGAGTACTCCGAAAACTCCCTACAAGGGGGTCAGCCGCTTAGGGACTGCCTAGCGAGTTTTACAACACTGCAATCCAAAAAAATATATAAATATTAAGTACGAATAAAATAAAACAATCCCGTAATATGGGGTATAAAAACTTTTATATATATATATATATAGAATAAAATAAATATCTATATTCAAAACTATACTTTTATAAAAATAACCGATTAACAAACTAGTTTTAAATCCGCGCGTTGCAGCGCAGACTCGGACGCTATTCCACCCGCATTTTGTTTGAAAAAAAATCAGACCCAAGAATTCGAACTCATGTACCATAGGTTGTAAACTCAATGTCTGGCTAAAACGTCTATATATCTTAATCTTAATGCAATAGCAACAATCACATACATACCGATAAAAGTGCGTGTGTAAGTCATGGCAATCTTTAATATCCAGTCCTCGTTTTGTTAAAGCTCACTTGAACCATAATATTAAGAGTGATCGTGACAATCGTCAGCTTAGAAATAGAAGGATCCATGATGGAAGTAGTGAAGGCATCGCGGTTTGCCTCAACTTGCATTGCATTGTTGGTTCTTGTAATGGCCTCGTATGCGTGTCTCCTCAAGATGCTGAGTTTCTAGTAACCAATCCTTCCACTAGACAACAGAAGATACTGCAAACGCTGCCTAATGGGTTCAATAGAAAAGACATGGTAAGGTTCTTTATATGTTGGGGTTTTGGTTATGATTCGACTTCAGATGACTACAAGGTTGTAGCCGGGTTAAGGAATGATCGTGATACAGAGCGAACAACTTTTCATGTGTTAACATTGAAATCAAATACTTGGAAAGTTATTGGAGAATCAAGGTATCAGTATTTGGCTCGTAAAAAGGGTATCTTATGTGATGGTGCGCTAAATTGGTTCATGACCAATAGAAATTGTAACAAGATAATAATTATTTCTTTGGATTTATCTACGGAGGAACTTAAAAAAATCCCCCAACCAGATGATGCCGATTATGAGAAGAGTCCTTTGTTTAAACACAAACTCGGACTTATACAAGACCGTCTATGCGTATATTCATATCATTCTTCTAAGATATGGGTAATGGTAAACAACAAGTGGGAGTGGTATATTGATCGTCAGCAGAGCAAGTATGATATTGTACACTGCTTGAACAAAGTGAGTGATTCACAAAAGGAGAGGGGTTATGTCTACAGCTTCAGACACGATGATGGGCAATATGATGGTCACCGTGTGCCCTGCAATGGGGACTCTATTCCTTCTAGTTTAATTGTCAAGAGCCTCGTATCTCCACATCCCCATTGATCATAAGTAATTAAAGACCTCTCGTTGATGAACCTATATTTATTTTATTTGCTTCAGTTCAGTATCAGTTGCTGCTCTTTATTCATAATTTATTATTCATTACTAATGAATTGGATGGACGTATGTTTCATATTTATTAACAAATAAAATGGTCTACTAGACTGCTACTATTAGGCTTTACAGATGCAATATATACTTTCAACCCAACAATGTGAGGAAATGCATGCTAGTGATAGTTTGAGTACGTTATATTGAGTACTATTAGGCTTTACAGATGCAATATATCTTTTATTTTCCTGTGTTATGCAATTTGTACTATAAACTATTGTTAGTCTACATATAATAATATGTATTACATGACCGACAGTCCGACATTAATATTGACATTTCTCCCGTTAAACCTCTAATCCATTTATCTTGAAGAATTATATCAGTAATTTACACATATGGTCGATCATTGTGGTTTGAGCAAACGAGCCCCTTTGGGTACTAACTACTAACATTTAAAAGTAACTAGATTGGGGTATGCGGTTTCGATTTTGTAACAAGTTTAGGGTTTAAGGTTAACTTTTGTTAATTTTGCTGTTAAGTTTGGATAAAGTGACCTTTCCACCCTTGTTTATAACTAGATTGTAACATCATGTTGTTTTCGAGCCAAAAATGTCAATTTCTAAAGTAAAAGGACCAATTCTGTCAATTTCTAAACTCCGAGGACTAAAATGAAAAATCTGTTTTCTTGACCCATCGCGCTACGCGACAGGTCAAGAGAGACACCCATCGCGTATCGTGATGGGGTGTCTGACATATATTGACACGTGTGCCACGTGGCACACGGTGGCAACGTCTGCCGCCACGTGGCTCGGCGCCTGCCACGTGTCACCACGTGGCAGGTCTACGATGTGACTCAGCAAGCCTACATCGCGCTACGCGATGGGCTTGCCAAGGAACTACGCGATGGGGTCTGATTTCAAGCCTATAAATAGCAGCTACGAGTTCTTCACAAACTCACTCCAAAACACACACATTACTCTCTCACTACTCTCTCTCTAAACCTCGAAGTTCGTGCCATTGATCCACCTCGTTTTCCATGCCCGTTACCTCGATAAACGTGCCATTTTTCGACAACGTTCCGAGTAAAGAGGAGGTGCTGCCAGACGTCCCGATAAGTTACCTCGAAATACGTGATGGTGTTTCGATAAGCGTGTCAAAGGTTGATCAAGCGTGTGTGGATAAGAGAGATAGAGTCGAAGTGTTGCCCGAGTAAGAAGGGTATTTCTAAGCCAAGCAAGGTAGGCATAATGCCCGACTAAAATAATAATAAAATATTATAAAGGTTTAATGCCTAAAGTCGGAATTATACTCGATGAATATAAAAAGAGAAAATAAATAATAAAGAAAAGAAATAAAAGAAATAAAAAATATATATATGAGTATATATATGTATAAATATTCTTTGTTATAAAATATATTATTTAAGTGTAATGAGTATACATAAATAATAAATAAAGAAATACGTTTCTTAATGAAAAAGAAACGTCGGGTTTTATAAACTAAAAGTTTATCAATATTACTTTTCAACTAAATGTTTTAAAGTAAAATAATGAACTAAAGGCTCATCGAGATGAATGAGACTAAAGGTCTTAAGTCGGGTCGTGTATCCGACTAATGAATGTTATACTCGTACTATAGGTGCGAGATAGCGAAGAAAAGACTAACGGACGGTGTTGGAAGCCGATCCCATTGAAAGGTGAATACGCCCCACTTTACAAACACGTTTTCAAAAGAGTCAAACGTGTTATATGAAAAAAAAGGGTTTACATGAGACTATGTGTCTCTAAAAACATTATAAATAAGAGTATAAGCCAGCCCTCAGGCTATGGTATACGTTTGTCTGGATCCTTACATATGTGGAACGAGGTGGGCACATCGCACCAAGCCTGGTCACGACCTCCAGCCACGATGGGCCGGACCTAAGTTACGTCCGAGTGGGGAATGGCCATGTGTATATTTATGGTACCTAAGTTATGTCATAAACGCTGCGGTGTTTCGCTGAGGTGATCTCAAGCAGAGACTCGAGTTTATAATGATTGTTTTAACTTGAGTATTCCTAAGCCAAGATGGGCCGAGACTTATGTGGTCTCGAGGGATTATTAAGTAAAGAAAATATTTTTAGCGTCAGCATATTCACCATCATTCGTTGCTGACGTATTTTATTAACATTTTGCAGGTAATCTGGAATAGAGCTTGAAAGATGAAGAATCTCAAGAATCTGATGGCTCGGATAATTTTGTGTAAATATAAAATATGGTGGTTTTGTAAAAAATATAAACAAGTAAACTTAAAACGAGACTTTCGTCTCGTCTTTTGTGTTGTAAATATTTTAATAACGATTCTTTGTTTTTATAAAATCTTCCGCTTAAACCCACAACTCTGATTTATTTACAAACATGGTACCAACTATGGTTCACACTCCTAGGCCTAGAATGGGGGTGTGACAGGTTGGTATCAGAGCCATCGATCTTAGCGAATTGGGTATCATAAAATAATACCCAAGCTTCGATTCAAGCGTAGGAAATGTTTACTTGTTAATGTGAATAGGGATAAGATTGGTTGGTAACCTTTTCATTTTCCCCCTCTTCAATCTAAACCACCTATCAAGATGTCTTACGAGAAGTTAATGGAATATTATGATAAGGAAGTAAGAAGAGCAAGGAAGTACTATAAGTTTCCACAAGGAATTATGAGCAAGGATTACTTTGAATCATTCTTCAACGAGGAACACAACCAAAACCCCAATCCAAGTCCGATCTACCACCTAGACAACACCCCACATGAAGTGTACCAAGCACTGAGACATTCAAGTTATCACCCAACAAGTCTACCGATGTACCAACCATCCGAGATCCCGACTTATCAACCATCCGAAGAACCACAACATTACCCGACCGGATATTTGAAAAATCCTCATCTTTCGTATGCTTTCCTCTCAAATATCCCAATTAAGGAGGAACCAAAGTCTTCTTTATCATCCGACTGGATGCAATGTCATTCCGACCAACGAAGGTGGTATACCAGCACTTCAACTACGGATACTGCTAATTCTCGTATCAACAAGGAAGGACCCTCTCACAAACCCAAGATGAGAGTTACAATTCCATATGAGAAGATCCACATGCCGGCAATGACCGAAGAAGAACTTGAAAAAGAACCGGAGGAAGAAACTGAACCTGAGGAGGAGACAGATCCTGAGGAAGTAGAATTCCCCGACAATCCAAATTAAGTAACCACACCGGAAGAAGAGCAACACTCCACCCCAAGAACTCAAGGGTAAGGCATCATCAAGTTTCCCACCTTACCAAGGCAAGATTCCGTCCTTTGAAGAACAGGCAAAAGAAATTCAAGAACAAAATGAGGCTGCCAATGATTTCTTCAATTACCAATATGATGAAACGGCAACTCCATACCCTGATCCCAAGAACCACTACGATATTGTAATCATGGGTTATCGCGACCCACCTCCAAGATACGGGTATCCTATGGACATACCGCAGTCCCAGGAGGAGCATTTGGATCGAGCCTTGCAAGAAACGGATGAATTGAAAAAGAAGATTGATGCTGATGGAAAGAAGAAAAAGAAGATGGGAGACAAACTTCTTCGCAAATGCAACAAACTTACCAAAGTTTTGAAGAAGTTTATGAAAGATTGAGAAGATAGTGGCGTGTGTACAAGATGATGAAGTTTGTGTGTAATTTAGTTTGTATGATATGTGTGTATGATATGTATCATATGTAAATGTAAGGATAGGACCTTATATATAGTTGAAACGATATATAAGTAAGTTGTAAAATAATATACATATCATTTATGATATGTATATGATTGTGAAATAAATAAAACTTGTATAATAAGAAAAGAAATGTGTTAAATTTCAGATAAAAGAAAAGATTAAAAAGAATGTCTAGACAAAGTGATAATCGTGAGACATCCCGAAAGGAAGCCGAGAAACGTGAAATGAAAGGGAAAGGTCCCGAGAAAGAACGAGAGGAACCAATTCCCGACAAATATATGAATCAAATACAACAAATGACTAGAAAAGCTGTTCAAGAAGAATCTGAAAATAGATCTCGTTCTAGACAAACAAAACATACTCAATCTGAAAATCCTTCCCGAAAATCTGTTTCTAAACCCCGTACTCGACCTTCACGTGAGGAAGATAGTGAGCATGATTCAAACGACAATAAGGGTGTTAGAAAAGAATTTAAGAAACTTAAGATAAGTGGATGCTCGTTCAAAGACTTTAAGTACTACGGGCCAAAAGAATTTCACGGCGACAAAGGAGCCATCACCACGGTTAGGTGGCTCGAAGAAATGGAAACGATCGTCATTACAAGCAAATGTTTGGACGAGGAGAAGATACAATACTCCGCCTTGATGTTCAAAGACGAAGCGCTTGAGTGGTGGAACACGCTAGAAATGAGTAGAGGAAGGGAAGTAATGTACAAATTGACGTGGGATGAGTTTAAAGAGTTGGTGATGTCAAAGTTATGTCCAATGCATGAGACAGATCAAATTCAAACAAAGTTCTTGGCTCACAAATTTATCGGAACGAACCTTCTTGAGTATAACACGAAATTTCACGAGTATTGCCGATTAGTTCCCCAGCCGGTTACCCCAGAATCTAGCAAAGTTACACGTTACATTTGGGGTTTGCCACGAGAAATTCGTGACATGGTAAGGTCACACCTACCACAAACCGCTGACTCCACGATGGAGTTGGCTGGATATCTGATAGGCGGAATGATCCGCAACAAGGAGGAGGATAAAAAGGTTGTGCCAGCACATGATTCGAGGAAAGGCGGAGATACCCGCTTCAAGGGTAAGGGAATCGACCAACGAAGGCCTGGCTCCAATCTTGGCATCCCTCAATGCAAAATTTGCAAGAAGTATCATAGAGGTAGATGCAACTTCGCCTCACGAGTCTGTGAATCATGTAATCGATCCGGCCACGCCACGGCCGATTGTTGGAAAAAGAAGATGACCTGCTACAACTGCAAAGAAATGGGGCATCTTAGCTTTGAGTGCCCTAAAAACAAACCCGCGACGGGTGGCGCGGGTGGTAGCAGTCAGAAGAACGAGCCCAAGAAGAGTAATGCAAGAATCTTCGTCCTTGATACGAAGAAGGCGGCCGACACACCGGAAACTATCACCGGTACGTTCCTTGTTAACAACGCATATGCTAGAGTCTTGTTTGATTCAGGTGCCAACTTAAGTTTTATAGATTATAAGTTTTGTAGTCTATTAAACGAACCTTTAATCAAACTCAATAAAACTCTAAGCGTCGAAACCGCTAATGGCGAAACTGTTAAAATTACCGAAACTTTAGAAAATGGAAAAATCTTATTAGCCGGTAATGTTTTGCCTATTCAATTGTTACCCATGACTCTTGCTGGTTTTGATGTTGTATTGGGTATGGACTGGTTATCCGACAACCATGCTCGTATCCTTTGCAATAACAAGACCATCGAACTTCAAGCCCCAGATAAACGAACTATACGAATTGAAGGGGATAAAGACGCGGGCCGAGTTACCCTAATCTCTATGATAAGGGCTAACAAATGTTTAAATCAAGGATGCTTAGCATTCATGGCCAACGTCACCAAAGAATCAAAGCCCAAAGAACTTAAAGACGTTCCCATTGTTTCCGAATATGCTGATGTATTTCCCGACGAACTCCCCGGCATTCCTCCTGATCGTGAAGTAGAGTTTAGGATCGATCTCATTCCTGGTACTGCTCTGATCGCCAAGGCTCCGTATCTCCTCGTGCCAACCGAGATGAAAGAACTGAAGAAACAATTGGACGAACTTCTCGAGAAAGGTTTCATAAGACCTAGTTCATCACCATGGGGAGCGCCGATACTATTCATCAAGAAGAAGGACGGATCCATGCGGATGTGCATCGACTACCGAGCTCTCAACAAAGTTACAATCAAGAATCGATATCCACTTCCCCGAATCGACGACCTATTCGATCAACTCCAAGGTGCTAGCTATTTTTCAAAAATCGATCTTCGTTCCGGCTATCACCAACTCAAAGTTCAATCCGAAGACATTCCGAAAATTGCTTTCTGAACAAGATATGGACATTATGAGTTCACGGTTATTCCGTTTGGACTTACTAATGCCCCAGCTGCGTTTATGGATATGATGAACCGAATCTGTAAGCCTTACTTAGATAAATTTGTGATCGTTTTCATCGACGGCATACTCATTTATTCTAAGTCAAAGGCCGATCACGAAGTCCATTTACGAACTTTACTTGAAATTCTTAGAACCGAGAAGTTGTACGCCAAGTTCTCGAAATGCGAGTTCTGGTTGCACGAAGTGCAATTTCTTGGTCATGTTATTAATGTCAATGGAATTCAAGTAGACCCCGCTAAGATTGAAGCCATCTCTAAGTGGGAGATCCCAAAGTCGCCAACCGAGATTCGAAGTTTCTTGGGATTGGCCGGCTATTATCGAAGGTTTATTGAAAACTTCTCTCAAATCGCTGTTCCCTTAACTTCTTTGACTCGTAAAAACATTAAGTATGAATGGGGAACAAAGCAACAAGAGGCATTCGATATACTTAAACAAAAGCTTGCCCAAGCTCTTATACAAGCTTTGCCATAAGGTACTGAAGATTTCGTTGTCTTTAGTGATGCATCTCATTCCGGTTTGGGATGTGTGTTAATGCAACGAAAGAAAGTAATCGCCTACGCCTCTCGTCAACTCAAAGTGTACAAGAAGAACTATACAACTCACGATCTAGAGTTAGGCGCCATAATCTTTGCACTTAAGATTTGGAGACACTATCTCTATGGCGTAAGATTTATCGTGTACACCGATCATAAAAGCCTTAAACACATCTTTGAGCAAAAAGAGCTTAATATGCGCCAAAGACGTTGGATGGAAACTCTTAATGACTATGACTGTGAGATCATTTATCATGAAGGCAAAGCCAATGTTGTGGCCGACGCCTTAAGCCGTAAAGAGCACGAAAAGCCAAAAAGAGTCCGAGCGTTAAGGATCTTATTGACCAAATCAAATCCGCTCAAGCTCAAGCAATAAACGAAAACAAGATCACCGATGAAAAACGAAACGGCACCATTGACTCGCTTGTCACAGGTGATGATGGTATCCTTAGAATGGGAAACCGGATTTGGGTACCGATCGTTGGAGACTTGCGTGAAAAGATCATGGACGAAACCCATAAGTCCAAGTATACAATGCACCCCGGTAGTGACAAAATGTATCAAAATCTTAAATCGAACTACTGGTGGAACGGAATGAAAAAGGACATCGCTTCGCACGTTGCGAAATGTCTTACTTGCTTGAAAGTCAATGCTGAATATCAAAATCCTTCGGGATTGCTCTAGCAACCCGAACTTCCCGTGTGGAAGTGGGAGTTAATAACCATGGATTTTATAACCAAACTCCCAAAGACGACTCGACAACATAACGCTATATGGGTGATTGTGGACCGTTTAACTAAGTCCGCACATTTCATACCTATCAATGAGTCGTATTCAATGGATATATTAGCGCGTATTTATGTGAACAACATCGTTGCTTTGCATGGAGTACCGCTATCTATAATTTCTGATCAAGACAGCCGTTTCACGTCTCACTTTCGGAAAAGCTTCCAACAAGCACTCGGTACAAAGTTAAACCTTAGCACCGGTTATCATCCACAAACTGATGGGCAAAGCGAAAGGACTATCCAAACGTTGGAAGATATGCTCCGCGCTTGCGTGATTGACTTAGGTGGAAGTTGGGACGACCATTTACCCCTAATGGAATTTTCGTATAACAATAGCTATCGCGCGAGTATTCAAGCCGCATCATTCGAGGCGTTATATGGTCGTAAATGTAGAACGCCCGTGTGTTGGTCTGAAACCGGAGATAATCAATTGTCTGGAACCGAAGTAGTCCAAGAGACCACCAATAAAGTTCTTCAAATCCGCGAACGACTTAAGACAGCACGTGATCGCCAAAAGAGTTACGCCGATGTCCGTCGTAAGCCGTTAGAGTTTAGTGTCAATGACAAAGTTCTTTTAAAAGTCTCACTGTGGAAAGACGTAGTCCGATTCGACAAGAAAGGAAAACTAAGTCCTCGATTCGTTGGACCCTTCGAGGTACTCGAACGAATTGGTATTGTCGCATACCGTTTGCGATTACCTGAGGAAATGCAAGGAATACATGACGTATTCCATGTTTCAAATCTACGAAAATGTCTAGCCGATAAATCTCTTTCAATGCCCTTAAAAGACGTAGAAATCAATGAGAATTTAAAATTCGTAGAACGTCCCATTCAAATCGAAGATTCAAAATTAAAAGAACTTAAAAGACGAACGTTAAAAATCGTGAAAGTAAGATGGGATTCCCGAAGAGGACCCGAGTACACATAGGAACTCAAATCAGAGATGAAAAAGAAATACCCCCACTTGTTCTCATAAGCAATCTCGAGGACGAGATTTATTTCAAGGTGGGGAGGATGTAACATCACGTAATTTTCGGGCCAAAAATGTCAATTTCTAAAGTAAAAGGACCAATTCTGTCAATTTCTAAACTCCAGGGACTAAAATGAAAAATCTGTTTTCTAGACCCTACGCGCTACGCGACAGGTCAAGAGAGACACCCATCGCGTATCCCGATTGGGTGTCTGACAGATATTGACACGTGTGCCACGTGGCACACGGTGGCAACGTCTGCCGCCACGTGGCAACATGTCCGCCACGTGGCTCGGCGCCTGCCACGTGTCACCACGTGGCAGGTCTACGATGTGACTCAGCAAGCCTACATCGCGCTACGCGATGGGCTTGCCAAGGAACCCATCGCGTAGCGCGATGGGGTCTGATTTCAAGCCTATAAATAGCAGCTACGAGTTCTTCACAAACTCACTCCAAAACACACACATTACTCTCTCACTACTCTCTCTCTAAACCTCGAAGTTTGTGCCATCGATCCACCTCGTTTTCCGTGCCCGTTACCTCGATAAACGTGCCACTTTTCGACAACGTTCCGAGTAAAGAGGAGGTGCTGCCCGACGTCCCGATAAGTTACCTCGAAATACGTGTTGGTGTTTCGATAAGCGTGTCAAAGGTTGATCAAGCGTGTGTGGATAAGAGAGATAGAGTCGAAGTGTTGCCTGAGTAAGAAGGGTATTTCTAAGCCAAGCAAGATAGGCATAATGCCCGACTAAAATAATAATAAAATATTTTAAAGGCTTAATGCCTAAAATCGGAATTATACTCGATGAATTTAAAAAGAGAAAATAAATAACAAAGAAAAGAAAGAAAAGAAATAAAAAATATATATATGAGTATATAAATGTATAAATATTCTTTGTTATAAAATATATTATTTAAGTGTAATGAGTATACTTAAATAATAAATAAAGAAATACGTTTCTTAATGAAAAAGAAACGTCGGGTTTTATAAACTAAAAGTTTATCAATATTACTTTTCAACTAAATGTTTTAAAGTAAAATAATGAACTAAAGGCTCATCGAGATGAATGAGACTAAAGGTCTTAAGCCGGGTCGTGTATCCGACTAATGAATGTTATACTCGTACTATAGGTGCGAGATAGCGAAGAAAAGACTAACGGACGGTGTTGGAAGCCGATCCCATTGAAAGGTGAATACGCCCCACTTTACAAACACGTTTTCAAAAGAGTCAAACGTGTTATATGAAAAAAAAAGGGTTTACATGAGACTATGTGTCTCTAAAAACATTATAAATAAGAGTATAAGCCAGCCCTCAGGCTATGGTATACGTTTGTCTGGATCCTTACATATGTGGAACGAGGTGGGCACATCGCACCAAGCCTGGTCACGACCTCCAGCCACGATGGGCCGGACCTAAGTTACGTCCGAGTGGGGAATGGCCATGTGTATATTTATGGTACCTAAGTTATGTCATAAACGCTGCGGTGTTTCGCTGAGGTGATCTCAAGCAGAGACTCGAGTTTATAATGATTGTTTTAACTTGATTATTCCTAAGCCAAGATGGGCCGAGACTTATGTGGTCTCGAGGGATGATTAAGCAAAGAAAATATTTTTAACGTCAACATATTCATCAGCATTCGTTGCTGACGTATTTTATTAACATTTTGCAGGTAATCTGGAATAGAGCTTGAAAGACGAAGAAGCTCAAGAATCCGATGGCTCGGATAATTTTGTGTAAATATAAAATATGGTGGTTTTGTAAAAACATATAAACAAGTAAACTTAAAACGAGACTTTCGTCTCGTCTTTTGTGTTGTAAATATTTTAATAACGATTCTTTGTTTTTATAAAATCTTCCGCTTAAACCCGCAACTCTGATTTATTTACAAACATGGTACCAACTATGGTTCACACTCCTAGGCCTAGAATGAGGGTGTGACATAAATGGACTATTTACGTAGTTAACATGATTAAATATAACGGCTATTTACATACATGGTGTGTCAAATAATCCCTATACTCCAAATATTATTAACTTCTAGTTATAAAAGGGTAGAATAGGCATTTTACCAAAATATAACAGAAAAAGCAGCCTTAGACCCCAAGCTTGCTTTAATTAGAAAGCAAAATGAAAACTAAAACATTGAAGTCTTGCCAATTGTTTTGTTAATGTGCATGAACTCTCATCAAATTAAAAGTCAAAGTCAACTCAGTCTGTTCGTTTTCACCTAACCATGCAAAGACGAACATTGGTGGTTGCCCGTTTTACACAACGGTAGGTCTAGAGGCTTCTCATTGTCAATATAAAATAATGAGTGACATAGTATTTCTATGTTCTTTTAAGTTGACTGGCCAACACCTTCTTGTTATTTTGAACTTTTGTAAATAACTAATGTCATGAATATGCTTTGTAGTGCCCTTGTTGACATTGTGTATTCGTTGATGATTAATGAATATTGAGCGTGTTTGGTTCCCTAAATAAGTGTTACGGTGTGTATGTGTTCTTGTAATTTAGTTCGTAAATATGTTATCTGCTTTTTTTATTATTATTAACATAAAATTATTATTACAAGACATTTTCTTTCCTAGGAAACTAATGTTACAAAACATGGCATGGCCAATTGTTCTACTTTCTTGTATATGTAACACTCAACTTTTGTTCAAACATAATGCTGGTTGATTGCAACTTAAAATCTGATTTATCCTGATTATATGATTTTTTCCTCTTTGTATTTTATTAACATTCTTATACTATCCCAAATATAATGAGATTTTTGAAAAATCCGTAAATTTTTTCATTAACAATGTTATACTATCTCGAATATAATGAGTTTTTAAATTCAGTACACAAAATTGTAATTTTGTTTTAAAGTTGGACACAAATAATTGTATGTATCAAACTACACAAAACTCACTTTTGATGTAAGAAATTTCTGAACAATAGTCTATACAAATACCAAAATCTTTCAAGTTATAGATTTATTTGTGAAAAATGAATACTAATTGGAGGGTAAAGATTGCACTTAGCTTAAATTTAGCTCATGTTAAATAAGAAAAACTTAGAAGCCATTTTGACTATCAAAGCCATGTTTCAATCCTGTGACCTGTGGGTTATGGGCCCACGCTTCCGCTGCGCCGCTTTGGTTTGTTGATTATTTTGATCGATATCTAATAGAAGACATTTTATCGTTCACATTAAATCGTAGTCACGTACAATTGAAACAATCAAACTGTAGCAAAGATTTCGTGTTTGACTGTTTGGACTATCATAGTTTTGTGCCGCGCACGAATTATTCGGTCATTCTTTTTGTTGATGCGTTGGACTTGTTCTTTCTATATTTAGAATGTGAAGGTAATACATTATACATGCTAGACTTTGACTTGAAGGATTCAAAGTACAACAACATTCATCTTGACCAAGACAATTGACTTTGACCAATTCATGGGGGATGAGTTATATATGAATTAAATACATCATGTTTCTTGTTGACTTTTCTTTCATAGTATCTTTTGCTTGTTGTTCAAAAAAAAAATCTAGTATCACTAATCCATGACTTTTGTCAGTTGGGGGGGGGGGCAAAAAGTGAATCATGTTAGAACATGTAAGTGAGAACATGCCGGGTAAAAAAACTTGCAATGAATCGTAACGAAAATGAAACTACCACAATTATGACACTACTTTAAGTGATAGTATAGACATCCAAATTTTTGTCAGTGGGGGCAAAAAGTAGGTCATGTTAGAACATGTAAGTCAGAATGTGTCAGGTAAATAAAACCTTATAATGAATCGTAGCGAAAATAAAACTCCCACAATTATGACTTCGACTTGTGCAGCAAAGATTTTGTGTTTGGACTATATCATATTAATGTGCTGCGTACGAATTAGTCGGTCACTCTTTTGTTGATACGTTGGACTTGTTCTTTCTATATCTAGAAAGTGAAGGTAATATTTGCAAGACTTTGACTTGAAGGATTCAAAGTATAACAACATTCATCTTGACCAAGACAATTGGCTTTGACTAATTCAAGGGAAGATCAAAGATGAGTTCTGTATAAATCAAACACATTGGTTGTTGGCCTCTCTTTTTACTATTGCTTTTGAGTTTATCTAATTAAGAAAATCAAAGCAATGTTTGATCTTCCTCGCGATATTTTAATCGACATTCTTTCAAGATTACCTGCAAAGTCTCTAGGCCAGTTCAAATCAGTATCCAAATACTGGCTTTCTTTAATTTCATCTGAAGAGTTTATTAAATTTCATCATCGTCGAGCCCTATTCGATACTAATACTAATCATTCCCGTGGGTTTGTCATTTCAACTCATTCACTACACTCAATCAACTATGAGTCACCATCATGTTATGAAGGCATTGATGATGATAATTCAAGGGCCATTATCAGTTTAACCGATCCGTTTGAAAAAGAATCAGTCATTGAAAAGAAATTAGGTTCTTCTTGCTATGGCTTGATTTTCTCTGTTTGTTTTGATGATTGTATTCTTTTGTGGAATCCAACTACTGAAAAGACCCGAGTAATACTTGACCCATTAACACCATTCCCCGATGCCACTCGGTTTTATGGGCTCGGGTATGAATTTTCCATGGATGATTACAAGTTGGTTAGCGCGTCTAGATCCATTTCTAGTAATTCTATAAGTTGTCAAGTTTTTAATCTCAAGGTCGGCTCGTGGAGGACAGTCCAAACATCACACATGAGCATCAATGACCCTAATATGATCGGGTCTTTTTCAAATGGTGCAATACATTGGATAGTTAGACACAGGGCACATGATGATGGTTTAAAAAATCGTGAAGCGATTCTTTCGTTCGACATAAAAGATGAGGTCTTTATGGATATTGTTTTACCAAATGGTGGTGAGAATGAGCAAAGTGGATTTCGGTGTTTGGGAGACTGGAAAGGTTGTTTGTATGCGGTTTATGGTGGTGTTAATGGTGTGGATGTGGATGTGTGGGTGATGAAGGAATTTGGTGTTGAAAGTTCATGGAGTAAGGTGATTAAACTAGACTGGATTAGATTTGATTGTGATTATGTAATGACGCCGGTGTGTTTTACACATGAAGATGATGTTGTGATTGATTTGGATTCATGGGACTTGGTGAGATTTAATGTAAAAGATAATACTATTACAAGATTTAAGAAATGTAGTACTGATTGGTATTTGTGGGTCGTTTATTCAGAGAATTTGGTGTCACCTTATGGTTAGATAGATATTTGACTGTATTAGATCTTCATAGGTGGATTTGGCGGATTTCTTGTTGACATACATTTTTCTTATATTTATTTGACGGTGTAATATATCTCTTGTATGTTATCAAAAGTAAGAATTTATCATATAGGATTTATAATGTCAGAACCAACTCTCTTTTCTCAAGCCACCACACCGGCCGCCTATGACCACCATAGAACCTTGGCTAGCACAAATAGTTTGATTGGTGAAATGTTTTTATAGTTTTGGGATGTGATAGCGCGGCTCAAGTGATCATTTATCAATAATTCTTAGTATAGGAATGATTTGTTACGGTTACAAATACCAAAAATGAATTTAGTTTAAAGATATATTTGTGAAAACTGAACAGCTAACAATATTGTTATTTTGCATAAATTTTTGGTTCAACTGCATAAAAAGAGGTTACGGAAGCCACTCTAGATATATCAGAGCCAGGTTTCGATCCTGGGACCTGTGGGTTATGGGCCCACCACGCTCCGCTTCGCCACTCTGATTTGTTGTTTATTTGTATTAGAATTTAATAGAAGACCAGTATTCACATCACGAGGTCTGGATATTACTAATAGGCCATTTGTTTGTATGTTCCAAAATCCAAACATGTTCTGATAACAGGACCCACTTCACATACAACAAACTATACAAGTCAAACCAAATCATCGGAAACTGATTTCATTGACATGAAAAGATACAATGCAAGTTATACAAACAAGTCAAACCGAAACATTAGAAACTGATTTGTAGTGTCTTATTTATTTGTAAATTATAAAATCCCAAATGGTAAGTTTGTGAAGTTAATGCATCCCTATGGTGGCGGCGGTGGTGTGGGACCACATAAGTCGTTGGTGCAGAATCCCGCCTATTTTTGGTTTCTCGGTAAGAGATTTATTGGAGATTCATAATAACATAAATTTAGGGGATATAGAGAAAGAGGCGTTGCACGGGATCATCATTGTCGCTTGTTGGAGAATATGGAAAGCGAGAAATGAAAAGGTGTTCGAAGGAAAGGATGTTAAAGTGGAAGAGATAATCGGAGATATCAAAGCGCTCGGTTTTCTTTGGTTTAGAAATAGATCCAAATATAGATCGATTGTAACACCCTTGGCAAACACAACATCGTCCCACTCTTAGGCTATCCCACATCGGCCGTGGACAAGAGAGATCGCTGGTTCATAAATAATGTCCTGCCTCTTAACATCACCAACGCGTTTTGGGAAACCAAAAACAAATCCGTGAGCTCTTCGTGGGCAGAGCGGACAATATTGGTGGTGCGAGGGGTCGGATGTTACATTATATCTTGTTTGGTGGTGATCAGTGGTACACCATTTGAGAGGTTCAGGATCTCGTGTTGGGTAAAGTTATTTGCCGGGATAGTACGAGTGGGGTTCATCTCATGGAGTGTTGGTGTGGCATGGGTTGGGATAACAGAGACAGTGGGAGCTGGGCATAGTCGACTTGGTAGGCTGCATGGAGGTGGGACATTTTAAGAGTCGATGTCGAAAGATTTGGAATTCTGCTTTTGAGAATGTATCTGGGGTTGATGCATTGAGACTCAGTGAAGGTGGTGAAGACTCTTGGGTTCAAGATTCTGGTTTGCTTTATTTCTTGTTACTCACTTCAATGAAGCATTTGTTGAATCTTTTAGTTAAAGACTTTGGAAGATACGGTCTCTGTATCGTCAGAAGAACAGAACCAACTTTCGAATTATAAAGTCGTGGCTCGCTAAATCGGGTAGAGCTAAGGGGTTTCAGTTTGCAGACATGAAGCCTAGAGCCATAGTGATGTTAGCTTGAGCGTATTCGGAGGTCTGAACATGTTCGGGGTTCTGGTAACAGGGTGTGTTCTAGGTTTGTGTCCAAAGGGACGTTGGGTTCTGTAAGGCCCCGTTACCAGTAACCCTACTTTCGTGTTGGATTTACTCATAAACACAGTTCTAAATATCAGAGTTAATTAAAACATTTATGCGGAATATAAAACTTTCATAAAACATTACAATATTTATAACTTGTCTCAAAACATTTATTGTCTTTCACATTAAAGCATTAAAATTAACACATCAGGGGTCTTCAGATGCCAGATTCTTCTTCAGTGCCATGTGTCTCCTCAAGCGAGTTGCCTCATCCTACTCACCTGCGTGCATACTAAAAGTCAGCTACGCTGAGTGAGTTCTAGTTAATCACATAATCATACAATACATTCTTACATTCCATACTTAATCTCTTAACTTTCTTTCATATACACCTAAGTGCTTTTACTTTCATTTTTACTTTCATACTTTCTTTACATTCATAATCATACGTTCATTTTTACCTTCATGCTTTCCTTACATACATAATCATACTTTTTAAAGAGCCTTTCGCCCTATAACCTCACAGATATTATAAGGGTCTGGTCCCTAGTTTTCGAATATTAGAAGGGTTCGATTCCCTAACATCACAGATATTATAAGGGTCTGGTCCCTATCATCACAAATATTATAAGGGTCTGGTCCCTAGTTTTCGAATATTAGAAGGGTTTGATTCCCTAACATCACAGATATTATAAGGGTCTGGTCCCTATCATCACAGATATTATAAGGGTCTGGTCCCTAGTTTTCGAGTATTAGAAGGGTTCGATTCCCTAACATCACAGATATTATAAGGGTCTGGTCCCTAGTTTTCGAATATTAGAAGGGTTCGATTCCCTCTTCGTTACCATACAACCATACATCATACCTCGAGTATTAGTAGGGCTCGGTACCCTTTTCGTAACCATACATTATCATTTCTTTCTTCTAGTATCTCTATCATGTTCATACCCATAAACATACATAACATACTTACCTTATACATAGCGTTACAACCTGACAGTACGTGCAATATCTGAAGATCGTTCACGTACTATCAAGCAATCATTCATACATTTCACATTATCCACATAAGGCATACACTTATCTCTTAGGATAAGTGTATTAACAAACATATTGAGTATGCACACAGCCCCGAAAACGTAACACATAAATGGGGCTAAAAACTCACCTGAACACGGTTACGTTCTCCGTTGATCGTAATCCCTTTCTTCAGTTGTGCACGGCTGACTGTATAACAAGTATACATATCAATTTAACTATCACTACTTATAACATCTTTCTAGTCTTAATTACTACCCACAACGAACGGGGATCCGGGGGCAGCGCCCCTGGCAGCGGGGTCTAGGGGCGGCAGCCCCTAGCAGGGTCCAAGGGGCAGAGCCCCTGGCTGGGGTCGAGCTGCCAGGTCAGCTTGGAAAAATTTTATTTCCATTAACTGTCTTAACACATTTTTCATTAGATTTTTAATTTATTTTCTAATCGAACTTGACTTTAGGCGAAGTTAACCTTAGGCGAACTTAGCTTTAGGCGAAGTTACCAGCTAGGCGAACTTAGCTTTACAGCGAAGTTGCCATCAGGCGAACTTGGCTTCAGGCGAAGTTGTCATCAGACGAACTTGGCCTCAGGCGAAGTTACCAGTTAGGCGAACTTAACTTTACAGCGAAGTTGCCATCAGGCGAACTTGGCTTCAGGCGAAGTTGTCATCAGGCGAACTTGGCCTCAGGCGAAGTTACCAGTTAGGCGAACTTAACTTTACAGCGAAGTTGCCATCAGGCAAACTTAGCTTGCAGGCGAAGTTCATCAGGCGAACTTAGCTTGCAGGCGAAGTTCGTCACTTTGAAGGCGAAGTTGCCCAGATGAAGGCGAAGTTGCCCAGACAGCCGCTGTTTTAGCTTCTGATCGGCATTTCGAGCGATTTTAAAACCTTTGCTATGGTTCAATATCACCCACTACGCTACCCGACCATTTTCGGTCGTTTATACACTAAAAAGCTTGGATCTTTAAACTTCAAAGATCAAGAACCATACTTTTTGGGCTTGTTTGGATCTCGTTTACTTGCTTAATCACAACCAACCGCTCTCTCTTTCTCGGACCTCGCTCTCCCTCTCCTCGGCTGCCGCCGGCGGTTGTAGGTGGTGTGTATGTTATGGAGTGTTTTTAGGAAAATGATGGAAATGAAGGTATTTTGGGGTTTTGGGGGTATTTATATCCCTGAAATCCCATTCTCATTTAACCCATCTCAATTAATCCAAGTCCATGACCCGCTCCTTACCCGATATTAATTAATTACGCGAAATCACTAAACATAACTTCCTTTATTCATCATTAAAATTTTAGGATGTTACAGGTTCGAAGGACCAGGAATCCGAATGTGAAAATCTCTCCTGGTATAGTCTGCTGATTTGGAGAGTGTTTATCCTCTGGAAGCCTTTGAAGCCGGTTGTGTGAGTAAGTGAGGGTCGGTTAAGATTGAGGATGAGTCATTGGCGAGTTTTGTCATGGCTGGGTCTGGGATGCCCGGATTGGAGCTCTCGGGAGCTTCAATAGGCCTTTCAGGTAACTGATGAGAAGGGCGGCTGCAACTAGGGTGTGGATTTGTGAAAATCTTAGCTTGTTCCTAGGGAACTAGAGGCTTGAAGAATTTATGTTGTCGAAATTTTAGCTTGTTCTTGGAACTAGAGACTTAGTAGATTTATGTACTGAAGATTATTGGAGTTACTGGATGACTGGGTTATTGTTATTTGTTTGGACGGCGGGCTAAAGTTTCGCAAGGCCTTCAAGTGGGAGATTGTTGGGTTATGAAGGCCTTTGGGCCGGTTCTATTAGGAGGCCCGGTTTTGGTTCCTAATTATGTTCAACCCTAATCTTGTTTATTATATATATCCCATCATGTAATTGTAATAGTTATGAGCTAATAAGAAAACCTAGTTGCAGCCCGTGGACGTAGGTCCCCTCGCGGGGGCCGAACCACGTTAAATTCTTGTGTCGTTTATATTTTCGTTTATGCGTGTTTATCGTTGTGCATGTGTGCGTTGTTTCGCTTCCGCCCGCCGCTTTGTTCCTATCATTATCTCGCTTCAATCCTGAAGAAGACGGGGTGGTGTTACCACCCATCTGAAGCTATTTGGCCCCAATTTTTTCTTCTTCTTTGTCTCCTTCCCGAATGGGTGTGGTGACCCGAGCCAGAGTGTTTTTTGTCGCGCTCGATGACACGGGGTGGTTTTTTATTTTTATGAACTGACCTGTTTGATTGCAAATTCCTTTTAAATAAATTTTCAAACATTCCTAACACAAACTTTAATGGCTATACTGACCTGTTTGTTATTTATTAACTATTTTCAGACACTCTTTAAATAAACATTTGTTAAACCGTTCATAAAGTTCACTCTAGGTCAAATGTAGTTAATAATTCACCCTACTTTCAATTAATAATTAAAAGTGGTCATTAAAAAAACATAAAGCAGCCAAGTTGAAAAGATTATAATCATCAAAATCATGATAATCACTTTCCAAACACTCCCACATTACATTCTATCTTTTCAAGTCATGCGTACTTTTGAACATGTACCAACTCAGTCTCCCACAATCATTTCGACAAATTAACAAACACCCATGATGCATGTTCACTTCAACATGCATGTGTCCATCATCACACACACACATACACTGTGTGTAACCAAGCCATCCATTTATTAACCACTTCAAACCAGCTTGCATGTTTAATGCTTCAAGAAACAAATATGCAATGAAGAAAGATATATCCAAAGAACGCGTCGTCCATTCACGTGGCGTGAAAGATAAACGCAGCAAGATATGCACGGCAAAAGGGTCAAGGGACAGGCGCATTCGGTTATCAGCCAACACTGCAATTCAGTTCTATGATGTGCAAGACCGGTTAGGGTTTGATCGTCCTAGTAATGCCATTGATTGGCTTATGAAGGAAGCTAAAGCCGCTATTGATGTGTTGAATGGTGATCAGTATCATCATCTTCATGATTTGCTGTTACCGGATACCGCAAACTGTGTTTTCAATCTCTCACAGGCGTTTCATCGAACTTCGGGTGTCCCAAACCAGCAAAATATGATTCAAGATCAAGATGCAAATCTGATTCCTATTGTTCAAGATTCTAACGTCCCGTTGTCAACGAGTATTCGACAGTTTTCTTGGAACGCTAATTACAATGAAGCTGAAGGTTTTGAATTTGTGAACAGGGAACCAATTCAGTCCAGTTTTCACCATCCTGGAAGTTATGGGTTACCGGGTGTTTGTTTTGAGCAAGGGGTTCGAGTTCAAGAAGCGGTAATGATCGATTAACTTTTTCGATTATTAGGGTTTCCATTGATATCTACATACTGATGTTTTGTGTTTCAGGAGATCCAGGAGAAAGAAGATGACAGGAAATATGATGAAGGGTATATGTTTTAAGGATTAGTGGGTTTTGTTTGTTTCCACCATGTATTTGGTAGTGAAATTGGGTTGCTTGAAATCAATTGAGTTTACATGTTTGTGGGTTTTTGTTTTAGTGAGGTTGTGTTTATGGAATTACGGGTTGATAGATTTCGAAGTGAAGGCGATACCAGATATAGTTAATTTGATAGATTTCGAAGTGAAGGTGATACCGGATATAATTAATGTGTTTACTCGTGTCAAATAAACTAACCTTGTGGTTAATATTGATGCGCATTTAAATCATGCCATGTTTCTGTCGTATTTATGTCGACATGTTTAGTGATTACATGTAAATGTAAGATTTGATAAAAAAAAAAAAGGAAAAAAAAGCTCAAATTAAACGATCATTTTCTTGTAGTTGATCTCTTGCTTGTTTATTTCATTGTCATTCATTCTCGGTTAATAAACTTGGATTTGTATATTTAGCTTAAGATTAAAGAAATCTTACAGAAAAGATTGAAAAAAGGGTTTTTGAAAATCATGAATAAAGTTGATAAGTATGATTAAAAAAAAAGACAAATTATTTGTAGAAAAGAATAGTTAAATGAAATTAAAAATATTAAGGGTTTTGACTTTTGAGTCTAGTGGTATCAAAGAGTTAATGTTTTGTCTTTCAAAATAGTAGAGTTCAAATCCTCTGGCTGACAAGACAATAGAAAATGAGAATGTTATTCAAAATAAAAAAAAATTTCAAATATCAATAATAAAGAGTCAACACAATTTAAATAACTACATTCAATATTCAATACAATATACAAAACAATAGAAAATGAGAATGTCATTCAAAATAAAAAGTAAAAATTTCAAATATCAATAATAAAAAGTCAACACAACTTAAATAACTACATTCAATATTCAATACAATATTAGACCATTCGTAAGGGCACGTTTTTTTGGCGTTTTGAAGCATAACGCCAGGGGCACCCCCACCCCGGGGCATTTTGGGCATTTCATTTTTTTCGGCGTTTTGTATATAACGCGAGAAATGACACCATTTTCAAAGTTCTAACTGTAAGAAGGGTTTATGGAGGAGGTGGTGGTGTAGCCATTGACGGTGGGCGGAGATGGTTTGACGGTGGCCGGAGATAATTTGACAGTGGCCTCTATTGGTGGTGGTGACCGGTAAGGGTTTTGTTGGGTGGTGGTGATGTTGTGGTTGGATGTTGACGGCGAGTTGATGCTTTCCGGCGACTTTTCCGGCGATGGATTTTTGGTTTATTTAGGAAAATTGGATTTAAATAATCTCATCTTTAATGGATTGGTCAATAATAATCTCACCTCCGGTATTTCCCGTTGGCAGACTCACTTTTTCAATGTTTTTTGTTTTATAAACCAGCGTTAAAATAACTTAACGGTGTTAAGTTTTTGCTTATGTGGCGAGTGACATGGCTTTTTCAATATCCTACCTGGCTTTTCCCTTTATATTTTGTTTCCATCCTTATAGTTCAGGGATCTAATTGCAATTTCTGTTATATTATTATATTATTAACCCATTTACCCAGAACCCATATGCCCGTACCCATGATCCAAGTACCAACCCGTGACCCGTTTAGTATTCTTGAAGCACAATTCTCGTCCAAATTATGGAATTGATCTAGGGAATTATTCTTTAATTTGGTAATAACAATCATGGATGATACGTATTGCTCATTTAAACAAACCGACCTTAACGTAAAACTGGTTTATACCTATTTCGTCAATAATAATTCAATTAATCAGGCCTGCATCATCTTGGTGCCATCGCCAAACAAACCCCTTTACCTAATTGCGTTATGACAATCGTTAGTTGGTGTTCTTGATTTGTTCTTTGGTCGGCTCTGTTATTAACAGTTAAACCCTTCAAATAAAATTGTTACATGTATTATTTTATATGGTTATGATCGTCGTTTCTTCCTCATCAATAACCCTATGCTTAATTGATTGAACAATGACTGGATTAATCGATTGATCTTTTTAGGGTTCTTATATTGCAAGTGTTTTCTATAATAATATAACATAAATTGCAATTAGATCCTTGAACTATAAGGATGGAAACAAAATATAAAGGGAAAAGCCAGGTAGGATATTGAAAAAACCATGTCACTCGCCACATAAGCAAAAACTTAACCATGTTAAGTTTTCTTAACGCTGGTTTATAAAACAAAAAACATTGAAAAGGTGGGACTGCCAGCGGGAAATACTGGAGGTGGGATTATTATTGGCCAATCCATTAAATGTGAGATTATTTAAATCCAATTTTCCGTTTATTTAAAGTAATATTTATTTAATAAATATTATTATTATCTGATTATTTTAATAAAAAATAAAAAAAATTAATAGTGACTGGGCGCCACATGTCACATAATGTCTGATAGTGGAGCTTTATGACTACTCATGGTCTAAAAACTCTTTATAAAATCACTTAAACTGATTAATAGGTCAACCTGTTTATTAAAAGGTTTGTGTGTGGGTTACACATATATTAAAGCATGACATGTTCGGTTTAACATGTTTAAAACAAGTTATATGGGGCAACCTATAACACGTTTATTTTATTGTCATGTTTTAGACTGTGTCAAAAACTGTACCTAGTTATACCTACCATGGACCGATAAAAGATTAGGTAGCATTAACCTGACCCTTCAGACAAATTATTGAGATCTAGAATCTCAAGGCATGCCTAATGTTAACTCTACTAAAGCTTGTTTTATGAATTTCCCATCTTCTTTCTGCTCAACATTCTACATCTCACATGCAAGAGAATATGCCTAAGGTTAACTCTACAATAGCTCCCTAATCTTTATAAAGCTAAATGAAATGATCAAATTACTAATAAAGTAATAACTGATATAAAACATTATATAACCAAACAAGTCATATAATATGAAATAAATACTCATCAAGTTGTAGGTACAAAACATATGAAATACTCATTAGCACAAACAAAATACAAAAACACCGTACATCTTAGTCGCCTATGTACAATGTGCGAGATGAGACGTGCGTATTCGCATAACCGTTTGCTAAATCACAACAAATTATCCTATCATCGATATTATATACACCTCTTTCGATTTGTGTTCCAAACAATGCAACAACATAGACAATATAGTCTAATCACGCCGCCAAGGATGGTGTTTACGCCATGTATGCCTCGACGACACACTTGTTGAATCCACATCCATCCACCCTACGGGCACCCTTAGGTATATATCATAGTCAAAATGAAGATTTGAGTTGTATATTCACGAGATTGAAGTTGATTTTTATACTTAAACTTTTTTAACATCTAACAATCAATTTAACGGTCGCGTGTCCGTTAACCTGTCGCATATCAAGAATAGCTCGAGACGTACCCCACAAAATGAGTTGGCTTGATAGTTGATACCGATCTAGCCAATCCCGCTTCACCCCCTCTCCCATACAGAAACACCTTCTATCCTCAGTTTTCTTAAAACTTATAATTAGGATTGTTCAAAAAGCTCACGGCTCGAAACTCGCTCGAAAAAGCTCGGAGAAAGCTCGCTTGAAATCGGATCGATTGTAAACGAGCCGAGCCTAGCTCGACTCGATTTCTAAACGAGCTGAGCCTGAGCTAGCCGCGGCTCGACTCGATAGGCTCGAATTATTTTGTTTTAATTTAGTGTGTGTGTATATATATATATACAGGGATTGGTTATCGTAAAAAGAATAGTTTGTCTAAAAAGTGTAAGAAGTAATCCGGTGCGTTGGATTGTGTGATCTAATGTTTAAGATTCGTTGTAGTGTTTTTTCGGGTGTGTTTTATTTTTATACTTGTTTTATAACACTCCACGGGCATAATCGTCCAGTGTGTTATATTATATATAGAAACATTATCAATCTATAATTATCATTATCTAATCCAAATTTAAAACCAACACTATGAACATAACAAATATATAACAGTGTGTTTTATATTATATGTATGAAAATATTATCAATCTATGATTATCATATTTTAATCCAAAATTAAAAAGACAACTCTAAAAATATCATAATCTATATTACAATATGTTTTAGATCATGTTAATCAAATTTAAAAACAATACCAAATTTTAATCCAAATTTAAAACACTATACCAAGAACACGAATAACCAAAACACACCAAGAACTATATGAAAAAAAACATTGTGAATAACATAATTATAATGAACAAAGACACTATGAATAAAATGATTACAACAAACAAAAACACCATAAATAATATAATTACAATATTGTAATTATATTATTTATGATTATGACAGTGATTGATATTAAAACACAAAAAGAAAATTATTCGATTGTAAATTATGAGTCTTACCTTGGTTTGTAGCTACCGCGGATCTAAAGTCATTAAAACTCTCGGAAATATAATAGCTTATTGTTAGTAGCAAGGGATGTTAAGAAACCAAAGAATTGATAAGAATATGAATGACGGTGGAAAAATAATATTCAGATCCAAAAAAACAGGGAGAAATTAATCATCCTATAATTACTAAAATTTATAATGAACAAAAGACATGTTTATCCTTATGTGTTTTATTTTACAAATGCCACATGTCATTCATTTATGGCTTCCTACACTTTTTAGAAAACATTGTCTTTTTATTTTAACCTTTCTTTATATATACATGCATATAATTATTGAGCCTAATTATTTTAACACATGAGCTTTCCTTTAATCCAGCTTAATTTCCTTTCTCACTCCATAGTCCATATTCATAATTTTATATACTGAGTAACTGAGAGATGAGACTTCATAGATCACACACTCAATAATCAGTATACGTTTCATTTTCCACCCTAACCCTAGCCGCTTATATTCACCTCCGCCGCCGGCCGCCGCTCATATTCACCTCCGCCATCGGCCACCGCTCATAGATAATACTTCCCTGCTTAATTTTGTATTTGGTTTGGTTTAGACTTGTTGAACATGTTTTGTTTTCGATGGTGTTATTAGACATATTTATTTAGTTTGTATTTGGTTGGTATTGATCTCAACGTCATATTTATTTAGTTTAACTTGATGGTTATATATAATTGTTATTACTATAGGTAAACCCGAGCCAAATCAAGCCGAGCCGAGCCGAGCCGAGCCGGCTCGATTTAAAACCAAGCCGAGCTTGAACTCATATTTTTAGCTCGATTAAGAGTTCGAGCTCAAGCCAAGCCTGAGTTTGTCTTAGCTCGGGTTTGGCTCAGCTCGTGAACAGGCCTGCCTACTTATAATTCACATTTAACATGTTTTTATATTTAATAAATAAACAATCTTCTTTTCTTTTTCTTTTTACTTTTCCAACCACTTTCAGGACTCTTTTGTTTGTGTTTCGAAAGGTGAATTGAATCATGTATACAAGATCAGATATTAATGAAATGAAAACCTACCTAAATTCCAGCTCACACACATGCTCAGAAAGCTATCAATTTCAATAGCATCATTAACACTCTCTAGACTCAACACTACCATGACAACCACCAACAACACCAGCTTAATCTCATCGCGGCTGACGGCGTTAGCTCAGCAGCTCCGTCTCTACAAGCCGCCGGATCTAGCCACCGACAAAGGCGTTTCGGTTTCTCAGGTCGATTTCACCGGCGATCAGAAGCTAAACCCTAACCCTAACCCTAACCCTAACAGAGCTGCTGTTTTGATCTGTCTTTTTCATGGCAACAATGATGGCGATGACCTCCGCGTGATCCTTACCAAAAGGTCTTCTGGCCTTTCTTCTCACTCTGGTATTTATTTGTTTACTGAGATTTTGCAGATTTGGTTTATTTATCAATTTTGACTTGCTTTTGCCTTTTGACTCTGCAGAATTAGGCAGCTTTTAATATGCTCTTGTCTGTCTGTCAAATTTAGCATGTTGAAAAAATTTATATTCTGTGATGTGTATTATATTGCAGAATCTCACATTCAGAACTGACTAGAATATATTATTTTGCTCTTAATACTCATTTTTAAGGATTCATATTTAGATAAATTCAATATTGAAATGGGAAAATGGCCCAAGTGAGGAGAGATGCCAAAAATGACCCTCTGATTCCATCTTTACGTAGAAAGACCCTTCTAAAATCCATCGTCAAAGAAGAGATTCAGCATCGAATGGGAAGGTGACATATAGGCATCCAAACTCATCGTCACGATGAAGTTCTGAGCTCATATTCATCGTCACAATGAGTTTAGATGCCTACGTGTCAGTTTTATATTGGTCTTTGAATCTCATTTGAAGATGGAATTGAGACGGGTCATTTTGGGAATTTTCCCTTTTGAAATAATCAGTTTTCTTACAGCTCCTAGCTGCACCACCAACATGATTATTTTGACTATAAATAGTGATAGGAAAACATTGAGTAGACCTGTAAACGAACCGAACGTTAGTGAACCGTTTGACAGGAAGTTCGTTTATTTAATAAACGAAATTGATATGAAATTTTGTTTATTTTGTTAAATGAAGGAACATGAACGCATGTCTCATTCGTCCGTTTATGGTCGTGAATATTTAATGATTTTAATCTAATTTTAATAGGCTCATTACAATTTATCTAGTTTTCATAACTATTTAGGCCCAACACATTGTTGTACACATTACTTTTAGTTGGTTCTACTGTTTTAGTTTAGTTAGGTTCGTTCATCTATGTTCAATTATGTTCATAACCATTCGTTTATATTGCTAACAAATGAACATAACCGAACACAAACACACTCATTTTTTTAATGAACGGGCACGGGCTATAAAACCCGTGTTCAGCTAAAGATAAACGTACAAACACGAACATGCGCTGTTTTTATACGTTCGGTTAATTTGCGTGCCTAAATATGGGTGATCTAAATGTAATATGAGCTATCTTATATCTAAATGTGTAAATTTTTTGTGATGGAAATTAGGCTTTTGAGTTCATATAATATATTTCTTTTCATGTGACTAACGAGAATGACAAACGGTGCATTTGAACGGACCATACTATATAGGTGAAGTTTCATTGCCCGGAGGAAAAACAGAGGAAGCTGATGTGGATGATGCTGACACAGCAACAAGGGAAGCAAAGGAAGAGATAGGGCTCGAGCCGTCACTTGTAAATGTCGTGACCGTTCTCGAACCATTCTTATCTAAGGTATATATTATGTTATTAGTATTAGGGTATAATTGTGTTTAGCCCACAGACCCGAGTTAGGTTTCTTTAGAGTCACATTTGTGATGTATGTTTGATGTTTTACAGCATCTTCTTAGAGTAACTCCGGTTATTGGCATACTTTCTGATATAAACGCATTTAATCCAACTCCCAACGCGGGTGAAGTAGATGAAATATTCGATGCTCCATTAGAAATGTTTCTCAAGGTATTTGACTATTCCTCTAGCGCACACTTGGGGAGTTGGCTCTTTTGGTCAAACCTTATATTAAAGTTTGGTTCACTGAACACCAATATTTACTGGTACAGGATGAAAATCATAGGTCTGAAGAAATAGATTGGTTGGGAAATAAGCTTCTTATTCATTTCTTTGACTACGAAACAGGCGGTAAAAAGTTTATGATATGGGGTCTTACTGCTGGAATATTGATCCGAGCTGCATCGGTTGTGTACCAAAGACCGCCCGCTTTTATTGAACAGACTCACAAGATGAAGCTTCCTGGAGTCGTAAGCAAGGACACTAGATCGCCTTAAAATCTCACCCTGTACTTTTGCATATTTATATCTTGCAGTTGCTGGAAGACAAGGGGGCTCGTTATTACATGCTGCGATCTCTAGGAATGATGTTGATGATTGTTATTAAGTAATGTGCTGTGACCATAGATCTTATTCTAGACAAATTGTTTCCAGTAAACTACATGTATTTAGTATTTACCAATGGATTATGGAATTAACATGTTTCTTGTTTAAAATATCTAGTTTTAATTAAGATTACTTCTATTATCATCAATCATGCTTATATTGGAAAAATTGTTTAAAATATCTAGTATAAAAATGTGTTTTTCGTAAACTTTGGGCATAGCTTTATGTATGTATGTAACTGCGGTCAATATAAATGATAGCTATTTCATTTGTGTTATATGGTGTGAGAACTTTGCAAAGAACCAAATGTCGTCCAAAACGAAGCTAAGTTGAATGAGATGTTTATGCTCAAATTGGGTGTTTGAAATATTAAAGCTGTCAAAAACTTGCATGGTTTATACTTTATAAGGAGGGTCACTCATTTATTGTTTCCATTAGAGGGAGTCACACATAGGTGTAACCTTGAAGGTGTGAGACATCCTTAGGCACCCGCACACGAATGCAACGTGGGTGATGAACGATGAACGCAGTGTGGCGCACTTTGCAAACATTAGAGTATTCACATCTTGTTTCACTTCTTCAACCTCATTCTTAAATTTAAAGAAAAATGACCAAAGACAGAGAAAACATTTATACATCCAAATCCTATATTATAGAAAACAAACAAGTCCCACAAATTTTGTTCTCATTATTTATCCCCATGTATATTTTGTGGATGGACGTGAATGGAAGAAAGAGAAAAAGTAATAAAAAGACATTATTTAATTGAAAAAAATGTATATAAGGATTGAGATGTAGAAATTTTTTTAAAAGTGAAACAAATTTAGAAAAATGTAATTACTGGTTCAATTATAGGTTGGGAATATGAGATGAGATGTGAATCCTCTTATATATACAAATGATGTAACCGTATGTGATTAGTGAACATCTAAATTCTAACATAGTGACATGCACTCTACATAGCTTGCACTTAGGCAGTGGCATACCCACATTCAAAACCAGCTGCATTTTTTAAAAAAGATACATAGTGTTATTTATACCCTAAAATTCTGACTGTCTTCGTAAAATTTTAGTTAAGTCTCTTGATTGCCACAATGAAAAAAAATCTCAAGTCCATCACTGCACGTAGGCGAAACATCATGGGTGTGCCAGAGACAAGTCTAACCCAAACTAGAATACCGTGAATAGAATTTGACGAATATGAATGGATCCTGTCTTCTCAAACAAAAGAGAAATCATCATCATCATCATCATCATCGTACTCAGTGTATTCCACCCATAGCAAAACAAAAGAGAAATATATTGAGTAATTTCGGGGATTCGGTTTGAAGATGCTATTAATTGACATTCTCCAAACTTCTAATTCCGTGCAAGAAATAAATATATGGAAAAGTAACTCTAATGATAATTACCAAATTCATTGAATATTTAAAACAATAATTAAATGGATACCAATACCATGCCTAATTCTCATAAAGTTAATGATAATATTACCAAATTAATTGAATAATTAAATGGCACATTTCTGTTTTAGCGATCAAGATTATAAATTATTGAGGTACCTTCCACTTAAATTGTACATCAAATTCCAAACGTAACATGTCTTCGCCTTTGCTTCAAGAAATCCACAAATTAAGACCGACAATTTTCCAACATCTAAAACAAACCAGGCTGAATAATTTTATCCACACTCTTAAATCTTAAATCGACCGAACAATGTAAGTACAAATTCGTGTTGTCGTTGTCAACATGTGACATCGAAGCATGGAATTGTATATGATGTATGAAACTAGACCACGACTATATATGTTAACAATATAACACGTTTTATTTAGTTGTAATATATTAAAACAGTTACCATATGGCATGAGAAATAATAATTCACAAGTTAATAGTATAACAATCCTTACAACCTACCTCAAATCCAAAATTGGAATCTTATACCCTTGATGCTCTTCAAAGCAATACGTTGACGGGTTGAGTGTATAATAATAAGAAAAAAACAATTTAACATTCAAAAATTAGATACCTATCTTGAAGTTATAAAAACATACAAACCCATGCCACGTGCCTTGAAATCATAATCTGTAACTTCTGATTTCCATTTTTAATATTATCGTTTAGTAAAATCATTTCTTTATTGTTTAAATAGTATCCGATAAATAATAATAATAATAATAATAATAATAATAATAATAATAATAATAAAGATGTGATCATGTTATTCATGTGAATACCTATATTCTTTAGCCAAGTATTCGTCTATAAATAAAATTCATCTTTGGTATTATATACCAAGCTCATAACTTTAACTCAACTTTTTGATCTTTATAACAACTTCAAGGTTTGTGTTAATGGCACCTTCATTCACCAACAACAAAGAACTCAAAACATTCGTGTTCGATGACGGTCATGGTGTAAAGGGTCTATCCGAACTCAAGATCGAAACATTACCTGAATTATTCATCCAACCATACGAAAAACGGCTCGATATGAGCAAAGTGGTGCACCATGAGTCGATCCCAGTGATTGATATGTCGAATCCAGATGATCCTGAGGTGATGAAACATATATGTGACGCGGCTGAGAATTGGGGATTCTTTCAAGTGGTTAATCATGGAGTTCCCTTTAAGGTTCTTGATGACGTGAAAGATGCAACGAAAAGGTTTTTTTCGTTGCAAGCTGACGAGAAAAAGAAGTACTTGTATAAGAATTGTCCGACGAAAAATGTTCGGCTTGTTTCGAGTTTTATTCCTGAAGTTGATAAAGCGTACGAGTGGAAGGATTATCTTAGTTGTTTCTATGTTTCGGATGATGAAGCTTTTGCATATTGGCCATCTGTATGTAGGTAAATCGTTACATAGTTTTTTTTTCTTTCTTTTTTCAGTAATCATATATTGATAAGTTTTGATTTGTGTTTTTGAAAAATGGATAGTTTGACGGTTTAATCACAATTGACACGGAAATAATCAGGTTTTGGATTGGTGTATCTAACCTGTTTTAACAATGGGTCGTGTTTGGGTTATTAAAACGGACCTTATTTTAGTTGGTCATGTTTAACATGTTTAGTTAAACAAGTTGATCTCCTAACTTGTTAAATTAAATAGATCGAGTAACGAACCCATTTATTATGAATCATTTAACCAATTTTTTACATCCCATGCATTAACTCGATTCACACATTTACAACTTGATTATTACTTGTCAACCCGTTTGACACATTTACACAAACGGTTAAATGAGTCGTGTTTAGATTATATGGTTTTTAAGTGTGTACTTGTTATGGTTGATATGTTTGACATAAACAAAAAATATACAAGTCTTGCTAATGTTAAACAATTCAACCTATAACTCGACAACCTAACACGACTGACACCCTCTGTATAAACCAATTTTTTTTTAAATCACCAGAATGGTTATAATAAAGGCTAAACGCGTAAACGGTTGGTTTGGTTTACACGACCCGTTCCAAATTCAAACTTTATTGAACCGTGTAAATACAATTTTTTAAAACTTTGATGAGATTGTCACTTAACTGATCTTGTTTCTGGTGTACTTACATAGGGATCAACTTCTGGAATACATGAAAGAGTCCGAACCCCTAATCAAAACACTACTAAAAGTGCTCATCACAAGACTTGGCATATCGAAACTCGACGAAACCAACGAGCCATTTCTCATGGGTTCGAGACGAATGAACCTAAACTACTACCCTATATGTCCCAACCCCGAGCTGACCGTTGGTGTTGGAAGCCACTCGGATGTTTCAACACTAACCATCCTTCTCCAAGACGAAACCGGGGGGCTATACGTCCGAAAACTAAACAGTGACAATTGGGTCCATGTCCCACCCATCAAAGGTTCTTTAACCATCAACATAGGAGACGCGCTTCAAATCATGAGCAACGGTCGATACAAGAGCATTGAACACCATGTGGTTGCTAATGCGCATGAGAACAGAATTTCGGTTCCATTATTTGTGAACCCGAGACCTAGCGATGGCATAGGGCCGTTGCCACAAGTGATCGTGCGAGGGGAGACTGCTTTGTATAAGCATGTATTGTATTCGGATTATGTGAAGCATTTTTACAGGAAATCACATAATGGGAAGGATACAATTGAGTTTGCAAGGGTTTGATCATTTTCAGATAAACATAAGTTTCAAATTTAGGAACAGATATATTATTATTACACATTCTGTCACATTGTGGCTGAACTTTAACTTGTAAAGAAGTTTTTCTTTTATTTTTTTTACCGCAACTATAAAATCGCGGATATGTGCCCTAAATATATTATGGGTTTAGAAATATAGATACGGCTTTATTATATAGTTTGGTGTCGAATAAACATATATTGTGTTAACTCAATTGTGATTGTAATAGCGCAAACACATCTAGACAATAATTCCTTACTGATTAGTTACACAAATATGTGTAATGCAACATATTCGTGTAACTTTCTTTAGATATGCTTGTTCTATTCATTTGCATACTTGATTCCTCTTTTTTTATCCACGATCTTACTTAATTATGATTAATTGATTATACTACGTTTCGGCTGCTTTTCTATGATTCAAATGTTATATAGTTGCTATGAAATTCATGTAACAAAAATTTTTAAAGGAAGCCTCGCCAACGCTTACCTATGAGTTGTTTGTATGCAACTTTGGCGAACTATGAAGTTTCGACAAATAACTTGTGCATATGATACAAAGATAAAAATTAAGTTATGTGTTTCGATTATTCACTTATGTGCATATATATGATACTCCAATCTCAATCTGAAATTCCACGCGACTTAATTTGTTACTTCCCGAAGGTCATGACGCATATCCTTTTGTGACGTAATAGATATAACATCTCAATCAATAAGGACTAACATGTCACTATTGTCGAAATCATAGTCCATGATGCAACTTAAACATCCAAAGTTTCAAAAAATTCTTATAGAATTCTAAAGACTTCAATTACATATTCATTACATTGATAAATATTCTTCTCTCTACCGTCCATAATATCCTTGTAAACCCGATAGGCACAAAATAAAAATATAGTTACGAACTTATGACTGATCCAATTATGGATAAGCAGAACAACAAAAGAAATGATCAAACAAAATAAAAGTAACAAAATATTAGTAGTATCTTAATTAAGTAACTAATACAAAGGATTATGACGACGACGATGATGATATTTAAAACATTACTTAGGTTTCAAAAGGAGATTAAGACTTGCTGACTTGGGTTTCAAGACATACATACTATCTCAAATTTTTTTTTTTTTGTATACTATAGGTGAGAAGGATGACTTTCTCTTAACAAAGATAAATAATGTGTAAGGTACTCCTTGAGTATACATATTGATTTAAAATCATCGTTACGGTTGGTGTCACATCACTAATATTGCAATGTGTCTGGGACCCGCTTCAAGTTAGGACATGTTTGAGAGGCTATTGACATATCAAAATTATTATGCACAATCGGAAGCATGTATAAAAAGCCTAGAAGTCAAAAGGTAATAAAACTATGAAGGAGTATATCATTAGAGGGAGAAGATATACATCATATATATGTAGCTTAATTGTGCTTAATTACTCGCATATCATTACCAAATTATGTGAGAACATAGTGGACTAGTGGTAGAACTGTAGAAGTAAAACAAAAGTACCAAAGAAATGACATCTTGAAAGCATTACACAACACACTATATTACACGGTGAACCAACCAGGCAACCATACAAACTAGTCATAATACGTTGCAAGGTAACCCTTATGTTGTACGAACATGAATCATAAAACTTTTACATGCCTTCTTAAATAACTCTATAAAGCCTTATTATCTGTATATATGCATGTATAAACCTTCTTAACAAATCACACAGGAATTATGGATCTATAGTAATAGTATCATAAGGTGGTGTATGTGATTGTAGTTACTTATGACCTATTGGTTTAGTGTTATGGAATTATGGATAGGATAGGGCTGTGCAACAGTTTGGAACCGCAAGAGCCTAACCGGAAGCGAAAATGACTAAAAAAAGAATCGGAACCGGAACCGGAACCTTATATAGTAAATCAGTTCGGTTCCAGAGCCGGTAAAATCGGTTTTCGCTAATCTATTATGTGTTAGTACCAATTTGGTCGTCTATTTATCAAATGTGTTGTGCAAACTTTGCAAATTGCAAAACAAGTTTATATAATTGTATGTCTTATTTCACGGTAAAATTGACTACAACATGAACATCCATTATTTATTTGATTAAAACCTAATTGTTAAAAATAAATAAATCATTAGTTGTTAGGTATTGAACGTAAAGAAAGAAGATTTGAATCATAATTTTATATTATATTACAAGCTTGAATCAAAGTTGATCTTGATTGATAGGTATTGAATGTAAACAAAGAAGATTTGAATTAAATATTGATTTAATGGATGTAAACTAATATGTACCCTATAAAAATGAGAATTGCTAAATTTATTCAAAAAGTTTTTAATATTTCGGTTGTTCGGTTCCACGTCTAGAACCGTTGATTTTATTCGGAACCGAACTAGGAATCATTTAATACAAATACTGAGAACCGAGAACCGTAAGGTAACATACGTTAGCGGTTCTGAAACAACCGTTCGGTTCCGGTTCCTAAATTCTAACGGTTATGAACAGTTACTTGCTCACCCCTATCTACTGAGATTGCTAAAAAACATGCGTGTATAATTGATATAACATAAGAATTTGAGTGTGATGATTTGATTGGGACAAGTCATCTTATGCAGGATAACATCCATCCCCACCAAACACCGTTGCACAAGTGTCACAATATGGAGTCTCGACTTCTCTCCTCCGGGACCACCACCATCTCCGGCCTTCCTCGCCTCACCAAACCGGCGGCTAGGATCACCACCGTCGCCATCTCATCTCCGGCCACGCTCAACACTACCGGAGGCAATCTGGTTTGCGGAAGGCAGCTTCGCCCTAGCTTACTAAACCTCCATTACTCCTCTCCAGTATCCAGTATTACAAATACACCAAACCGTCATTTTCTCAAACCGTGTAACGCCACTGCTAGCGATTCCGCCGGGTGAGATACGTTGACTTAATTTGAATTTCATTTTAATTTTGACTTTCGTTGACTGACCTTTTTTATTGGTTGATTTGGTAGTGATGCTGCTCCGGTTGGATTCTTCGCCAAGTATCCGTGGCTCGTTACCGGATTCTTCTTCTTCATGTGGTATGTTACAATATTAAAAAGCCCTAAATTAATGCATGTTAATTATTTGCCCTAGAATCAGTTTTATAGGCTATTAAATGGATGTTTAAGTATTATAATTACTTTGTGAACCATATTTGAGCTTGTTTATTTATTTTTGAAGCTGTTAACTAAATAAACTGTTAATGTATCAAGGTATGAGAGAATTATAATTGTTGTTTGTTTTGAAGGTACTTTTTGAATGTTATCTTTAACATACTCAACAAGAAGATCTACAACTACTTCCCATATCCCTAGTAAGTTAATGTTTGTTCTAACTTCATATTTAGTGTTAATATTGGCCATGTCATAATAAATTTATAAAGTGCATTGTTATGTACATAACTACATATGCAGTTTTGTGTCGGTTATTCATTTGGCCGTTGGAGTGGTTTATTGTCTTGGTAGCTGGGCTGTTGGTCTACCCAAACGCGCTGTAAGTCTGAAATAAACCTATTTGCCGAAAGTGGCATCTCTGCCATTAAAGGTAGTTTAATAACTAACTTGTTGCGGTTTATCTTGTGTAGCCAATTGACTCAAACCTTCTCAAGCTTCTTATTCCTGTAGCTTTATGTCATGCTTTAGGCCACGTGACAAGTAATATATCATTTGCAGCTGTTGCTGTTTCATTTACTCACACAATCAAAGGTAGACTAATCACATGCACATTTATAAGTTATGAACAATTTATTACCTAGCTTCTGAACAAGTGACTCTTTTTTCTTTTGAATAGCCCTTGAGCCGTTCTTTAATGCTGCTGCTTCTCAATTTATTCTTGGACAATCGATTCCCATATCTTTATGGCTATCTTTGGCTCCTGTTGTTATTGGTATGCTTTTTTTATTCAAAATTGGTTATATTTCAAGTGATAATTTGTAGTATTAGAAGCTGAAATGAAGTGTGAATGTGCAGGTGTATCAATGGCCTCCTTGACTGAGCTGTCATTCAACTGGCTAGGTTTTATCAGCGCCATGATTTCCAATATCTCCTTCACTTACAGGAGCATCTACTCTAAGAAAGCAATGGTTGTCCTCTATGCTAAGACCATTTTCATCAATCATCATTTTCATTTACATGGTCAAATGAGAATCTAGGAAAATGGTCAACGACAGAATGGAGTGTAGATTCTTAACAACTTTGGTCTGTTCTATAACTTATAACAATTGTGATTGCGTTTGCAGACTGATATGGATAGCACTAACTTGTATGCCTACATTTCCATTATCGCTCTCTTCGTCTGCATCCCACCTGCCATAATTGTAAGTAGAATACTATTCTTTTTATCCTGTGTGACTTTTCTATTTTTTTATAACGTATCTATAAATCCACAGTTGGAGGGACCTCAACTCCTAAATCATGGATTCAGTGATGCAATTGCTAAAGTGGGCTTGACTAAGTTCTTATCTGATCTGTTTTGGGTGGGAATGTTTTATCACCTCTACAACCAGGTATTGCAATTTAGTGATTTACGCAACACAAATTATTATTTTTTTCTGTGTGTGTTATATATAGTATGAACACTTTTCTATTTTTTTTGGCTTGTTAGCTTGCAACCAACACACTTGAAAGGGTAGCACCTCTTACACACGCAGTAGGCAACGTGTTAAAACGAGTGTTTGTGATTGGTTTCTCAATCATCGTGTTTGGTAATCTTTTTTTTGGTGTTTTCATTGATCATTTGTTATAACAATTGTTTGGTCGACTTTGCATAAATATTATATGATTTGTGCAGGTAACAAGATTTCAACACAAACAGCCATTGGTACATCCATAGCCATTGCTGGAGTTGCAATCTACTCCCTCATCAAGGCCAAGATTGAAGAAGAGAAACGGGTTAGTTGAAATCTGATCAATATTACTTAGATGGCAACGGGTCGGCTATAGAGCGGGCATTAGTTTTCACAATCTTATATCTGATTATAGAATTGTGTCCCATACCCTGTCTCATACCTAAAAACGTGTCCTATTATCTATCCTGAATGTTTTGGATTTGGATTCTTTTGCCATCCGTACTTGACTGTTGTTTATTGGCAGAATCAGAAATCGGCATGAGGGCAAGCGGAAGTGAAGAAATGTGTGTATATTACTTGGTACTGTATGTCAACACGTTGCAGTTTTGCTACAATTATGGTTCTTTGATTTAATGAATCATTCTCACTTTACTACCAAAATATCAATTCTAACGCTTATAGAAACATTTGCATGTAGTCACTATTTACAGTTTTGTGCATGCATCCTCACATATTATTAGTTCATCTCTTAGTCGATCCCTCATTCTCAACTCGATTCATCAATCAACTACGATGCTTATTGTATGTACTGAATTTTTACTAGTTATCTTTTGACAGTGTTCTAAACCTATCATAACTATGTGTATAGTTGAACAATCTACATGAGTTTTAACACTTTGGTACTTTAATATACCAATTTTGCTAAGAGGATTACCTCAATGGAACAATATACGAGGTGATTATACTATTAAGACTTGTGGGTCGGGCCATGTAACATGTGACGATGGTGCCGGTGGTGATGTGGTACTGCTAGTGGTGATGTTATGGCATTGGTGACAAACAGTTGTTGTGGGTGTTGCTCACCTACTTGGACCAGTTATAAATTAGCAAATCTTGACCAGTAAATTTGAGTAGACAAATTAACGAGTTGTATTGTTTGAGTGATACAAATGAACTCATGTGACTATTCTGATCAAATCAACTCATTTCTTAAATAATGGATCACGATTTTCACCCTATAATAATTATCAAGATGATACCATTAAGAAACTTCTTCTCGAGTTCTTTGATTACAAAGCTCCTAAAGTAAAGGATGTGTGAAAATGAGGTAAATTGGGGTCTGTTGAACTTGAACATTCGGCAAAACAACATTAGTAAGTTTGGCCCTCAAGTTAGACACATTGTAATTCCTTCCTGACTTGTTATATGTATTAACGTTTCTAAATTCTAACACTTCATTAATTTTCCATATCCTTTAATACTTTATAAAGCCGTAAATGATACAAATACATTAAATTATAAATATATTTCAAAACAAGGATTTTTTGAAGTAACTAAAATATCACTTCTACTCTTTAAATATCATGTGCATGTTTCTTGTCAGCTTAAACATTTGTTACATTTCCATTATACTTCGATGATGAGACAAAATTCTTGTGGCGTAACTTTTTTTTTTTTCTAAAGTGTGTCAAGTTATCTAATCAAAACCACTCTTTTTCACCGGCTTGAGTTTCTCCTCCTTCACGAGGCGCTTGCATAACTGTCGCGTACGGAATGTCATATCATTTATCATTAACTAACGTGGTAACAAATGCATCCTACTGTGCTATGGGCTGATTTAAAATTGTTAATGGTTAACGCCTTAAAAGACATGAGGGTTAGGCTTTTCATATTTCCCAAAAAAGATTATTCACTTTTTACTTTTTAAGGAGATACCTTTGACATGATTTGCTCTCCCACTAGTTAAACTCTTCTTGTTGACATAACTTTTTTACCAAATGAGTTTTAGTCTTCATTGAAGCGACCTAACTTTATCGGTGATCTTTTAATTTAAACTATATTTGGCTTGTGAACTTCTATCTCAAGCTTAAAGCCAACATATGTGGTCTTAAACTCTCGTCCCTACAACATTTTAGAAGGCAACATTCTCATGTTAAGTGCCAATTGTTACTGAAAGGAAACTCAACAAGAGACACGTGAATATCCAATCACCAATCAAAGCAAATACCTAATCTTGTCTGCTCAATAACTTGTATTCATTTAGAACAAAATTCCAAATTTATATAACGGGAAATCGTGGATCAAAATGTATTGTCTTATTAATGAGTCAATGACCTAAAGGTCATACACTTGGAATAACTATCAATAATCTACACGTCTTATGATTAGACTCTTAGAAATCACATTGACATTGTTTTGGAAGAGTTCAAATTAAAAGAACTCTAAATAATAAAGTATAAATGCCTAATGAAAATATGATGTTAATTTATCTCAATCTTAATCTAAGGCAATGATATTATGTTGCTTTAATATAAAGATTTCTTATACAAATTTATGCAATTTTCATATTAACTACATATGTTTTATTTACGCATCACATTAATAAGATAATCCGTAAGTTGTGTAGAGTGCATGAAAACGGCCCCATCCACCAAAGCTTTAACGAGCGTGAGAGGAGTGGATCCAATCTATTTTCAACTAATTGCAGATATTTTCTTCTATGTATTTTTTAATTAACCCATTACACTCTAATAAAATGGTAATTTAATTTGAATGTTATTGGCTAGGTGAAAAATAATGTGACACTTGTTAAAACCATTGCATAAAGTATTATGACTTTCTTGGTTAGAAAATAACATTAAACCATAGATTCATATTTTTTTTAGACGACGACTTTCTTTTATTTTAGATACTATACTCTTTAAATTTGAAGAGTCTCGTTGCCCTACTCTAGCCATACTATAGTGTCTTAACTAGGCTCATGCTGGCTTTAGAGTCTGGCTTGAGTGCTCTCCCGAGAAACCATACATTCAACTGCACTTGACAGTCGTTATGTAGGCGCAAGAGCATAACTCTTTGACGTAACACGGTTGGATGAAAACCTGGGTGGGCTCGAGACCCGAGTTGACAGTCTTTGCAAGGCTTAACTAAAATTTTTTATTGTCAATATTCATCCAAAGTGACACAGGTGGGGATTACACTTGGGTCTCTGCTGAAGAACCCAAATCTTCTTACCACTAAACCAACCGATAAATCATATATACATATTTGATTTTTTTTGGGATTTTTGAGAAAATATTGATCCTTTTATATATAACACAAACCGAACTACATCTGGATAATGGGTAAGCGAGCAACAAGCTGCGCCGCTATCCCCTTTTGAATCGCAAAGCCTATTCTACTAAATATAAATCCTTGGTTCCCCGGGCTCTGCGAGTCACTGTGGACCACCTTCTGCACCCGCTCCAAAAAAGCGAACCACCTCGGGAGCTAGGGATCCAAAAGTGTCGAAGGCAAATGGAATGAACACGTGCTGATTCTCCAAACACAATGTCTCATGCTTAGCAACCTTCCTAGACTCCGCTCTCAAAACCGTCTGTCCCGGTACGAAGCCACTGTCTCTCAGCCCCACCAACGGGGACACCCCAGTGAGGTCAACACACGCATGCTTACCCCCTGCCCAGCCAAACACAAGAACATCCGCAGGACGCAGGGTAGATCTTCCCTCACGCGGATCAGTCAAAAAGTTAACAGGTGCCTCTTTCTTGGCTGAGATCCCGACACGTCTAAGCACATCCCATAACACATCTCTAACCCAGTCATGACGATACTTGAATCCCGGCAATTCCTTACAGTGGAGGGCATGCTCACCGAATCTATCCAAACAAGCTTTTTTACAAATGGGGCATAATCCATCTGGAGGGAAATGGGGAATCATAAGCCGGTATCTAAGGATGGCTCTGTATTCAACTGCCGACATCCGTTGCCCAATACCTTCAATGGACACAACAGTCAAAAAATCTTGGGCATGAGCCCCCTTGAGACAAGCTAAAACTGCCTTTTGTCTCGGGGTCATATCGAATCGCTCCTCCAAATCATGTACGTGTTTACCATAAAGAGCACTCGCCAAGGTTTGTTGAGGTTTCTTGGGGGCGGTCTCCTTATCAGTAAAACCGCCTATATCAAGGTTCGGGAGAGTTGTTCCAATATTACCAAGTGCAAAAGAGTAGTCAGGATCTACCCCCATAACACCAGCGTTTTTTGGGATGTAAACTAATATTTTAATAGATGTAATAGTCAAATAATTTTCTAAAAGTCGTTTTCACAAAGACTATTATTATTACGGAGTATTATTATATTATTCATTTTATCATCATCATAAAAAGAAAAAAAATCAAAAAGTATATCCAAGTGAGAGGCTAAAACCACGCCAAGTAAGGTGTCCACGTCATCCAGAGCAGGATAACACTCCATACCAATTCGTACACGTCAGCCGGTGGAGGATAACAATAATATCCCGTGCTCACAGTACACCACCATTGTTACTCCAACAACAGTTTTCTCTCAAACAACCAAATCAATGGAGTCTCGAATTCTCTCCTCCTGTGCCACCACCATCTCCGGCCTCCCTCGCCTCACCAGACCGGCGGCCAGGATCACCACCGTCACCGTCTCCGTCGCATCTCCGGCGACGATCAATACCACCGGAGGCAATCTAATTTGGGGACGCCAGCTTCGCCCTAGCTTACTTAACCTCGATCACTCGTCACCGGTGCCGTTGGTTTTGAAGACGGCAAGTGATCGTGATGTTGTTAAGCCGTGCTCGGCTACTGCTAGTGATTCCGCTGGGTGATAACCGTTGACTTAATATGAATTTAATTTTAATTTTGACTTTCGTTGACTGACCTTTTTTATTGGTTGATTTGGTAGTGATGCTGCTCCGGTTGGATTCTTCGCCAAGTATCCGTGGCTGGTTACTGGATTCTTCTTCTTCATGTGGTATGTTTTAACTTACAACAACAAAAACACTTTATTATTATTATTATTATTATTATTTAAAATTTGTGTGAAATTTTGCCTTAGAAGTTAGAACTAGTTTTATAGGGTATTAATTGGAAAGTGGGAAGAACTAGAGTTGGAAGTATTATTATATGTTATAAAGTTTTGGTAATTAATTAATGATATAAGTCAAAGGCATGGATCATGACCTAACGCCTTCTAAAATAAGTATTTACTCAATCCAAGATAATATTCGAGATTCGAGGTAATAATTTTTTAAATCTTGAGAATCTGTTATTGGAAAACTCATGGAACCGTCAATACACTGCTAAGTGCTAACTACAGGATTAGATGATTTACAACTTGTGCTTAATGCATCATTGTAAATAGCTCTAAAATTACCATACAATACTGTTATTGTGTGAGAGAATGAACTGTTGTTTGTTTTGAAGGTACTTTCTGAATGTTATCTTCAACATACTCAACAAGAAGATCTACAACTACTTCCCTTATCCCTAGTAAGTTATTGTTTATTCTAATTTCTAGCTTCATACATACTCATTCAGCCATGTGATATATAACTTATCAAATGCATTGTTGTGTTCATATGCAGTTTCGTGTCGGCCATTCATTTGGGTGTTGGAGTGATTTATTGTCTTGGTAGCTGGACTGTTGGTCTACCTAAACGCGCTGTAAGTCTCAGTTAACATGTTAGAGAAATAATACAATCCAAAATCGACCTATTTACTAAATGTAGTTAAGCAACTAACTTGTTATGGTTTATCTTGTGTAGCCCATTGACTCAAACCTTTTGAAGCTTCTTATTCCTGTGGCCTTTTGTCATGCTCTGGGCCATGTGACCAGTAACATATCATTTGCGGCTGTTGCTGTTTCATTCACCCACACAATCAAAGGTAATCTAACTACTTTTACATTTGTAGACAATGGGGTTACCTTGTTTTGTAACGTTTGACTTCAAATTATTTTTTTGTAAACAGCTCTTGAGCCATTCTTCAATGCTGCTGCTTCTCAATTTATTCTTGGACAGTCGATTCCCATAACTTTATGGCTGTCTTTGGCTCCTGTTGTTATTGGTATGCTCTTTTTCACGTCATATTGAATTTACTTATCTAATTCAAGAGATAAATTGTACTATCAGAAAGCTGAAATCAAGTCTGAATGTGCAGGTGTGTCAATGGCTTCCTTGACTGAGCTGTCATTCAACTGGCTAGGGTTTATCAGTGCCATGATTTCCAATATCTCATTCACTTACAGGAGTATTTACTCAAAGAAAGCAATGGTTGTTATTCATCATGTTTATTTACAAATCAACATATAAGAAATGTTTATAACAATTGTGTTTGTTTTGCAGACTGATATGGATAGTACTAACTTGTACGCCTACATTTCCATCATTGCTCTCATATTCTGTATCCCACCTGCTATTATTGTGAGTAGAATACTGATCTTTTTATCACGTGACGATAATATTATTTTATAAATTGAAATATACTCATCTTCATGTTTCGTTAGTTGGAGGGACCTCAACTTATAAAGCATGGATTCAGTGATGCAATTGCTAAAGTTGGTCTGACTAAGTTCATATCTGATCTGTTTTGGGTTGGAATGTTCTATCACCTCTACAATCAGGTATTACACATCATAAACTCGTATGTTATATATATATATATATATATATAGTATGAAAACTTCTCTCTCTTTTTGGCTTGTTAGCTTGCAACCAACACACTTGAAAGGGTAGCACCTCTTACGCACGCAGTGGGCAATGTGTTGAAACGAGTGTTTGTGATTGGTTTCTCAATCGTTGTGTTCGGTAATCTTTCTTTTAGTCTTAAAAGTTAAAACAAGTGTTTAGCCAACACGACAAATTATAACGTTATATGCTTTATGCAGGTAACAAGATCTCAACACAAACAGCCATTGGTACTTCCATTGCGATTGCTGGAGTTGCACTCTACTCTCTCATCAAAGCCAAGATAGAAGAAGAGAAACGGGTCGGTTGAAATCTAATCTGTTTTACTTGGATGTATGTATGCCACTTGTTTCTTAACTGTTGTTTATGTGCAGGGTCTGAAAAAATCCGCATGAGGGTAAACACGTTTGTTTCAACACGTAGCGGATATGCTACAATTGTGAAGATGTTCATCTCTGGTTTTTTGGGTCTATGAGAGTAAGCACATTTGATTCTCGTTTAGACTATAATAATGTATTATTCTATCTCTTTACTATCAATATATTATTTCTAACTGTCTTGGAGCATATGTTCTCCTTTGTTGTAAACTATATAAATCCCTCCAAGTCGGGTATGGGCTTGTGATATCCCAAAATATATGAAAGGCAATTCGCTTATAATCGTTGTAAATCACATTACGCATGCAAGTGTGCCCACATTTCAATCTTTTGATTTGACTTAGTATCGTATGTATGCTAAACATGCCTTCTGGCTTCTATTAATTTGATGACCATCCTGTATTACTGAATAGAGCGCCTACTCTGCATAGATTAGGCATACAGGCATTCCTCCCCATTTTAGTGGAAGGGCGTGCTATGAGAAGGGTAAATTTAAATTCACTAAAAAAATTTATCTTCTGATGTGACTAATATAAAACCTCGAGTAAGTTACACTTTTTGTCCATTAAGTTTATAACAACCATTTGTGTAATTAATTTAAAATGTGAGTTATATATGACCATAATACTGTTACTTATAGGAATTTATTGTGTTATAGTATCCGTCAAGTTTATCGTATGACTTTAATCGCTTTATTTAAGTCAAGATGTAGCAAATCACGCACTGAATGGAATTGAAGGTGACATTCAGTCCAACATTAAATATACAAGCGTCTCATGAGAGAGAAAGTGGGAGGTGAAAGGTTGTCTATATGCATTATAATGTAATATAGATAAACTTTAAAATAGGCTCAGTACTATCTCTCTCTCTCTAATATCGTCCATTCCAGAACTCAATACCATCACCGCATGTCAGTGTATGTCACCATTGTCGGGCCGCCACCACAAAAGACACCCTCTTCGGCCAAGTTTTCCAAAGAGAATAGTAGCACCGGAATGCCCTGCTTATTGCCCGTATCTTGCTTCTTTCTTGGTGAGTCGACCGGTGGTGAAAGATGGAGATGAGGATGGCTGGAATTTGGGTAGAAGTGGCAGAGAAGGTTGTTATGCAAGCGAGAAAGCGATCTTCAATATTATATAAGGTCTTTTATAAGCGATCTGCAATACTAACACCTAAGTCTTTCATAAGTGATTTGCAATATTATTCTTTCAAATCACGTAGTCAACAGTGATAACCTCAGTTGAGACTTGAGAGTAGTTGCCATATTGTATTATGAGTATGTCATATGTGCCTTGACTTTGTGTTATACATTGCACTTTAAGCTCTGTCAACTGTCAAGTGTTGATTGACTATCACAGTATCACAATGACACAGTGTATACATATAGCCGACATTGATTTTGGCCATATTGGGAAATATATTCACGAATTGATTAGCCACTCCGCCTTTTCTCTAGATTTATCTAATACAATAAACATTTATTTCCTCTATAAAAGGACTTGTAGCACAATTGTATAAATGTGTCTCTGACTCTCTATTAAGTTCTAAGTGATTAGGATTTCCTCATTGTGGGCAAATGATGTATATTTATTAGTGTGTTAGTCACAGAAACTTATTTGTTTTTAAAGTTGAGTTCATAAAAACTTGCCCAACGTTACACCGTTATGGTATGTATTACACTTCACAACATACCTTTTGATACACAATGCGTAACTACCAACTAGATAGTAAATGTGTATACATTTCATGAAAAAATGTTTTAAATTGGTCATATCAAAAGGTAAATATTCACAAGTTGTACCTCCTCGATCTATTTAATCGGTTTACTTTTACATAACGCGTAAAAAGATAGTAAATTTGTTTACATTTCCATGAAAAAAGGTTTTAAAATACTCACATGCTAAACATTTACAAGTTATACCTCCTCCATTCATACAATGGGTATCGACCCTTCTAAAGACATACAACCGGTGCATTTAGTCAACTCTTTTTAAGTAACATGGATTAAAGGGTAAGTCACATAAAAAGTTAGTAATGTGGGGACATTTGCATGCATAATGTGGTTGATAATGACAATAAGTGAATACCCTTAATACGCTTTGGGATATAACAAAGGAGAACATAAACTCCATGAGAATTAGAAAAGATATATTGATAGTATAGAGATAGAATAATACATTATTATAGTCTAAACGAGAATCAGATATGTTTACTCTCATAGACCAAAAAAACAAAAGAAGAACATCTTCACAATTGTAGCGAATTTGCTACGTGTTGAAACAATGACACTGAGTAATATAAACGCATTCCTTCCCTTATGCATGCCCTCATGCCAATTTCAAACCCTGCACATAAACAACATTAAAGAAACAAGGGTACATATATATATATATGCGATAGATTAATATTTAGATTGATTTTTGACTAACCCGTTTCTCTTCTTCTATCTTGGCCTTGATGAGGGAGTAGATTGCAACTCCAGCAATCGCAATGGATGTACCAATGGCTGTTTGTGTTGAAATCTTGTTACCTGCACAAATCGTATAATTTTTATGTACATATATGTTGGCCAAACACTTGTTTTAACACATAATCAATGAAAGCCACAATAGAAAGATTACCAAACACGACGATTGAGAAACCAATCACAAACACTCGTTTCAAAACATTGCCAACTGCATGCGTAAGAGGTGCCACCCTTTCAAGTGTGTTGGTTGCAAGCTAACAAGCCAAAAACAAATATATTAGTGTTCATACTTCATACTATATAACACAAAACAGTTAAAAATTACTAGTTTGTGTGGTGTAAATTGTAATACCTGGTTGTAGAGGTGATAGAACATTCCCACCCAAAACAGATCAGTTAAGAATTTAGTCAGGCCAACTTTAGCAATTGCATCATTAAATCCATGCTTTAGAAGCTGAGGTCCTTCCAACTGTTTAAAGATGAAGATAAGTATATTTCATGCCATAAAATAATATTTATAGTCGTACGATAAAAGAATAGTATTCCACTCACAATTACAGCCGGTGGGATACAAAACAAGAGAGCAATGATGGAAATGTAAGCGTACAAGTTAGTACTATCCATATCAGTCTGCAAACACAAACAAAATTGTTATAATTCTTATATGTTGGATTGTAAATAAACAGGATGAATAACAACCATTGCTTTCTTGGAGTAAATACTTCTGTAAGTGAAGGAGATATTGGAAATCATGGCACTGATAAACCCTAGCCAGTTAAATGACAGCTCAGTCAAGGAAGCCATTGATACACCTGCACATTCACACTTCATTTCAGCGTCTAATGGTGCAAATTATCATTTAAAATGTAACATGTTTTGGAAGAGAAAGATCATACCAATAACAACGGGAGCCAAAGACAGCCATAAAGTTATGGGAATCGACTGTCCAAGAATAAACTGAGAAGCAGCAGCATTGAAGAACGGCTCAAGGGCTGTTTACAAGAAATAACGAGAAGTCGATCGTCATAAAACAAGGTAACACATTGTTTACAAATGTAAAGGAAGTTAGACTACCTTTGATTGTGTGGGTGAATGAGACAGCAACAGCTGCAAATGATATGTTACTGGTCACATGGCCCAAAGCATGACAAAAGGCCACAGGAATAAGAAGCTTCAAAAGGTTTGAGTCAATGGGCTACACAAGATAAACCACAAAAGTTAGTTAATAGTTACTTAACTACCTTTCTATAGTGGGCCAAATCGAAACTTACAGCGCGTTTGGGTAGGCCAACAGTCCAGCTACCAAGACAATAAACCACTCCAACTGCCAAATGAATAACCGACATGAAACTGCATATGTACCCAACATCGCACGTAACAAATTATATATCGTACGGCCAAATAATACTGTCCATGGAGATGATGAAGTTAGAATAAACAATAACTTACTAGGGATAAGGGAAGTAATTGTAAATCTTCTTGTTGAGTATGTTAAAGATAACATTCAAAAAGTACCTTCAAAACAAACAATGCAACAACAGTATTCAATGTTTTAATTTTTTTTTAAATATGATAATGTTGTGACATTAGAGTTAGATAAAGTGTTCATCCTCGATTTGACTTAAATAATCACCAAAAGTTTTCAAATAATAATAATAATAATAGGTCCCAGTTCTACCTTCCAGCCCAAAGTTCCATTAAATAACACCTTTATAAAATAATATTCGTATTCAATTATTCATACAAAACTATGGGGTGTATAATGTTGTAACATACCACATGAAGAAGAAGAATCCGGTAACCAGCCACGGATACTTGGCGAAGAAGCCGACCGGAGCAGCATCACTACAAAATCAATTTAAAAATCAGTCAACGAAAGTCAAAACTAACATTCAAATTAAGTCAACGTATCTCACCCTGCGGAATCACTAGCAGTGGCGGTACAAGGTTTGAGAACCTCACGCTTTGGTGTCTTTGAAATTGACGAGTGATCGAGGTTTAATAAGGTAGGGCGAAGCTGTCGTCCCCAAACTAAGTTGCCGCCGTTAGTGTTGAAGGTGGCCGGAGATGATACGGCGAATGTGGTGATCCTGCCGGCAGGTTTGGTGAGGCGAGGAATGCCGGAGGAGATAACTCGAGACTCCATTGAGTTGCAGACAGTAACAATGGTGGTGATGAACAGAACAAAACAGGGTATGTTATCCTGCACCGGGTGAGGTGTACGATCAGCAGTAGAGTTATCCTGCTCAGGCTAATGTGCACCAATCACTTGTCATGAGCACTCAATCCCTCACATTTTCGATATTTTTATTTTAATCTTAATTTTATTAATTTATATATAACTAGTTTTTAACTCGTCGCGTTCCACCGGGAAGGTTGGTAAAACTCAAACAATTGTAGTAAAACCCAAAAGTGTTGAACCGGTAAGTTGACGCGAATTCGATTTGTGGCGTACGTTGTTCTACTGGAAAACCAAATATAAAACAAAATAACTATACAAAATTGAGGTGGATCAATGGGTTGGCGTCGGTCGGTAAAACCCGAGCGTTGTTAAAATCCAACCGTGGTTGACCCCGGGCGTTGAAATGGTGAGTCTACGGGAATTTGGTCGGTTTCTATCACGTTTGTAATAATACTGGGACCGCAAAAAAATTGGCGTTCAGTAGGTCTCCGTTACGTTTGTTATGGTAACTGAACTAAAAAGCCAAAAACAAAATTTGCGGACCAGTTCGGTGCCGCCAAGTGACCCAATATGGCACATGCGGCACCAAACTTGTTATTTGTTACATAGTATAATAATCATAAAATTAAATAACAAATAATAATTTGAATGCTATTGTAATGTGGAGGGCGGTACCGAACCGGTACCAAGTTTTAAGTTATTGGTATCAGTAAGGTACTGGTATCGGTATGGTTTGATATTTCCTGAATTTTGTATCAAATACCGGTACCGAACCGAAATTTCGATACTTATACCAAATATTTAAAATTTTCGGGATCAGGATGGGTACCAAGTCACAAATTTGTTTGATTGATTGTACATCACATATGCCTCATGCGTTATCATCGTGACACTAACACAGGGTGGGATCAATTACAATAAAAAACAACAAAGTTATGACACCATATTGACACAAACTAACAACAGTTCATTTTGGTCGCTTGATTTGTACTATAATATGTTGTCGCAAATAACCATCACAAATGCCTTGTTTTATAATAGTGAAGAGCTCGCTACAAGTTAGCCTGGACCGTGTTTTTTTCTTGGGATATCGGTCACCTGTTCTGCTGATACTATGTTTTTTTCACAAAGTTCTTATGCTACTGACATCATCAAACGGCTGGAATAAAGACTTGTAAGCCCGTTGCTACTCCTGTTGACACCAATGGTAAGTAAATGCCGCCTCAGGCATGCCTTTTGATGATCCAACGCTATATAAGAGCATCGTCGGGGCACTTCAATGCCTCACATTTACTCGTCCTGCATCAGCTACGTGGTACAACACATTTGTATGCATATGCATGCACCAATGACCGCACATTGGCATGACTTAAAGCGTATCATTTGGTATGTTAAAGGTACATTGAATCTCGGCCTAACTCTCGGTAAATCCGCGAATGCGCCTCTTCTAGTATAAACCGACGTTGATTCGGTCAGGTGTCTGAATACCCGACTCTCCGCTTATGGATATTACATTTTTTACGGATCTAAGCTTATCTCATGGTCCTCCAAACGACAACCGATGGTTTCTAGATCGAACGCCGAAGCTGAATATCGAGGTGTCATGAACGTAGTTGTAGAAATTTGTTGGCTTCTAAATCTTTTATCGGAGCTCCACCGACCGTTATCCAGTGCCACTCCCGTCTATTGTGATAATGTAGTGCCATTTATCTCTCGGGTAATCCCATACAACATCAAAAAACAAAGAATATCGAGCTTGTCAACAAGTACACCGGGTCAAGTCCATAATATTCTTCATGTTCCGGCTCCATACCAGATAGTTGACATTTTTACTAAATTACTAAAGGTATTTCGCACGCTCTCTTGGAAGACTTTCGCTTGTCTCAGCATCAGCTCGCCTCTCGCTTCAAATGTAGGGGTGTAATAGACATATATTTTATATTTTTATAGCATATATTTATTTCCATATGTATAGCATTTATTGTTGAGATCTTTATTGAGATGGATTGTGTTTGTAATATATAGGGAGACTAATGAGAATGAAACATTGAGCAAAATGTTATAAATATATTAATATTATGATTATCAATACCTAATATATATTAGCTTTCTTTTTAAGTTTTCATATCCTATATATATATATATATATATATATATATATATATATATATATCTCATTGTACCTCTTTGTATTACACACCTAATTAATGAAATCTCTTTCTTTCTCCTTACATATCCTTCTTCTATGTTTTAGGTATTAGGCTTGTTTCACAACACGTTATCAGCACGAAGCTGACAATCATCGTTTCATCAGAGTATGTTCGACGTATCATACAATGGTTGGTTGCTGCTCTGATGGTGTTGGTTACCTTCGGCCCGTTCGATTGATTTTAAAGGTACGTGATTGCAACTTATAATTTATTTCTGTTTGCCAACGAATTAAATATTTTTATTGGTATTAATTGCCGGATGATAGTTCAATTATATTCTAAATTTTAATGGTGCCTTGCAATTGTTTAAGATGTGGTAAATTCTTTTTGTCCATGCTCCTCCTAAAAAGAAAATCACTAAATAGATTGGTTTACTAGAATTTTAAAACGGATTAAGTTTTCTATTGTGTGTTTTGTTTTCAATAAATTTTTCAACCATAAGAAAGAATTCAAGAGATTGCATGAAATAACCCTATGTTACCCATTGATAGCTTAAAGGGTATACCGTAACTAATAACCGGATATTAAGATTATTATTGTTTTGAATCATTCTCTCTTTTATTTTCTATATCTTTTACAAATAATAAATAATGATTTATTAAATTGTTTTCACTTTCGATTATTAAGTTGTCATGTTTACGTGATATATATTATTCTAATATTTATCAATGTTTATTGAAGTATAAAATATTGGGATTTTTGAATTTAAAGAATGTCTAAGGAAATCAACAAGTTATACATATTATACATATTACTCTATTTGGTCCTTTGAATATGGTTTCATTAAAAAGTTTTATCATCTGATTCGTGTATATGCAAAGTTGTAAATCCTTGAGGCCTTGATGATAAACGAGATTTTTTAACCAATGGATTTTGTTTTTTGATTTACATGCTAAAAATTTCATGCTAAAACAAAAACTTGAAAATTTTCAAGATTCTTACTTTCTGTTCATTGAGTAATTGTTTCCTTTTATGATCATAACTTTGTTATAATTTATTTTATTGTTATCAGTTGTTCATTAAAAGAAAAATAGTTTATTGTCCATCGATAACAAGCGAACTATTAATGAATCTTATAAATTATAATGCTAACAGAAGTTCTTTGAAAACAAAAAACATACACCTAAAAAGTAGTATGACGTAGGATTGTTTATCGAAGGAAAGAAAATCAATTATCATATATAGTTTTATATTATTAAACATTGACAATAAACTAGAAATTGTAGTTCATAATTTCATATTTATTAAAGCGATATCATTATTATGGAAATAAATAAAAGTTGATATCATTATTAAACGTGTCTCTTTAATATTTGTAAAGTTTTATAAAAGTTATTATCATTATTTTGGAAATAAATAAAAGGAAGTTTTTGTGTATACCTAATTCTTGGTATAATTTTATGCTTTGGTATATATATGATTTTCCACTATTACTATGGAACAACATTATGAAAAAAAAAATTTAGATTCGTCTATTATTATTCTTTCTCTAGTTAAAGATTATAAGCATTATTACAGTGTGATGTTCCAAATTAAATGTTTCATTTATGATTTCATTAAAACGCGTCAGTCTATATTGTTCAGTAAATTCTTCAATTATTTTTAGTTAATTTAGAACCTGATGCGCAAACATTAAATATATTTGCAAATGTTATATCAATAGTTATATTGTTTGATATACACCAACCTAAATTTTTTCAAGGTTCTCAGTTTTGCAAATCCACGTGATACTATTTCATATTCACGTCAATATAATTGTGTTATGTTCAATTTGAACCTTTTGAATAGTAATTATAAAGTCATACAAAAGAAGAAAAGTACATTAATTCATTAGCTCACTACCGAAACTATATATGTATTTTCTATTAAGTGATTGAAAAAAAAATTCTATAAAGTTTTATTATAATTCGTTTTATTGTAATGACATGTTATACCACTGTATATTGCATATTAGTTTTATAGTTTGTATTATGTAGGCTATCATTTTAGATAGACTGTAATATTTAAGAGATCAATCGAATGACCAAAGTTGTGGTTTATTATCACTATTGTGAAAAGTGTAAATGTAACTAAATATGACACATGAAGTGTGAGTCTTCCCTCATTAGTGAAGGTTATTAAATATTAGTATGACAAAACACACATGACTCATTCATGTAATTACTTCTCTAGATATTATATGAAGAGAAGATTAATTATGAGGAAAAACCGAATAAGACAATTATATATTTGTCAAACCTCAGATATGCTCCTAAAGTGACTATATTATTAACACTAATGAAAGTCTGAAGTGATATTGTATTCTTGTTCGAGAAAATTATGAATAAACCATGAAAATGGTTTGGTTTTATATCATTCCTTGAAGTGATGTGACTATGTATTGATCGTTGCGATCATGGACATAATTGAAAAATGTAATGATGGTTATATTAACAATGAGATCGACCATCCGAATTACAGTGATGGTCATGTTAATGATGAGATCAACCACTACAAGTGGCAAATGGATTGATCATATATGAGAACAAAATGCGGACATACAAAAGTGAAATCACATCGCTTGGAATGATAATACAATGTTCTCTCATATTTAAATATTTGCATTAAAGAAGCATAATGCATATATGATCATAAACATGAAGTTTATGGATCATGATTATCTAAGGGCATGACCGGTTAGACCACACCGAGTCAATGATGTGAAATTTATTGAAGAACAAAAGATTCTTCCTAATAATTATACATGTAATATTGCTTTTAAGGGGAATTATTTATTTACCAACTGAAAGAGGGTGAGAAACCCTAGATGTTATGGAATTGAGAAAAGGATACACACATCCTAACAAGATACCATTTAGTGTTTTGAAAATCGATGCATCGTCTAAATGGTTATCAAATTCGCAACTTCAAGTTTGCGTGATTTATGGCTTAGCTAATAAGATAGCAAGCACATTTTCCAGATTGACATATTTATTATTGGTTATAATAGTGAATTCAATTCCCAAGTTATTAATAATTATTGGAATAATTGTTGAACTTCATATAGATTATGTTCACACATAAGTTGCTTTTGTTAAGACAATTATTGAACGTATAGAATTAATTTCAAAGCAAGTGATCATAAGAGCAACAATTCATGTTTGTATTTGAGTACATATGATTTTACATGTCTTAAATACTAATTCACATCAAGTCAACAAGTCATGATACTTCCTCCCTATTGTAATTGGTTTTTGGTCAGTAACCAAGTATTTCTCATCTAATAATCCGTGTGTGTTATATACTGAATATAATCCACCACAAGACACAAAGATGAGGTCACAAAGGAAGTTGGGAATTTATGTCGATATCTATGATTATATACTTAGAGCCGTTGTCACACCCTCACTTAGGGCCTAGGCGTGTGACCAATAGTTGGTACCTGTTTTGAAAATATATCAGAGTTTTAGCGGAAGTCTTTAGTTTATAATAAAATATTAATTTATGTTTTGAAACATTAGTTTACTTGTAAAATATTACAAAATATTTGATTTAATATAAAGCTTCTTGAATAATAAATATTCAAGAGTTTGATTTTCAAACCTTTGTTTTATTTATAAAACTTTGTTTAAATCTTGTTTGCAATATTTTTATAATTTAAAATATTGAGCCATCTCTACCTTGCGAGCATCTATCTCCATGAGTTGGCTATAATTCCATGCTACCTGTGCTAACTTTATTTCCTGTAATATTGGGGGAAAAAATACCACAGCGATATGCTGGTGAATCGTTGACTCTAAAAACATTTTATAAATCTTTCTTTGACTGACAAGATAGTTTTCATGAAACAATCTCAGTAGAAACGTCTCTTATTTCTGTGATTTGTACCACTTGCCATACACACATAATTACGGTTCTCCGGGAACTGACGCCCTTTGGGAACTGACGCCCATTGGGAACTGATGCCCATTGGAGAACTTTTATTATGATCTCTAGTCTGCGGCCACGTAGCCTTGACTGATAGACTGGATTAATTATGTTTGGATCCAAACACATGTGTACTCGGTCTGAGTTGCTTTTATTTTCTATCTTGTAAAAATAGGGATCACGTAATCCTATAAATCTTTATTTGACTTTGTTTAAGACAAACAAACCGTTTATCTTGACTGAAAAAGGTTTAACGTATTCACCTGTGACTGTCTGTTCTGAATGATGTGGTGATCTCGTTTGAAAATCTTTGTGAATAAATGAATGATTGACCTATAATAAAATAGGTTTATATAAATACCCGGATCGTCTCTTAATCCGGCTACAGACCTTTAGTCTGGTTTTGATAACTTAAACCTTGATTGATCATTTGTTTGTATAAAATACTTTGGACATGAATCATTTCTCTTTATTTGCTAATCATGTGCTATGTTTCTTCTTCAAGAAGAAATGTCTATGATATGTTTCTTCTTCAAGAAGAAACGTCATTTTTCTATAACCTTTATATATAAAATCTCATGTTTCTTAATCATAAAGAAACACTATTTTCAACTATACCTCTTGTAGGTAAAACTCATCTTTTTACTCTTAAAGAAATATTATTTTAACTATTTCCTCATGTATATGAATACTTATATTTCTTTAACCATAAAGAAGTTATGTTTTATTATAACATTTGTTTATATAAAATTTTGTGTTTCTTTAATTATAAAGAAATCCTATTTTATTATTATCTTTTGATTTGATCAAGGTCTAGGCTATACCCCTTACTAGGGTCTAAGCCTTGAGATAATAATATTTTATTTGGACAAAACCCCTACCTTGCTTAAGTTATTATTTTCTAGATTCTCGGGTAGCACTTCGACGCTTGCACGTACTTTGAGAATCTTGATCAACAACTCCTCAGCACGCAAATCGAGGCAACGTTCGGGAGTTGCCGGGTCGTGCACGTACTTTGAGGCGGAATGTCGGGTCGTCTCGAGTTGACACGGTTTACGAGGTAGTCACGCGTTTAGAAGTCGGCATGCAAAACGAGGTGCCCCGGTTGTCGGGATTGTTGGTACAAACTTCGAGGTGTCGTCGGTATATGGTGCGGATTATGAGGTTATAGTTGTCGGGTCGGTGGCACGGAAATCGAGGTAGAGAGAGAAAGTTTCTAGAGAGAGAGTGATTTGGTGTGAATGAAATGAGCCATGAAACGTTCTATTTATAGCTGAACGTGTCGCCACGTGTCATCTTCTGAGACACCTTCCGCCACGTGTTGACACGTGGCGGACACGTGTCACTTTCTTAAACACCCTCTGCCATGTGTTGACACGTGGCGTACACGTGTCATTTTCTAAGACACCTTCAGCCACGTGTTGACACGTGGCGTACACGTGTCACTTTCCTATTATCCCAGTCATCGCGTATCGCGATGGCTTAATGTCTTGAGCCGTAGCGTATCGCGACACCGCCATTTTTGGGTTTCTGTGATGTTCCTATCGCGTATCACCATGTCTCCTTAGCTATGCCCGTCGCGTATCGCAATGGGTTAATAAATCAAAAATTTTCATTTTTAATCCCCTTTCTTCTATTAACTTGTCATACTTGGATTGAAATTTTGTGGATGTTACAACCGTTAATTTGTTTATAGCTCATTAGTTTTCACTTCAGTGAATCAACATTCCCAACATTAGGGGGAGAAATAAAGCAGTTGGAAAATGAATTTAGTTTAAATGAATTATCATTGATCCTCTATGAACTAAAAGTTTAAAGGATAATTCATGTATAATTAAGATTAATGAATCAATTATCAGACGATTCACTGACTAAAAGAGAGTGTCTATCTAAGACACATATACCAACTGCTAATGCTCCAATTAAAGTTGTCTAAGAAGGAAAAAAGCATATTGATAATGGGTCTAATACACGCGTGTAACATGGTAGACCAATCGGTTCCAAAGGTAAAATTTCCTCGAACATTGGAGCAAGTAATGAAGATGGTCAAGTCGAGGTGCAGTAAAAGGTCTCTTGAAAGAGATTAGACATGATGGTTCTTGAAGAACCTTAGGTACCTGAAAACAAAGAGCTCTCAATAAATTATATTGTATCATGTCTACAAAGATATACGGAATCGAAATAAAGTCGATGTCGCTATACTTTTATAAATATAATTAGCGCTTGAAATGATGATGATGATGAGGATCAAGATTTTAAATCTGCATATGAAAAATGATTGGCCAAAGTGGAAAGACGCAAACAGGGCAGAGTTGAATTCTCTAAATAACGGAAAGTTTTTGGACCAGCAGTCCGTACAACTAAAGTTGTAAAATGTGTTAGATACAATAGGTCTTGTATATGAGTTATGAAAATTCATCAAGTGATATAAGGCAAAATTTATGGCATAAGGATTTTACAAAGACCCATGATTAATTATGAGTAGACACATTCTCCAATGATGGAAGCAATGAATTTCCGATAACTAAACAGTCTGGTAATATAAAGAGAGAATATGCGTATAATAAATATTGTTATTCAGTTGGACTGAAAGTTTACAAGAAAATCTACGAAGGATTTGAATTATCAAATCATGTAAAGTAAGTTCTCGAGAACATAATGATTGTTATGTATAAAGTCATATGTGAATACGTTATGACTATTGATATGTTGAACATAAATGGAACTCCTGAAGAGTTTCCTAAGGTAGTTGAATACTTGAAAGGTTAATTGATACATCTTAATGATGAACTTCTTGTGCATTAATAAACATACATATAGAAGAACGTACAATATCTCAATAAACAAAGAAATTATACAATATAGATTTTTGATATGTGATATAAAATGATATGTTAATGAGCAAGTTTATGCAAAAAAATCCTGAAAAAGTGAATGCGTATGCATAATTTGTCAAGTTGAAAAGAAGTCCATGATGGATTGGTAAATTCATAGATTTATGCTCATTGTACATTCTTGTATTACACACCTAATTAATGAAATCTCTTTCTTTCTCCCTACATCTCCTTCTTCTATGTTTTAGCTATTAGGCTTGTTTCACAACAAAAAAAAAGATTTTTGTGTATAAGATATAAACAAAACTATATCTAAACGACGAATCTAAATAGGAAATCTCTTAACAAATTAGGGCACATTTTTTTTCACTCGAAAAACTTCAGCAATCATATAATTATAATTAAAAATACATCACACTAGTACATAAAAAAACACATACAACAATCATGCAGATAAATTATTGTTCTTGGAGGGGTTGAGTCTTCCATGTTCAAAGGTATTAACCAAGTTAACAAGCATAAAAAACAAGATTCCAATGTACGAAGCAAGCATCGCACCCGATGCTTGGTCACACAATTTGTCAAAGTTGTCGCAAATTTTGTTCCAACGTGCGTGGGAGTTCCCATGTCTAGCTATCTCTCCCATGAAAGCAACAGCGGTTGCTGCACCGGATAATACCGCAATTGTTACCTAAAACACGTTTAAATTATTATTAGTTTAAAAAAATTACTCACATATGAAAATTAATATAGCTTTGATGTTATAATCAGGTTACGTTATACACTTACCATGTCTAATGTAGCAATTGTTATAAACCGTAGGCCCTTGAAATCATATTTTTGGCTAACAAAACACATGAGTGATAACATCAATAGACTATGAAGACTCGCGACCCCGTTAGCTACTACAAACATTCTGCATCAACACAATAAATAAATAAATAAATCATTATAAATATCGAAAAACACTAAATACAATGGGTTATCCACCATCCAAGACAAGCTTTCTTCATTTTATTATGCTTTTAACTTGATGACGTTGTTGCAATGTTATACAAACATATCAAAATATTATTACTCTTTTTTATATTTTACTATTGAAAGGTGTTAGATACTTAGATGTGTGTTTAATGAAAAAAAAACCATAAAATAATTTAATTAATAAAAAATGTTAATAACTTGTATTAATATTATTTCTTAGTATTCTAAGGATGTAAAACAATGTCTTTTTCTATTGCCTTTCCCTTTGTATTTAAGGATGTAAATTAATACTTATAATATTGTGAGTGATGATGTATTCTTTGCACAATTGCACCCACCATGACATATATGTATGACCCTTATATACAATTTTGAAATAAAGGTCTTTAGACATATATTTCTCATTTTACATAAAAACAGCTTCTTCTTCTTTTATAGTCTTGTTCATTATACTATTATAAATACTTTTTAAATTCTACTTTTTTTGTCATAACAAATTTATGGTTACTTCTTATATATGCATACAAGGACAAGAACGAACACATACATAAAAGAGAAAGCAAAACTTACATATTTGCCGGAAGATGTTGGAACTTGGCCGTGACGGTGATCTTAACGGGAGTATTCCCGACTGTAGCAACCCCAAAAGTGTGCGACTCATTGTTAAGCGCCATAACAATTGTAGCAGCAGTTGTAGCAAATAATGCTAGAACCCTCAACAGTATCACCAAGATCATCACTCGCGACCTTTTGATGCTACCATCATTCACCAACTTTTCTTCAGCCATATGCGCCTTTATTCGATATAAAAATCAAAATGTAGATGAAGATAGGTAGAAAGGTGGTGATAGAGTTGAAGATATATAGTTCTTACACTAACGGTATATATAATGATATGGATGATGTACTCCATAATTTGCTTGTGTTGCAAGTTATGTATAGTGATGTAATTTCTTTAGGGAGGGTGTGACCAAACCTTGTGTAGATTGGTGTTGGTTGTTAGGAAATCTACTCATGGGAGTATCTTGGCTTAGGTGTAGATGGCTCATCTAAAGTGGAGTTGTTTGGCCAAACAGAAAAGTAGCAAGTGTATCATTTTAATTTTTTTAACTATATATATATATATATATTACTTTATAAATAAATAAATATTTTTTTCTTTTAACTTTATTCAAATTAACTAAGACTATGCAGTGTTTTTCGCGGAGCGGTGTTGTCATCCTAGCTAGCGCCACCATAGGGGTTCGGGAGCGGTGTTGTCATAACCGCGCTCGTGTCCTAATATAAGTGTTTAATTTAGATATAATGACTAGATAAAGAAAAAGTTTTTTTTTCTATAAAAAATATTGTAGCCATGGGAAGAGAAAAACTAGAGGGTAAAGGATGAAGCGAAACATAATATCAAAAATATGACACACACTCTATATGACTTTTGATAATCTAAACATAATATAATCTACACACCTATAAATGACTTTAATAATATTGACCGCGATATTTTTATGACTAGTGTTCGAATTAGAACCTATGTGCTGTGCCTATAACAATGAGTGCAAAAAAGATTTTTTAAGGGTGTGCTATACACATGCCTAACACAAGATCAACGTATGATATGTTACTGGTGAAATATTTAACATATCTCAAACAAATTGTAAGATCATTGTGTGTATGTTTTAATTTAATTTTTAAGAAAGCAAAGATCGTTTAAAACTAAATAACTTTCTAAAAGTATGTCTCCTGCTCTTATAGTAAAAAAAATGTACAACCTTCACTATACGTAAGTCATTTAGATGTTGCAACAACGGGCACCAACGCAGCATGGCCAAAACGCATAAGTGTGACTAGCATCTAGTAAACCAATTTTCATACCACCTTCAAATCGCTTGTTAATTTTTACTTTGAAGACCATTTGATTATACATGCTCTTTAAAATCTAATTATGTTGGTTATTTATACAATGGAAGCTTGGACACAACTAAACAAAGATATCAATCAAAATAAATTAATTGCAAGGATTATTCGTACATGATAACCTCAATTGATTAGGATCTACTTCATTTTTATTGGCATGGAATTCTAGTCGGTAGCAACTCGACCTTCGCTAGAATCATCTCTTCGATAGTTCCTCTCAGTAAGAAATTGTCTTGTATGTATTAGCTTTATAACGTCGTTTTTTATGGATTGTGCTATTATGATATGTTTATTGTTTCATCTACCCTATAAACTTCAAAAGCAACAAATGTTTATGTTGGAAATGAGGCCCAAAAACTTTTACACATAACAACTCTTTATGTTTATTATAATTATTATAGTTCTTGACGCTAATTGCATACCCATAACCATATATTTATACTAATTAACTTCCTTACATAATATCAAAATATGATTCAAACTTCTACTTCGTATAACTTCAAACCAACAAGATAAGCATGCAAATAAACAAACTTATAAACTGTTAAGTCTAAATGTTTGATAGTAAGGAGGTTAAGTTGCAAGAGATAATAGGAGAAATGAAAGCTCTTGACTTTCTTTGGTTTAAGCATAAGATTAAACATATATTGTTAGCTTGGTCGAATTGGTGTAATTTTGTTTTATTATAGTTCTTTTTTTAGTGGCTATCCTCTCGCTTGTGGAGGTCGTTCGCGGGTATTATTTGTTGGCGTGATTGTTCATAAAAGTTCATAATTTGAAAAAAAAACAGCATGTTAAATTTTATTTTTCAATAATGTTTATTTTTTGTTGTTGGATTTAAAACATTTCGACATACCAGTGCAAATCAAAACAAGTGGAAAGTTTTTCAACGTGGCCTGTTATTATTGGATAAAAGTCGTGTCAATCCAAACAAACTCTATGACATGTCCGGTTTTCGAAATTTACAAAATTCACCCATCTTGTTAATTCAAATGTCAATACGTCCCTACATATACAAAAATGTTTTAATAGTCTTCAAATCATGCAAAAACTTTTCATATTCACATTCATGAAATCATGGTATAAGAAGTGCATTTGTTTAATTTCATGTACTAGACGATTATGAATAGCAATATACCATGCAACTATGTAAGACATGTTTTATTTTAATAAAAAATCAATTGAAGGTCTCACCTCATTTAACATGATTTAAACCTACAATTTAATTTATACTAAAAACATATTAAAATAATACACTTGAAACAATGTTGATTCTCATAATTTACCAATTCACGCCAATCTTAGTGTACTAACAAATTATTAAAGAGACTGTTAATAATACACTATTTATTCGGTCTCTTGTGTGGCGCACACATTGTGGTTGGATGTCAAGGTAGTTTACCCCCATCGACGTCGGCCATCATCCCCTTCACTCCATCCATCGTTAACCCCTTAACACCTCCGACACGGTGTTTATGACTTTTTTTGTTGCTGACTCGGACTAGCTATTGACTCGTTGTTAGCCATAACGAGTAGCCTAACAAAATAAACAACTTTAATAAACTAGTTTTGGTTTTTCAAAGTTACTTATTGTATTTGGTTATTTTCGAGGATAAAAACTTATTAGGATTAGATTAAGAATCAAAAACCAGTGTAGAGTGTGTGTTAAAGAAAAAGGGCTATTTATGTAACGTTTACGCTTACTTGGTCTGTAACCGAAGACTTTGTGTTCAGTCTCCGTTGATGATAGCCAAACCCTAGGGGCACATTTTCTACCAATTTCATCAACTCTCAACCAATTCAACCACTGTACGTCTTCTGATATATACTACGAATCTCTATACGTCCAATCTTACGCTCAATTCTCATATTCGGCTGTATTGTTTCAAATCAACTGATTGTTGACTCGATCTGAGCTGATTTATTAAGTAATAACCGGTTGTTGATGTTTATTGCTGAGACGTGAGCTATAATAAAGTTTTGATTAGATTTAGATCTGTTAGTATGCGTGTATGATTCAGATCAATTAGTCAACGATACCTAAATTGATTTGCATGTTGCTAAAATAACTTAGTCAATGAACTGTATTATAGAAACCAGTAGTTGTTATATCGATAATACGAGTAGTGCTACATTTTCCTGTCTTAATTCTGTTTGAATATTATGCATATATTATTTCTGCTATTGATATAATATGACGTGTACCAGTTTCAGAAACCGAATGTTGTTTTAACCGTTGACCTGTTGTGCTGAATGTATTGTTAAAATACTGCTATGTGATATTGATCGTTGCATTTGCACAAATGACTTGAATATCAGGTTTGGCTGACTTGCTACCATGGGAGGTGGTTTCAGAGTGTTACATCTAGTCAGACCGTTTCTTGCATTTCTTCCAGAAGTGCAGAGTGCGGACAGGAAGGTCCCGTTCAGAGAGAAAGTCATCTACACTGTGATCTCTCTTTTCATTTTTCTTGTGTGCAGTCAGCTGCCATTGTATGGCATACATTCAACCACTGGCGCAGATCCATTTTACTGGATGCGTGTTATTCTCGCTTCGAACCGTGGAACCGTCATGGAGCTCGGGATCACTCCCATTGTGACTTCTGGACTGGTTATGCAGTTGTTGGCTGGGTCTAAAATTATTGAAGTGGATAACAATGTTCGTGAGGACCGTGCACTATTGTAAGTTTAATAGTATTCAGTAACAAGCAACTTATAGTTTTATATTATATTTATATCTGACCTCTGCCTTTGTTTTAAATAGGAATGGTGCTCAAAAGTTGCTGGGAATCTTGATTGCTGTTGGTGAGGCTGTGGCTTACGTTTTGTCAGGAATGTATGGCAGTGTTGGTCAACTTGGTGTCGGGAATGCTATTTTGATCATTGTTCAATTATGTTTTGCTGGGATCATTGTCATATGTTTAGATGAACTTCTTCAAAAAGGATACGGGCTTGGTTCTGGAATTTCATTGTTCATAGCCACTAATATCTGGTAAATTCGTGTATATCTACAATAGATTGCTTGCTGCTTTGATCTTCTAACAAGTATTTTGATTAATATTGCAGTGAAAGTATTATCTGGAAAGCGTTTAGCCCTACTACCATTAACAGTGGGCGAGGTGCTGAATTTGAAGGTGCAGTTATCGCATTGTTCCATCTCTTGATTACTAGATCAGACAAAGTTCGGGCTTTGCGTGAAGCTTTTTACAGGCAAAATCTTCCTAATGTGACCAACCTGTTGGCTACTGTCTTGATATTCCTTATAGTTATCTACTTCCAAGGTTTCCGTGTTGTTTTGCCTGTGAGGTCAAAGAATTCCCGTGGTCAACAAGGCTCGTATCCCATCAAGCTGTTTTACACTTCCAACATGCCAATTATTCTTCAGTCAGCACTTGTGTCCAACCTTTATTTCATTTCTCAGGTATCCATATCATATATATTTGTATATCATGTATTGGATGAACTGATGAAGATTGCTCATATTGAAACAATTCGTGCAGTTGCTTCACAGGAAATATAGTGGGAATTTCTTGGTTGATCTATTGGGAAAGTGGAAGGAGTCAGAATACTCTGGTCAATCTGTCCCGGTTGGTGGTATTGCTTATTACGTGACTGCACCATCTAGGTATGAAACACACAGCTTCTTTATGATTTTCAAATAAACGAGTTTTGGTTGGTTTAGTTAATGGGTTTATTTTTTATAATTACTGTTGCATCAGCTTGGCGGATATGGCAGCCAACCCGTTCCATGCTCTTTTCTACTTGGTGTTCATGTTAACCGCTTGTGCACTATTCTCAAAAACTTGGATTGAAGTTTCTGGATCATCTGCCCGAGACGTGGCCAAGCAACTCAAGGTATGTCTCACTTGATATGTCATGATTCGGGCCTTAGGGGCTCAGCTTGTTTAACATACGAGAGCTCGTGCTCGAGAGCTCGGCTCATTTAAGTTATGGGAGCTCGAGCTCAACTCGTTTTGAGTTTTATATTTTTAGCTCAAGGTCAGCCCGTGAGTAGTTTTTACAGCTCAAGCTCGGCTCATATATTCATTAGTTATTTATATATATTTATAATTATTTTGCGTATACATTTTGATTATAGTTTTTATATGTGGCATCATATATTATTTAATTATTTTTACCATAAATTTATATATAATAATTTGTTGTAAAAATGTATATTGTATATTAAATAAATATTTATAAATAGTAGGGGTGTTGAGCTGGTGAGCTAGCTCGAGCTTGTTTATTTAACAAGCCTTTTTTAGGCTCGACCTTGTTTAGCTCGGCTCGAGCTTTTAGCGAGTTGATCTCGAGTAGGTCACGAGCGACTTGACTTGTTTACACGAGGCATTTGAGTCGGATGCGCTTAGATTTTGAATTTTGTTGAAAGCCAATTCCATTATATACAACTTGGCACGTGCTTTAGCAAAGAGTTAATGATTATTAATCTACCAAACGGGTCTGTCAGCTTATGGGCCAAAACTGGTGCGGGTGCAAAATGGGCCGTTTTATAAAAGTATCCGCTTGTTGTGGCACGAGGAGATGTGTGTGTTTTATTAAAAAAGTTATTAACTTATTTTGGATCTTGATTCGTGCAGGAGCAACAAATGGTGATGCCTGGACACCGAGACTCAAATCTTCAGAAGGAACTGAACCGGTACATCCCGACTGCAGCTGCATTTGGGGGAATGTGCATTGGTGCCTTGACCGTTTTAGCAGATTTCATGGGTGCGATCGGTTCTGGCACTGGAATTCTGCTTGCGGTTACTATCATCTATCAATACTTTGAGACTTTTGAGAAGGAGAAGGCAAGTGAACTAGGTTTATTCGGGTTTTAAGGAAATGTTTTTTTTACACTTGTTTTAGATCTCTCTTTTTATAAAGTTTTGTAATCTTTTATTTCGTTTTTTACACTGAAAATGTATCGACAGATACGTTACTTTTAAAGTTAATCAGTATTATTATGTAGACTTTTAAGTTTTAACAGGAAGAAAAGCCTGAAACGGCTGTTTTTGGTTAATCATTTTCTGGTTAATAGCTCGATTTTAATAGTTTAAAACTGGGTTACAAAACATAATATAGTTGCTAGATAATTTGACTAGTGTACACGTCTTCTTTCTATAATTCTGTGTTGTACAATGTGCAACATTGTGCCACTATGAATAATTTTGTATAAAAAATATTTATGTTCTGACTGAACGTACAATAGAGTAAATGTTAACAACTAGAGGAGTGCAAATGGATTGAGTCAAGTTCGGACTTCGGTCCTGACTAAGCTCAAATTATTCTTTTCATTGGTTGTAATAGGCTGGTCGTTGGTGGGTCTAATGGGTTGAGTGATTGACGATCATGACAATCTGTTGACCAAAAAGTAGCGTTATAATAAACGTATAAAACTCAAATGATCATAACATGTTTTGTATGCGCATTATGCATTGTCACTCTCTGGACTAGATCCATCGCTTAGCTTGCCATTTTAGTGCCTCGAAATCGTCTGTAGCTGGTGGCTGGATTGGCCCCAAACTTAATGACGGCTGCAAGTGAGTAGTGGCCTCTAGAGTGCCGTGGAGTCGGAAGAAGTTGTGACTCCCTTTGGTCATCTTCCTAAAAGAGTAAAAGTGTGTATAATATATAAACCCAAGATAAATGCAATAGCTTGAGGTGGATTGACATGTGTTGGGTCAAAAAATTGAGGCTGATGCTTTCCAAAAACACCAACATATTTATCTTGTAGTTCTATATGAAGTATTATCTTGTAGTTCTATCTACCGAATGACAACTTGATCATGCGGATCAAACTGTGATGGACAGAGTCACAGAGGGTTAAAATGGATGGCAACTTGGTGAGAGCTTAATGAGTTGCACTGGCCGGGGCTATAAGTTTTGAACTGATATGTTACATTAACCTTTTTACTTTAAAATGACACAAATTTAAAATATATAAGGTCATAAACAAGAAGATATTTTCATGCCACAAATATCTTTATGGTCATTTCATCCTGTTTTTGTCAGTATTATATGACATCAGTTGATATCTATGGATCTATTCTCTCAATCATATTCCCACTTTAGAAAAAAAGTGATTTTTTAAGTATCTCAAATTTGTTTGTATATAATAAATAACTAATTTTAATAACTTATCTCATTAGAGGAAAATAAATGAAATTTATATGGACTAATTTATATGCGGACCTTTAAATAATTCCAAAGTAATGAATCATTTATTGATCACGTACAAAAGACGATTAAGTTGCGGTTTATGTATTGGAAAACACATAAGAGGAGAAATCAATATCCGGTGATTATCATTTAAATCTCACCAAGTCACCAATGTAAATTGCTTCCTTAGATAGAATTCAATTTGCATTTGGTATTTTATATTGGGTTAGGTATTTCATACCCGTAAATTACCGTAATCATGACAACAGTCTAATAAAATAATTTATGTTTCTGGGCATGTTTGTTTTAGACAACTACATCCTCGTTGACATTTTTCCCAAGCATGTCTGAAGATATAATGTTTGAATACAAATGTTTACTACATGTGTAAAACTAGTCGTAATTAGACTCAACAACCTTTAGTTTAATGGTATATATCTTTAAATTCAAAGTATAGTAGACCATCAGCAATAAACAAGTGTCATGGATGATAGGCGGTGGTTTGTTTAAGGACAACAATTGTGTGTTTCGTCATAGATGGTGGAGGTCTGGTTTCTCGATCCCCAAAGATACTCATGGACGGAGAGGTAAGTCTGTCCACTCATCTCCCATTCACAATGTTTCCAATTAGACGCGATTTTAAAACAAATAACTATATAATTACTTGACTAAATTACTATAAATTACTTTGATGATGATATTATAAAGTGTGGTTTTTGGTTATAACACAAACTCACATGGAATTGTATATACTAAAATCATGGTGGCAACCTTTTAAGATATTTATGTTGAGTAAAGATGAAAGGAAACCCAAATGGAAAATATCAACATCAAAACTAATTGCAAGTTGGCCAATAAGGAAAGGTATATGCCATTTAGGTCCATTTTTGCCTTTAATGATATTGATACAACACCACTATAAATTGTATTCTTCAAAGTCAAACAATACCCACAATACTTTTACCCACAATATATATAACTTGGATCAAATACAAGTAAAATATTGATGTAAAACATTTCAAAATAAATCTGACCATTGACCAAGACGAATGAATTATTTGGTGGATTGGTCTCAGATTTCCCATGGATTGTGTTATAGTGATTTGATTGTATGTTTTACAGAATCGTTAAATTTTTAAAGTTTTAGGTCAGTTGTAGGCTAATGTTAGGTGTTTGCTCATTGTTATGGTGTTTTGCTAGACCGCGTGTTTTTTTTTTAATTTTCCTTGCCCAACTACTTGGTGCATTTAGTTTATATAAATTTTGTTTGTTATAGGGTATTTAAAAAAGAAAAAGATTTTAAAGTGTTTTTAACTGTGTGAGCGAATAACGGTGTTAGGTTTTTACCAATGCACAACGCATATTAACCATGTGTGTTATCACTGCCAAAATTCTAGATTTCGTTGGACGCATTTACCCCCACGCCTTACTAACGTTGCATGGTTGTTTCTCACTCTTTTCCGCCTTTGTTGGTATGACTCGACACGTAACTCCCCTTAGCTTCTTCTCATGATTTTAAGCAACAGACTACTTAAACACACAAACATTTGTACATGTATTTTAATATTTAACTGTGACGCATAAAGCTGTTATGTAATCGCATAACCACTTTCAGTTTTTCTCACTTCAAGTATATATAAATGCTTATGCCTATCAGTTGGTTCTCTATTTAAAGTGTGTAAACAGATGATTTATACGTCACTATGTTATATTAAACTGCACCAGTTTCTGTGTAATCTGTACTTGCTGATGTAGAAATCAATTTCCATATTTAGGCCATTATTGTAAAAAAAGAGAATTCTGCAATTTGTCTCCCTGGTATATGGACCAATTCTACAGGTTTGACACTGAAAATGATTTTGCGAACTTTGGACCATTGTGATATTTGGGCGCGTCAATCTGACTCCTTCCGTTAAATATTTTCGTTTAAGTCCGTTTATTTGCAGGATATTTTAGACTTTTTACAAATGTAATTTTGGCCAGTCACATATGTGCCCCTCTGTTAGTTATATTTTTTAAAAGCTTGAAAAAACCAGCTTGCCGGGAAAAATGACAGTCCGACCACCGGGTATTATCTTCTCCCTCCTTCCTCCATACTCTTCCCATTCTCCACCCTCCTTCCTCCCTCTTTCCTTCCTTCGTTTCTTACCCAACTCAAACTCCACAATTTCCCCACTATTTCATCACCCATTATATATACTCGACACCCTCACCCATCACCAACACCATCACCGCCATCTCCATCACCATCACCGTCGCCATCTCCATCACCATCGCAATCTCCATCTCCATCTCCATCATCAACACCGACCCACGCCGCCACCACCGACGCCGAACCACCATCCCCATCCACATCCGACGCCGCCATGGTTTTCGTGTTCATTATTCGGTTCACATGTTTAATCGGAGTCCCACTAGCAATAGGTCTCCGAATCCGGTTTTGGATTCGTCAAATTTCCGTCCGCGTTGTGGTTAATGTCGTCGGTGTAGTCCAGTTGGCGTTCCGTAGAACGTGGAATGTCGACCCGCTTCTCCTACTGTAGTGTTCGGGGTGTTCGGGTTCGACTTCGGCGCGTAAAATCCCGAAGATTATAATTCGGGTGTTTTGATATATGTGTTTATGTATTGTGTTTATGTGTTTATGTATTGTGTAATATATATAAAAGAATGGTTGTGTTCATTGGGTGTTTGGGCTCGGGTTTGTGGATAACTAAAAAACGAGTCGGTTCGTCGTTTTTTAGCTAAAATTACAATAAAAAATAACCCGTTTTGTCGTTTTTTAGTGAAAAGTTTGTTAAAAAACGACCCGTTTCGTCGTTTTTTAGTGAAAAGTTTGTTAAAAAACGACTCGTTTCGTCGTTTTTGAACAACAAGTTTGTTAAAAAACGAGCCGTTTCGTCGTTTTTTAGTGAAAAGTTTGTTAAAAACGACCCGTTTCGTCATTTTTTAGTGAAAAGTTTGTTAAAAAACAACCCGTTTCGTCGTTTTTGAACAACAAGTTTGTTAAAAAACGACCCGCTTCGTCGTTTTTGAACAAAAAGTTTGTTAAAAAACGAACCGTTTCGTCGTTTAAAAATATTATATACAGTATATATATATGCAGCATATATATACAACATATGTATATATGCAACATATATATACAGCAGCATAAATATATATACATCATATATATACAGCAGTAGCCCTGCTTGCGGTGCGCACATATGATGTATATATGTGTGAACCCTCAGGTGGGCAAAAGTGAAATTGCACTAATTTTGACGTTATTTTACTAATCTCGTGAAGATAACGTTAAAAGTGACGGACGGTTAATCAGGCATCATGTAGTAGCGTTGATAGCTGAAAGATAAGGGTACATGCACCGATCAGCCGGTGTCCCGATGATTGAGTGCTATGTGCCTTATGTCCAAGGCTTGATGCAAAACTACTATCGAGCCGGGGGTCTCACCGGAAGCAGCCTCTCTATCCCTATGGGGTAGAGGTAAGGCTGCCTACATCTTACCCTCCTCAGATCCTACCATAGCTTTGCTATTGGTGGGATATACTGAGTACGATGATGATGATGATATATATACAGCAGCATATATATACATACAACATATATATATATATATATGCATCATATATATATGTTGTATATGCAGCACATATATATATACATAATATATATATCTACGGACTATATATACACAATATATATACTATACGGCATACACACAGAACATATATACAACATACATATGCAACACATTGTGGTACTTAATATATATTAGATATTGTGTAGTTTTATTAAATGGTAGCTCAGTCCAATTGGTTTGTGTTGTTTGTTGTTAAACCGGCGGCCCTGGGTTCGAACCCCACGCACTACACGAAATTTGGATATTTAGTTTTAGGTTTAATTATAGACTCAGGGGTAAAAAGGTAATTTCATCGTTTTTTGGTCGGTCAACTGACGGCAAGGAGTCAGATTGACCTGCCCAAATATCACGATGGTCCAAAGTTCCCAAAATCATTTTCAGTGTCAAACCTGTAGAATTGGTCCATATACCAGGGAGACAAATTGCAGAATTCTCTTGTCAAAACTCTCCAAAGTGATAATATAGTTAAAGTTTCTACATTGAGACATACCAACTATCATTCAAAGAATCTGTTTCATGTCCCTTCTGTTCTCTATATTTGGCACATACATCCCATGTATAACTTAAAAATGTTACCAAACATGACTTCAAACAGCATATAAAGAACTCGATTACGCGAACAGTCAAACCAAGGCCAGACTTTGCGCCCAAAACCAACCCTATTTTATACTAACCCACAAATCGATCAACTGGACGTAGACACGCGAATGGTCAACCACCACGAATCTAAGAACAACAAAAAGAACACGTATTTAGAAGCTAAAAATCGAAATAAAATTAAAAAGAAGATTAGATGTCACATGATCATTGAATACCAAGTTTCATTGGTAAGTCACACCACCTACCTCGCCTTTCCTTTGACTTCAAACAAAGATAACATATACAAAAACTATTAACAAATAACTTAAAAGACATTAATGGTTATAAACTTATTAGATCGTTTACCCTATACATCCATATGATCAACCAGCCAATATTCAACTTTTTTATCAAGCAAATACTAATTAGCAGTAATGAAAACCATATAAAAGATGCCTAAAGATAAGCATTAAAATTAAACACCACCAAAATATCATACAAACAAAACCATTACAAACTATAAAAAAACCGAATTAAATCATACCCGTTTAATTCTTTTCCGTTATTCACTCCGTATCAGAAGCTACATTCGACGATACACATTCACCCGACTGAGACTGATCCGTATGCATAAGCTCACGCAATCTCGGTCTAAGTTCCTTCTCACAAAAATCATCATATTCCCCTTTATCCCCGGCTTTCTTCTTAACTTCCACCACTTTTAAACTAGGCGTTAATTCGAAAATCTCCGCTGTAATCGTTAATGGACCTTTAACCCTTTCTCGCGACCCTTCCAAACTAACCCTGCAATCCTTCTTCCTAACCGAAAACTTAACCACTTGAGCAATCTCCTCAAGCTTGGTAATAATACTAGAAACCGGTGCGCGTGACACGAATCTCGACTCCTCAACCCCATCTTCAAACAAACCGGATAAGCTAAACCCTCGTGAGAACGAAATCAAATCAAACGCGTTCAAACTCGTGGGCCTAGGTAAACTCGTTAACCTCCTCCTACTACTATCAACCTCATTCTCGGTCTCGGAATACGAAGACTGATCCGACGAATAATCAATCCCGTCGTCTTCGATACCATCATCTTTCACACTACACATCTTATCATCATCAAAGTAAAACTTAACATGCCTAAACCCCTTCTTAAACCACTTGTTTTCCATAATCTCGGGTATCGTTATCCGCTTATCCGGATCCGTATCAAGCAACCGTCTCAACAACCGGCTTAACTCGGGTGAAAACCACCTCGGGCACCGAAAATCCCCTCGGTAAATCTTCTTATACGTCACCATTATATTCTGACCATTAAACGGTAAATAACCCGCCATTACCACAAACAAAATTACGCCACATGACCAAATATCAACCTTGGCCGCTTCGTAACCCTTTCGGCCTAATACCTCGGGTGCGACATACGCAGGCGTTCCACAAAACGTGTGGAACAAGCCATCACCTCTAATTTGTTCCGAAATCGCGGATAAACCGAAATCTGACACTTTTAAATTTACCATTCTCGTCTAATAAAATGTTTTCCGGTTTTAGATCGTGACAAAACCCAACAGCTGAAATAAGCTGTTGGAAATAATTTCTAGCGACTTCTTCCTTTGGCTACTTTATTAAACAACTCACCGCCTTTAACATATTCCATGACAAAGAATATCTTCCCCTTGGTGGCCATCACCTCGAACAGCTGGACGATGTTCGGGTGACGTACACGCCGGAGGATAGAGATCTCACGCTTGATTAATCCTCCTTTTAATGACTTTTATGGCGACCCATTCGTTGGTCTTGATGTTGCGGGCTAAATAGACCTTGGTGAAGCTGCCGTGGCCGAGGAGTTTGCCGATTTCGAAACGGTTTAGGAGAAGGTCTTTGCGGGTGGTGGGTTTGGAGGCTATTGGATTGAATTGAGAATTATTTAGGGATTGTGAAGAATTGGGAATAAGAAGAATTGGTTTTGCATTTGAATGGTTTGGTGATTGTGTTAGATTTGGTGGGATGTTTAGGGGATGGGATGTGAGATATCATGGGAATCGAAACAGACGCCTTTGGGTCAAGCCCAGCACCGTCTATTCATTATTATTTTATTATTTCTTACCTTGTATATTATTATTTGTTTTTCCCCATTTTGTTAATTTAATAATTTCTTTAGATTTTTTTGAATATATGTACGGAGTCCTTAAGCGTCTTCAAATTATCTTCAGATCTAGTTAAGGATGAACAAATTTAGTACCAGTATTGATTTTGTATTGTCGTTATTGAATCGGTACCAAAGTTTGGAGTTTCGGGATCAGTACCGATACGGTACGGTACCTATTTCCCGAATTTTTACCTTCGGTACCGGTACTATCCCAGTACCGTACCGGAACCGAACCGAAAATTTCAAAAACCGGTACCAGTATCAAGAATTCGCGATCGGTATTTTTGGTACCGGTACGGTACCGAGCTCATCCTTAGTTATGCGGAAAACTCACCCCCACCCGAAGAGCCACTAGTGGTAAACCCGGATTTCTTATGATCGATAAGTGAGTATTGAACTTGGGTCTTCATATAATAGTTGTCACTTTTAGCCAAAACTAAACCCGAGAAAACTTGTACCCGAACCCAAACTAACCTGAACCCGAGAAAAGGCTAACCCGATTTAGTCTTGTTTCACTTGTTATGAATCTTTTGTTTATTGTTTATTAATGTTTCATTTTATGACTAAGAGCAACTATAATCCAACACCCTAATCGCGGCATAGTGAAGAAGATTATGTCAGTTTTGTTTATTATGATTGAACTTTGTTAAATGTTACGCTTTTTATGATGTTTTATTGGTTTATTTTTGTTTTGTTATTGGTTTATATACATTAAGAAAGAGTACAAAAGAATATGTTGCATTCAAGTTTATTAATGTAGCTTTTTATCCTAATTTATTGGAAACCCGATTAATCCAACCCGAAAACTCAAACCCAAAGAAAACCGTGAGCTATTTGGGTTGACTTTCGGGTCTAAATTTAAAACTTTAAAACCCAAAGAATCCAACCCAAAAAACTCAAAACCCAAAAAAACACCCCTAATTTCAAACTTTCTACTGCTACACAACATTAAAATGGAATAATAATTTCTTTAGTAACGTCATCTACAGCTTAAAACGTTTAAAAATTAAAGCATACGCGAGCCTACATAGTCAACACCCATCATGTTTTAAGTTATCATCTTAGCCACAAATTTTCTTTTCTTTCAAACTCACCAAAATATTTACATATCAATCCGTTTCTGGTTTGTTGACTTTTTTTCCCCTTAAATTCGAACTATTCAACAGGACTGAAATCTAAATTTGGTTATGTAGAGATAGGGTATCAAAAAGACCCAAATACTCTTAAGTACCACTCGCAGGTCATAGGGAATCCTCTTGTAGGCCACCCGAGGGACACATGGGTCACCCGCATGTCACAATTGAGGAGGAACATCCTCATAACACACGCGGAAGCATCCTGGCATCCTCAAAAGTCATCCGCAGGACAGGACATCTGTCCGCCTAAACAACCGGAAGACAGTGCCAGCGGGACAGCTGTCATCACTCAAGTACTCTCTAGAAGAAGGTTTAAGATTCTAACTTGGAGAATACGTGACATACTAACCAATGAATAAAGGACACCTGGCCAGGTTGTTATAACCGTGCACATGGCCAGGGTGCGATCCGTCCTATCACTGGGCGACACGTGTCCAGGTTGTTATACCCATGCACATGGGACGTATAGCTCAACCTATCACAAGATGACACGCGTCCAAGCAGTTATCAAAAATCTTCTAGAAGAGGACAGCTGGTCATATCACCTTCCTACATCCTTTGGCTATAAATACCTTGTCAAATGGTATGAGGTATTCATTCATTCATTCACTCACTTATATTCTGACTACACTTAGTCTTTATACTTCAGTACTTTCTCGATTACGAACGTTACTGATTCTCACGCCGGATGGTGGTTACAGGAAGACCCCCCACCCTCTTGTCCTTCCTGTAACGAGACTCACGGTGTCTGTTTTGCAGGTTCCGGTCACTGGACTTCGGGAAGTCTTACTCATATCGTGTTGGTAGTTACCATACTATACCCTGTGGACTCATTAGATCCAGGACCCGTACCCGAGGATTGGATCTGTGTTTCTTCATTGGCGCCATCCGTGTTTTGTGTTAGAACAGCAATAGTTTTCGTTGGTTTTTTGGTTCGTTTGATATGAGTAAACTTCCTGAAGGGCCGACGGGAACCCCTGCACCTGATTCACGTGTAACTAACACGGAAGCACCTCCGGGTCTTAGTGTTTTTGCACGTATTACGACTCCAAGTGGTCGTACTCTTGAGCGTGTCACAACTCCGGGGTCAAGAATCACCAATGTAACACATGGGGGTTTTACCCTAGAGAATGTTACAACACCAACCGGTCCCACTCCCACAGATATGGGACGTGGCTCGGCACCGGAAGGTTCAAATTTGGGTAATCTCAGACGGATTACGGATGAGACTCGCCGAAACCAGTCAGAATTTGATTTGGAAAATGATTCAGGCAAATATGACATGGCGAGATCCCATCAATCAAGAGAAAAGCTAACTCCCGAGGAGTGGTTTCATGTGCAACAACAAAGTTTGGTGGCTGATGTGAGCGCAGAAAACGTTATGAACGATTTCATGCCCGCACTTTGAATTATGAGGAATCTCCCTGGAGATCTCCTTCTCCTCCACCAACAGTAAGAGGAAGTCAGCTCCGTTACAACCAATTGACGGAACCAGAGTTTGGTGAATTACCGAGGTTACGTCCTCGTCCTCGCATAAATATGCGGATGCCATCTTACTTGGAAGAATTTGATAGTTACGACTCAACTTACCAACCGGGAGAATACAGTATGTACACTGGTGATAGTAAGATGAGCTCACGGGCAAGAAGTAGCCGTCCGCAGGACATAGTCCGCCACACTGAATATCAAAGCAATGCTGAACGGGACTTCACCAAATCATATCGTCCGGCAGCCTTTGCCGAAAAATCGAAATTCAGATCAAGTATTGCTTCTGCACCCTTCCCCGTTAATGCCAAAATACCTACATCAGTAGGCAAATACAATGGTATGACTGATCCATGTGATCATCTCCAGAACTTTGTGGCGGTAGGGGGTGTTAGTGGTTGGACGCTCCCTTATTGGTGTCATATGTTTGCATTGACATTAACAGGAGCAGCGAGAGAATGGTTTGAAAAATTACCTGATGGTCAAGTTTCCAGCTGGGATGACCTTGTAAAAAAGTTTTCTCAACAGTTCAGCCAACAAAAGAAACATACGCGAGACCAGTCAGAAATTTTGGATGTCGTCCGCCGCGACAACGAATCCATAGAAGATTTTATCACTAGGTTCAACAATGAAAGTTTGAACATTGGTGGGATAAGTAAGGACATGCTCCGTGGTGCTTTCCGCAAAAACGTCAAGTGCGATGATCTAGTCCGCACCCTCACTGGCAGAGATGGAATGCCAAAAGAGTGGGACGATCTTATGACTGCGGCAAAAGTGTATGCTAACACTGAAAAAAACGTTGAGGATTGGTAACCCGAAGCAAAAATTTAAAGTCGAGTTTCAGACTCCGAGACCTAATAGACAGGCAAAAGGCTCTATCTGGTTGAGACTCTAGCCGAGTGCGGACACATCAAAACCATTTGATGCAAGGTCCCTCATAGGAAACAAGAACAAAGCGGGACCCTCGAACCGAGGTCCCAACAGTTGGACTCCCCTTTCAAAGACTCCCGCTGAAATTCTCACTACAGAAAATATAAGTTTCAGAAAGCCACAGCCACTGACAAGAAGATCATTCTTAGATGCTAAGAAGCATTGTTCGTATCACGATGACATCAGTCATAATACGAATGAATGTAGATCATTGAGAAATGAAATCGAGGCAGCTGTTAAATCTGGAAAACTCAGACACCTGGTGAAAAATGAGAAACTTGATAATGGTAAAGCGCCCGTTCGGGACATCCAAGGCCCGAGTAAGAAGCAAATTAAAGATTTGAACGTTCATATGATACAAGGCGAGTCCCATACAGGGAATAAGAGGAAAGAATCTGATGATGAAGAGTGGAAAAATGAGCCAGTAATCTTCCCTCGAATTAAAGTGGGCCCGAACAATAAGAATCCCCTGATCATCACTGCTCTTTTCGGGCATTATCGTTCTCATTACGTCTTCTTCGACACCGGCAGCACATCGGACATCATGTATGAACAATTCTTTGAGCAGCTTGACGAAGAAGATAAAGAAAGATTGAAAACCATCCACGCTCCAGTGTCGGGATTTGGAGGGGAAATAATGCAACCGTGAGGCGTAATTTCATTCCCAGTTACCTTGAGCGACGAAATTCATTCGAGGACCGAGGAGGTCGAATTTCTGGTTTTGCCAGCAATATCGAAACATGACATTATTCTCGGACGAGAAGCAATTGGTGACTTCAATGCTCATCCGTCCACAGCACACGGTGCAGTAGGAGTTCCAACTTGTACTGGCATCGCAATAATTCATGTTAACCGGCACTGCTTTGCAACCGAGAGCTCAAAACTTAGCAAGATTCCAAAACAGTCTCTGAGGACTGAACCGGAAAAATGGGTTTTGAAAAAAAAGTTTTCTGATCAAACTATAACAATAGGACCTGCTATTTCTGAGATAGTACGAACTTTCTTGAAACAATTATTATCAAAAAATGTTGATGTGTTCGCATGACAGCCCGCGGACATGACTGGTGTCCCGCGGAACATTGCGGAACACAAATTAAGGGTAAACCCGTTGTTTACGCCGATTGTTCAGAAACAACATAAGATGGGTCCGGAACAGACAAAAGCAATGAACGAGCAAATCCAGGACCTCTTGCAGGCCGGGATCATCCGTCCAATCCGCTATCAGACATGGGTTGCTAACCCAGTCATAGTCCCCAAGAGCAACGGGGCGTGGCGGATATGCATTAATTTCAAAGATCTAAACAAAGCATGTCCTAAGGATTGTTATCCTTTACAAGAGATTGACCTCAAGGTTGATGCTGTGGCACCATTCAAATTCAAGTGCTTCCTGGATGCCTACAAGGGTTATCACCAGATCCGCATGTCAGCAGGTGATGAAGATAAGACAGCATTTCGCACAGACCAGGGCACTTTTTGTTATAAAATGATTCCTTTCGGACTAAAGAATGCGGGAGCCACATAACAACGATTAATGGATATAGCGTTCAAAGACCAAATTGGTCGAAACTTAGAGGTGTATATGGACGATCTCGTAATCAAAAGTGTTGAGGGGGACCAGATGTTGAGAGATATTGAAGAGACCTTCGAAACATTGAAAGGTATTAACATGAAGTTGAACCCAGCCAAGTGTTCATTCGGAATGGAAGATGGAAAGTTTCTAGGAGTAATTGTCACGGATGCGGGCTTCAAAGCTAATCCAGATAAAGTTCAAGCTATAGCCCGCATGCCTTCCCCATTTTCCCTCATGGAGGTTCAGACACTCAATGGCCGGCTCGTTGCTCTGAATCGTTTTTTGGCAAATCATGCAGCCAAATCTCATCCATTTATCTCAACACTAAGAAATTGCCTTAAGAAAGCACATTTCAATTGGACTGCGGAAGCAGAACAAGCTTTGTGGAGGTGAAAAAATGTTTGATGGAACTGCCCACGTTAACATCACCTTGTGCGGGAGAACCCTTAACGTTATATCTATCGGCTTCAGACATTGCCATCGGGGCTGTCCTTCTGACAGATCGAAAGAATGTTCAAACGCTGATTTATTATGTCAGTAGAACACTGTCGGATCCAGAAACAAGATATTCCATGCTTGAAAAACTTGTTTTGGCGCTTGTCTATTCCGCCTGACGCCTCCGCAGGTACTTTCAAGGGCACCCCATCAATGTTTTAACCGGATACAAGCTCAAAAATGTCCTCAGTAAACCAGAATTGTCTGGACGCTTGGCCAAATGGGCCATCGAGCTAGGTGAACACGCAATAGAATACAGACCTAGGCCAGCAATCAAAGGGCAGGTATTGGCGGACTTCATCACAGAAATCCCGCATAAGAGCAACAACCCCAAGTACCTCCGGAATCAGGACAGATTTGGTCTTTATTCACGGATGGAGCTTCAAGCAGTGAGGGATGTGGCGCAGGCCTCAGGCTAGTCAATCCCGAAGGCCATGAGTTTACATATGCCATAATGTTGGATTTCAAAAGTACCAATAACGAGGCAGAATATGAAGCTTTCTTGGCAGGCTTACGGATATCCAAAAAGCTTGTGGTTAAACATTTGGAAGCTCGGGTAGATTCCATGTTGATTGCGGGACAAATCAATGGCACATACGAAGCAAAAATGATATCATGGCTTCATATGTGTCACAGGCAAAGGATTTGATGCTCCAGTTCTCTTCTTGCAAAGTCATTCATATAAAGAGAAGTGAAAACAAATCAGCGGATTCTCTCAGTAAATTGGCTTCAACGAACTTCGAACATTTTGCCAAGGACATCCGCATCGGAGTATTAGATCACTCGTCTGTTCCGCAACATCAGGTTTTAGTAATCCAAACGGGAGTAGAATCCTAGATGACACCCATTATAACATACTTGTCATCCGGAGCCCTTCCGGAAGGAAAAGCAGTGGCCCGGAAGATAAAAGCACAAAGCCTTGAACTACCAGATACTTGACGGTGTTTTATACCAACGTTCCTTCCTCGGCTCACTACTCCGATGTGTGGATGCCGAGGACGCGAATTACTTAATCAGAGAGGTTCATGAAGGCATTTGTGGTCTTCACGCGGGTCCGCGGAGGGTCGTAGCAAAGGTAATGAACGTTGGATATTACTGGCCGGGGATGCATATGGATGTTGTACGTGAAATCAGGAAGTGTGATTCATGTCAACGCCATGCTCCTAACACGCTTCGACCAAAGAACGAGTTAGTCCCAGTCACTTTATCTTGGCCGTTCCAGAAATGGGCAATTGACATAATGGGACCTTTCCTTGAAGCCCCCGGACGTGTCAAATTCCTGATAGTAGCCATCGACTACTTTACAAAATGGGTGGAGGCCAAACAAGTTGCTTCTATAACAGCAGCATGTGTTAATAAATTCTTGTGGGAATTCATCATATGCCGTTTTGGCCTCCCTCTAGAGCTCGCTAGTGACAACGGGACACAATTCGCGGACAGTGGGTTGCAAGAATGGTTAAAAGAGTTACACATTTCTCAAATCTTCACCTCTGTAGCCCACCCGCAAGCGAATGGTCAAGTCGAGAGAACCAATCGGACGATCAAAGAAGGAATCAAAATGAGATTGGGAACGAAACGAACGGGATGGGTGGATGAATTGCCCCATGTACTATGGGCCTTCCGCACTCAAAGGAATCCCAGTAATTCCGAAACCCCCTTTAGTTTAACATATGGCACAGAACCCATGATTCCCGCCGAGATTGGTATCCCATCCACCAGAGTTCTTATGATTGAGGATAATGATTATGAACTCCGGATGAACCTTGACCTCCTCGAGGAAAGGAGAGAAATGGCATCGATCCGCGAGAATAATTACAAACGATAGTTGCAAAAATATTATGACTCGCGGGTTCAAAGATGTGAATTCGATGCGGGGGACTTTGTCTTCCGCAATAATGAAGCCTCCGGGAAAGTTGGCCCCTACCTGGGTAGGACCTTATAGAATCCAGAAAGTTCTATCTAAAGGTGCTTATAAACTAGAAAGGTTGGATGGGACGGAAATCCCTAGAACTTGGAACGGGGCCCAAATGAGGAAATGTTACATTTAGTAGGTTTGTCTTTTGGCCTGCGCGCCCAACTAGATGTTAAGAACCTTTGTAATTTCGTTTCTTGTAATTCGGCTTATGCCTTAGTTATGAAAATTTTCATTTCATTCATTTGAGACTTGTATTATTATGTAATCCTTTATCCGTACATAAAGAAGATCCTTTAAAAACACTTATATTATAAAAAAATAAACAAAGTGTGTCGGATACAAATAATAAGCCTTCTTCATTCATACAAAAAGGGATTAAAAAGACATGGAGGAGCCTAATTAAAGAGAAAAAATAAAAATCTATCTATGGCGCGACATCGTTATGTTCCACATCGTCGCTTCCCGCACCTTATCCTTCCTCTTTATCTTCTCCATCAAGCTCCAGAATAGTCTTTAGCTGCCGAATACTGTCCTCCTTATCAGCAAGTTCAAATATTTGATCAGTCAAAGAGAATTTCAACGAATCGAAATCCTTTGATTTCTGCTTAAGGATGGCAACAGTGTCTTGACCAGCTAAAACGTACTCCTCCGGAAGCTTGGAAGTTGAGCCAAACTGATAACCTTCTTGGAAGCCCAGTTGGCGACCAGCTTGCTTTGAAGCTTTCAAAAGAACAACAACATAGTTCCCGAGCTCGTCACTCGCTCGAACATCAGCATGACCTATTGAAATAATCATGCGTAAATAACTCTAAACACTTAGATTGTTTATAGCAAGTAAAAGGTATATACCTTGGGAATAGCTTCCGCCAATAGCCATTTTTGGTCCGCCTTGGCTCGGACAAGCTCCATTTTGTGTTTGGCACATTCCCAAGCTTGGTCGCGGTTTCTGGCGTTAAGATCAATCAAGCGCTTGCCCTTGGCCGCTGATTCAGCTTGAAGGGCCTCCACTAATCTGGCTTGTTCGTCCAATTGTTTCTGGAGAACAGCCTTGGCTTCCTCAGCAGCGGACCGAGCAGCCTTCTCTACCTCCAGGGCCTAGCTGGCCTCCCTATCTTCATTTATAGCTTTAAGAGCTTCTTCTTTAGCATCGGAAGCAGAGGCCGCCAGTTCGTCCCATTTCTCATTCATCGCTAACCAGTACCTGGTTATTTCATGAGTAGTGGAAATAGTATTCGCCAAGTAATAAGAATGAGAGTTCAGAAATTCTTGGCGGATACTGAGGCGACGTCTCTCCTTTTCACCATGTGGAAGACACTCCCCCAGGAACTCAAAACATACGTCCACGTCACAGAATGTCGAATCCCGACGTAAGGACCAATTAGGTTAATGAGGGGTGGGGTCTTCCTCCTCAGGAGTAGGAGAGGTTTGGGAAGCATAAGGGAACGTGTTTATGCCCCCCTTGATCCCTGAAGTGGTAAACATTACAAGAAGGCGACGCCTTAGCATGAACAGTTGTTTTGGCCTCCTTCTTTATTAATGGGGAGTCATCCGCCACAATAACCGGATCCGTAGCGGTATTAGGAGGTGGTGGTGGTGGACGAACAGGTGAATCCTTCAAACCAGAAATACCCTCAGAAAGGTTATCCAGTGTAAGGCCCCAAACCCGGTGACCCTACTTTAGCGTCGGATTTACTCATAAACACAGTTCTTCAAATCAGAGTTTATTAAAACTTTTCGCGGAATATAAAACATCGATCATTTGTTACAAAACATTAAATCTTTTCTTTGATACCATAACACAAAACTTTATATTTAAAACATCTTTACTTCTTTCTTCAGATGCCAGCCGTTCAATTCATGCCGTATGTCATCTTCATGCTAACTCTATAATCAGCTCACCTGCGTGCATACTAAAAGTCAGCTACGCTGATTGAGTTCTAGTTAATCGAACGCCATACAATACATACACATACATACATATCTGTAGATACATATCCATACTTCACTAGTTACCCTTCTGTTCTACATACATACTTGCTACCATACATACATACATATCTACAATCACTAACCTCAGTCTACCGAGAGTACGTTCATAGTTCACCGTCTATACCTGTACTCAAGGTCGTGAACACGTACAAGGTTCGCAGTCCTTACCTACGTTCACCATTTATGGTACGTACAAGGATCGCTGTCCTTCCCTATACCATAGTACATCCACAACACGTACAAGGTTCACAGTCCTTCCCTATGTTGCAACCTAATTCATAGCACGTACGAGGTTCGCAGTCCTCCCCTATGCTACAAAATCAGCACGTATAAGGTTCACAGTCCTTTCCTATGCTGAAATACATCCATGGGAGGATCATCACGTAATATCTATTAAAAGAACCTTTACCATTTCCATACTATATATAATTTCCATAGGAAGAACACTCTGTATACTTTTCATAGAAGGAACACTTTACTATCCATTGAAGGAACACTATACTTTCCATAGAAGGAACCCTATACTTTCCATTGAAGGAACCCTATACTTTCCATTGAAGGAACACTATCTATAAGTTGTTATTTATTATCCATGTAAGGAGCTAATCACTTCCCTCGACGATACGTGCAATATCCGAAGATCGTTCACGTACCGTCAAGCAATCAATCGTATCTATCACATATACCATACACGACATACACATAAAATTATATCCTTTCGTTCGTACTTTCTTACTTTCTTTTGTATTATCTTACTTTCATATCTTACGTTATAAAGAGCATTACGCCCTACATTCCTCGAGTATTACTAGGGCTCGGAACCCTCTTCGTAACCATACAACCATACGTTATCATTTCTTTCTTCTATTATCTCTATCATGTTCATACACATAAACATACATAACATACTTACCTTATTCTTAACGCTGCAACCTGACAGTACGTGCAATATCCGAAGATCGTTCACGTACCATCAAGCAATCATTCATATATTTCACATTATCCATATAAGGCATACACTTATCTCTTAGGATAAGTGTATTAACAAACATATTGAGTATGCACACAGCCCCGAAAACGTAACACATAAATGGGGCTAGAAACTCACCTGAACTCTGCTTCTTTTTCTGATAGCTGTGGTTCAATATCACCCACTACGCTTCCCGACCATTTTCGGTCACTTAAACACTAAAAAGCTTGGATCTTTAAACTTCAAATATCAAGAATCATACCTTTTTGGGCTTGTTTGGATCTCCTTTAACTTGTTAACGCAACTAGTCGCCCTCTCTCACTCTCGGATCAGTCCGATTCTTCCATTGGCTTGGCCCGGTTCCGGCGAAGTTAGTGTATGTGTGTGTGGAGTGTGCTTGGATAAAGATAGAATGAAGATATTTTGGGGTGTTAGGGTATTTATATCCCTGAGATCCCATGGACCTAAGGCCCATTCTCATTTAACCCTTCTTAATTAATCCAAGTCCACAACCCACATCCATTACCCAACACTAGCCCGACCCATACCAACTCCTATTCTATTATTTATTTCCTGATAACCCGGGTAAACTTTCTCTCTATTATTAAGTAATATAATTAATATTACTTGGAAATTTCGGGATGTTACAAGTCTTCCCTCCTTAAAGAGGTTTCGTCCCCGAAACCTAACTTATTACCTATAAAAGGAAAGTTTCTTATATTTACACGTTTTATTGAATCGCCTTCGTTTTCTGAGTTACTCTTCTTACTTCCGACTTTGCAGTCATCGAATGGTCATGTGTATTAGCTATTTAAGGTAGCTTGTCCATGAAGCCTTCGATGTACCAAGTCTCATTTCAATCTTCAAGAGGCTTTGTCTTATATCATATTAAATGCTAAAGCCTAAGTCGACACTCTATCACAACCCAACAATTTATCATGACTAACATGCATTCAGACAATTCGTACCATAATTAATAAACACCAGTCAAGACTTCAACATAAAACAACACGCATCGAGTCATTAATAAGTTACACATAGATTTAATACTTATGGCTAGCACCTAGCCTTCTTGAATGGCTTCTCAAAGCATACGGAGGAATCTGTTAAACCTCAAGCACTCTTCTCTCCTTCATGCCCTCCCTTTGGCCTCCTGCAATCCCTTGCCAGGTGCCCACGTCCTCCACATTTGTGACACCTATGGTAATCATTAAATTCCCAAGAGGAATGTCCTGCTCTTCCACACCTGTAGCAAACACCTAATCCCTTTCTGCACTCTCCGGGGTGTCTCTTCCCACATTTTTCACAAGCAGTGAACCCCTCCTGCCTTGCCTTCTTCTTGCGTGGATCCACCTCATTTGCTTCCCTTGGTTCTGGTGTTGGGTTCTTTTTCTTCGGTTCCATTTTCTCCTCTTCACGGGTGGCAAGGTCCTCATAAATCATCTCAGCCAATTCCACGGCCGAGTCAAATGTTGCGGGCTTACTAGACTTAACCAAAGTGCGAACATTCCGTGGAAGTCCCCTTACGTAACACTTGATCCTTTTAGCTTCGGTGTTCACCATGTCAGGTACCAACCTAGACATGCGGTTGAATTCAGTAGTATACTCCCGTTGTGTCATCTCTCCCGCTTTCAAGTTCAGAAACTTCATCTCCACTCTTTCAACTTCTGTATCAGCGCAGAACCTCTTCATCACCATGTCCTTTAGGTCATTCCAACTCATCGCCTTGATCTCTTCACGGGTCTTCCTCTGCTCCACACTCTCCCACCAATACATAGCCTCATCTTCAAATGATTGAGTGGCATAACCGACAGCTTGGTCAGGACGGCACTCGCTAATGCGGATAACCTTATCCATGGCGGTTATCCACTGAAGAGTAGCGATTGCGTCTCCTAAACCAGTCAGCTTAAGCGGGTCACAACCTTTGAAGGACTTATAGTTGCAACCGCCTCGGCCCCTCTTCCTATCATCATCTTTCACAGACTTTACCTCACTCGAGTCACCCCTTTCCCTCTCGTCATCCTTTCTATTATTACCACCTGCCCCTTCAACGGTTTGTTCACGGCTTCCAGCAGATCCTTCGGGATTCAGGTTCTTCACAGCAGCAACTACAGCTTGAACAATGGCTGCTTGAACCGCAGGGCTAAGTTGAACTTCTTCGTTGTTGTTCTGGTCTCCTCCAGCGGCGCTCCCTTCATCTTCGGTGTGGGAAACTTCTTCTACCGAGGGTTGCCGGACAAGACGAGGCCTGCCACGACGTCCAGAACGACCCCCAGTTCCCACAACTTCTCCAGCTCCAGCCATCAGTATTCTTAAAGGGACAACACAAACATCATCACTCAAGGAACTATTTAGTACAAGGATAGCAAGGCTAACAGGTAATAACAGTGGCCAGCTGTGACTAGCTGATCACATTGCTTTCCGTGTCCTATACACTTCCCTTTATGAGTCTCTTTGTGCTGGTTCTACTTAAGCAGTTTGTCACATCAAACAATCAATTACTTCTATCCTTATCGTTCACGTATCTTTTCTTTCTCATTAACATATATCATTTAATCATACACCTTACCTTTACTGATTTTTGCTTGAGCGACACATGGCATTCTTGAACTGGCATCTTCTTTCTTTTCTTACTTAAATCCCATTCTCTGTTCGAGTCTAAGCATGTAGGATGCTTAAATCTCTCGAACTTATGCTCTGATACCAACTTGTAAGGCCCCAAACCCGGTGACCATACTTTAGCGTCGGATTTACTCATAAACACAGTTCTTCAAATCAGAGTTTATTAAAACTTTTCGCGGAATATAAAACATCGATCATTTGTTACAAAACATTAAATCTTTTCTTTGATACCATAACACAAAACTTTATATTTAAAACATCTTTACTTCTTTCTTCAGATGCCAGCCGTTCAATTCATGCCGTGTGTCATCTTCATGCTAACTCTATAATCAGCTCACCTGCGTGCATACTAAAAGTCAGCTACGTTGAGTGAGTTCTAGTTAATCGAACGTCATACAATACATACACATACATACATATCTGTAGATACATATCCATACTTCACTAGTTACCCTTCTGTTCTACATACATACTTGCTACCATACATACATACATATCTACAATCACTAACCTCAGTCTACCGAGAGTACGTTCATAGTTCACCGTCTATACCTGTACTCAAGGTCGTGAACACGTACAAGGTTCGCAGTCCTTACCTACGTTCACCATTTATGGTACGTACAAGGATCGCGGTCCTTCCCTATACCATAGTACATCCACAACACGTACAAGGTTCACAGTCCTTCCCTATGTTGCAACCTAATTCATAGCACGTACGAGGTTCGTAGTCCTCCCCTATGCTACAAAATCAGCACGTATAAGGTTCACAGTCCTTTCCTATGCTGAAATACATCCACAACACGTACAAGGTTCGCAGTCCTTCCCTATGTTGCAACCTAACTCATAGCACGTACGAGGTTCACAGTCCTCCCCTATGCTACAAAATCAGCACGTATAAGGTTCACAGTCCTTTCCTATGCTGAAATACATCCACAACACGTACAAGGTTCGCAGTCCTTCCCTATGTTGCAACCTAACTCATAGCACGTACGAGGTTCGCAGTCCTCCCCTATGCTACAAAATCAGCACGTATAAGGTTCACAGTCCTTTCCTATGCTGAAATACATCCACAACACGTACAAGGTTCGCAGTCCTTCCCTATGTTGCAACCTAATTCATAGCACGTACGAGGTTCGCAGTCCTCCCCTATGCTACAAAATCAGCACGTATAAGGTTCACAGTCCTTTCCTATGCTGAAATACATCCATGGGAGGATCATCACGTAATATCTATTAAAAGAACCTTTACCATTTCCATACTATATATAATTTCCATAGGAAGAACACTCTGTATACTTTTCATAGAAGGAACACTTTACTATCCATTGAAGGAACACTATACTTTCCATAGAAGGAACCCTATACTTTCCATTGAAGGAACCCTATACTTTCCATTGAAGGAACCCTATACTTTCCATTGAAGGAACACTATCTATAAGTTGTTATTTATTATCCATGTAAGGAGCTAATCACTTCCCTCGACGATGCGTGCAATATCCGAAGATCGTTCACGTACCGTCAAGCAATCAATCGTATCTATCACATATACCATACACGACATACACATAAAATTATATCCTTTCGTTCGTACTTTCTTACTTTATTTTGTATTATCTTACTTTCATATCTTACGTTATAAAGAGCATTACGCCCTACATTCCTCTAGTATTACTAGGGCTCGGAACCCTCTTCGTAACCATACAACCATACGTTATCATTTCTTTCTTCTATTATCTCTATCATGTTCATACACATAAACATACATAACATACTTACCTTATTCTTAGCGCTGCAACCTGACAGTACGTGCAATATCCGAAGATCGTTCACGTACCATCAAGCAATCATTCATATATTTCACATTATCCATATAAGGCATACACTTATCTCTTAGGATAAGTGTATTAACAAACATATTGAGTATGCACACAGCCCCGAAAACGTAACACATAAATGGGGCTAGAAACTCACCTGAACTCTGCTTCTTTTTCTGATAGCTGTAAATCCCTTCTTTAACTGAGCTCGGCTGACTGAACAAGTTACACGTATCAATTAACTATCACTTCTCATAATGTATTTCTATCTTTATATGACCCACAACGAATGGGGGTCCAGGGGCAGCGCCCCTGGCAGCGGGGTCTAGGGGCGGCAGCCCCTAGCAGGGTCCAAGGGGCAGAGCCCCTGGCTGGGGTCGAGCTGCCAGGTCAGCTTGGAAAAAATTTATTTTCATTAACCGTCTTAACACATTTTTCATTAGATTTTTAATTTATTTTCTAATCGAACTTGACTTTAGGCGAAGTTAACCTTAGGCGAACTTAGCTTTAGGCGAAGTTACCAGCTAGGCGAACTTAGCTTTACAGCGAAGTTGCCATCAGGCGAACTTAGCTTTAGGCGAAGTTAAACCTTAGGCGAACTTAGCTTTAGGCGAAGTTGTCATCTGGCGAACTTGGCCGTAAGCGAAGTTACCATTAGGCGAACTTAGCTTGCAGGCGAAGTTCATCAGGCGAACTTAGCTTGCAGGCGAAGTTCATCGCGTTGAAGGCGAAGTTGCCCAGATGCAGGCGAAGTTGCCCAGACAGCCGCTGTTCGGTTTCTTTCCAGCATTTCGAGCGATTTTAACACCCTTGCTATGGTTCAATATCACCCACTACGCTTCCCGACCATTTTCGGTCACTTAAACACTAAAAAGCTTGGATCTTTAAACTTCAAATATCAAGAATCATACCTTTTTGGGCTTGTTTGGATCTCCTTAACTTGTTAATGCAACTAGTCGCCCTCTCTCACTCTCGGATCAGTCCGATTCTTCCCTTGGCTCGGCCCGGTTCCGGCGAAGTTAGTGTATGTGTGTGTGGAGTGTGCTTGGATAAAGATAGAATGAAGATATTTTGGGGTGTTAGGGTATTTATATCCCTGAGATCCCATGGACCTAAGGCCCATTCTCATTTAACCCATCCTAATTAATCCAAGTCCACAACCCACATCCATTAACCAACACTAGCCCGACCCATACCAACTCCTATTCTATTATTTATTTCCTGATAACCCGGGTAAACTTTTTCTCTATTATTAAGTAATATAATTAATATTACTTGGAAATTTCGGGATGTTACATCCAGGTTCACTGTAAACATTAATGAAGGGTTAGGAATACTCCAATACAAATAAGATAACAAATTACAGAGAGGTTTTGCATACCTAATGAAGGGTCTTCAGCATCGAGCTGTTCCAAACTCGCTTCTAAGGCGGCAGGATTTGTCTTTTTGGATTTTTTCTTCTTTAAGACAATCTTTACCGGGTTAACCTTACGTTTGCCCGCCACCTTATAAGCGCCCGCGTCAACGACCGGACGATCACCCTCAGCAGTGACATCTTCAGAAACATGTCTCTTACATTCTGCTACAGTGGTAGCATCGTCTTGATCCGCTGTCTGGTGGGACACAGCTCGTTGACGGGTGAGACCTGCAGTTGAGCCCACAACTTTGTTAACATCAATCGAACATATTTCTCCGCAAAGTGATGACTCCTCTAGAAGTAATAGCAGTCACAGGTTTGGGTTTCAAAATGCCCTCACCTTTCTGGATGCAATCTTTAACATATGCCTCACCTTTGCCATACATCGCCTCGGAAACCTTGGGTTCCGGCGCGGAAAGCTGTGGGAAACACAAAATTAGAACGGGTGCGCTCAAGAAAGGACGCATCCCTTTTATCGATTGGGCGGCGCACCATCATTCCTCCCTCGCGATCCAACAAAGTGCTAAAGGCGGAACCTTCACCTACACAAAACAAGAAACACAAGTTAGAAAATACTTAATGACAAAACAGAGATAACAACAAACTTACTCTTGTTGGTCTCCTCGTAGTACGGTTCCAGATTTGGAAACGGCCAAAGGCGGCTCATCTTTGCACACACCATCGCTCCTTCGTGGATTGGGCGTTTGGGAGTTGGTGTGGAGATCAGCGTTTGGTACCATGACTGATCTTCATGAGCGGAGGCCGCAACCACCGGCATAGCCTCTTTCGCCTTTCGTTTATGCATCGCGAAAGAAATGACATCCTCCCGGATCCAGAAAAATTTGGGTTTCCAGCCATGGAGGCTACGGAGCCATTCCGTGCCTATAACCCTCTTTTCCATAGACGCAAAGTTGTACCATCCGTCACGGAAGGTCATCTTATAAAAACAGCGAACATGCCAACAGTCGATTCAAGGTTGCGAGTCTGGCAACAGAATTCGAAGTGTCGAATCCTCAACATCCCGAAGGGATGGATCTGGGAAAGATGAATCCCATAAGTTGTTAAGACCGAATGGACAAATTTGGTAATCGGAATCCGGAAGTTCCCCGTGGTAAAATGGTCCACGTAGACAGCCATCTTCTTCGGAGGAGGATTAGTGGCGATAGAACCACTAACAGGCCGCTCCGGTTCCCACTCCGTCGTTAGTCCATACACGTTAACAACATCATTATAATCCTCTTTTTTAAGGCAGAATTCAACCTCGTTGATAGTAGGGGTACCCTTCTTTTCTTTAACCATTTCAATTTCAAAAAGATTAAGAAACCTCAGAGGGGGTAGAAATCTCAGAGAAGATTGAGAAGTCTCGAATGTTTAGAAGAAATATGAAAGTGATAAAGGTTAAATGGAAATCACAAAGGTTGTATTTATACTCATCGCAATTAATGCGATAAATAAAGTGTCAGAAGAGAGAGAAACCGCGGACCGCCAGATGGTTGACACGTCAGGCGGGAAGTTCAAGATAATGAAAACAGGCTGTCAAAGGCGTCACATACGTCTTATCAATTGTCCTCAACGAGATTCTCTCTCCGTCACGTCATCTTAGTTATCCAAAACTATTAAACATTTCAAAATATTGTAAATTTCAAAAATATCCCTTAAAAGATATTTCATTTGAACAAAAGATTATTCACAAAAGACAAGGAGATCTTTCTCATTAATCATCCAAAAAATAATTACAAAAAGAGAAAGAAAAAATTACAAGTCACAAAAATTTATGAATCTATCCTAAGGGTTTGCGGTCGTTCCGCCTTCCGGAGCCTTCGACGACGTATCTTCCAAAGAATCGTCCTCAGACTCTTCACCAATATAGATCTTCAAAAGTTGTAAGCCGTCATCTGCGGACGCAAACTCCGGAAGCATTTGCTGAAGCGGAAACACTAGGTTATCATGTTCTTTTACCCGCGTAGCTCGGGCTTGCTTAACGTCAACTCCATGAAGAGGATGATCTTTAAATGTGCGATTTCTCTGAGCATACTTCATCCCTTTATGAAAGCCCACAACACGCCCAAGTGAAGAAGAAGCAGCTATCACATTGGCAAAACTGTCTTTCAGCTCCTTACTTCCTTTGATATGGCGGACGACCTGTTAAGACAAAAACATAAGTTCCCAGTATCAAAAAGTGAGAGTAAAATAACAAGCAATAAAGAATAACTTACAGCATCAACGCCCCGAGTAAGGAACCATTGGTGGTCATGCTCCGCACGTTCCGCCCGCGCTCGGAACTCCTTTGATTCCGCGATGGCTTCCTCATGGGCTTGAAGGAGAGAGTTATAGGCAGTCTGAATTTCAGCAGCACTTTGGTCTTTAAGTTCGACTCGCTCCTTCTGCAACTTCAGCTCCGTCTCAAGATCATGGATTCTTGCACCCTGAAGAGCCACTTGATTTTCCAGAGCTGAGTTTGTTTCTTGGGCCCGAACCAAGTTATCCTTTTCCTTTTGAGCTTTCGTCCGAGCAGCCTCAAGAAGGGAATTTTGCTTCTCACAAGCTTCCTTCCATCGACGTGCCGCACTAGCATTACGATCTTGCTCACTTTTGAGGGCATTCTCCGCATCAGCCTGCCTCCACTTAGCAGTTTGAGCAGCAATACGATGCTCCTCAGCCTCTTTCTTGGCAGCCTCAGTGGCCCGCCGAGCCTCTCCCACTTTCCCGCCTAAGGTACGCCACTCACTTTGGACTTCTTGGCTACTGGCTAAAGCAATGGCCAGGTGGTAGGCCACGTTGGTATGAAGGTCATGACGGGACAGATCACGTTGATACGCCATCTCAATAGGTGGCGTACAATGTTCAACAAAATCCATGCAAGTCCCAGGGTGAGAAAACCGGGACCCATTTTTAATTTCCCATGAAGGGACAAACAAATCATGACTGTCACTGATGTGATGTAAAACACAAATGTTTTCCAAATAGTTTTTATGTTATTTTGTGCTTAAACGTTAACGATTATTTTGTTATTCTTGCATTAAATTACATGTTTGTGATTGTGATAGGTCCCATGTTGAAGAGAGCAAGAAAACGAGTCAAATGGAAAAAGAATCAGCTAAAACGGAGCTCGAATGAAGCCGGTACGCAAAAACGAAGATAAACGAGCTGAAAGTCGAAAAACGTCAGAAAATGTCATGTTCGAGCTACGCGACCAGGTCATACCATTCAAGAAGCATGTGGTAGATTCCAACATGTCCCAAGTCTGCCAAGAATGTTCAAGAATCAGCTACCACGTCTATTTTGTCTTCTAGTGGGCCTAGTGGGCTTGTTTTAACCTATTTTATATTAGGAATGAGGTGTTTAAACATATATATAAACCCTAAAACCCTATGAACGAAATTATTCAAGTTTCCAGCCATCCCACACCTGCTCTAGAGGAGAAACCAAGGAGGACAAGCTTACGGTTACATCTTTTATCCTTCGGTTGTCGGTTTTGACTATTTTAACGTTTGTGAGTTCGTTTTTGGTTTTTAAGCATTCAAACCTTTTGTAATCAGATTTATATGAGAATGTTTATCATTTATATCTATTTCATCTACTGTTCATTGATTATGATTGACTAAACTTATTAGTTCTACCTAGGTTAGATGAATATTGTTAGGTTTTAATGAGTAATATGGATTGTTGATCATCATGGCTTGAATTGTTAATGAAAAGTTTGGTTTAACATTGAATTAGGTTGTGTTTATTGGCTGTGAATTTATTAGTTATACTCATATACCTCTTGCTTTGATTAATTGAATAGGTTTTGATTGATTTTAGCTTGTTTGAACTCTTTACTTTGTGTCTAGAGATTGTTTGCGGGGTGATCAACCGTAGGGTTTAAGTGGGTATATTAATTGATTAGATTCAGCGGGTGAACACCTTCTTAGAGACCGAGAGGTGATAGGAAGTAAACTCGTCTCATAGCTTTTGCTTGTTAGAATTAGGATCGCGCGAGAGCGGGTTCGGTTCTTGTCGGGTTTGGGTTTTTGAGCTATTAGTTGGTCTAGTTTAAGTTAAACTAAATTGTTCCTCTATCCTTGGTTGCGTAGTATTCGTCTCCATTAGGGTAGTGTGTCGGTGAGTCCGAGAGGAGAGTCGACATTAGAACACTTTAACATTTCGTTTCTCGGTTTGTTCTTAAAATCAACTAAGTGTAAGTTAGAGTTTGTTAGTGAGACTGAGAGGTGATCTAGCTTTTTTGAGTGAACCTTAGTTGAGTCATCCTTAGGAACCGGTGTCGTGAGAATCCTCAATCCATTAGCTTATTATACCTCCGATATGATTCTTGCCTAGGTAGACGTTTCCTCCGATTGCAGTAAAGTTTCTAAGTTTCATTAAGTGTTTCGTTAAGTTAAGTTAAGTTAATTAATTTAGTCAAAGTAAGTTAGGTTAAGTAGTTAATTATATTAAAAATCATTTAAATATTCTTAGGTGAGTCTTGGTTAGGGTTAAGTATCATTAACGTTTTCAAGTGTCTTTGTGTTCGATACTCGGACTTCCTTAGGTCTATACTATTAGTGATCGGTACACTTGTCGGTTTTGTGTGGTTTCTTTAGGAGTCTTGTTTAATAAATTTAAAGCTTAGTTGTGAGAGCATCATTATACACACATCAGTCACCCAGGTTCATATCTCTAAAATAGCGGGAACTCGAAGGCTTATGGCGAAACGGGGTAGAAAAAGGCTGTTGTGGAGGAGGACGAGGAGGAGATTCCGCATTCCTCAAACCTTCTTTGTTAACAGCAGGATTGTCCTGCTGACCACCAGTACCACCCCCAGCCTGAAACAGATAGTCGAAACGAGTATCAGTTTCAGACTGGATATTAGCTCCCTCTGTTGAAGTATCAGCCGGCGGGGTCGACACCCTATCTTCCACGATAGTTTCAGTTGGAGGAAGGGTCGATTGACCTTCTGCATTAAGGTCACTCGACAGAGTAGACAGCTTAATCTCAATATCTTCCCTCGGAGGAGGAGATGGTGGCTTTTCGATATGTCCTCACTAAAGATCAAAGGATCTACATACAAAGCTCTACTTAGCCAAACATCCTTAAAAATAATAAAAGTACCTAAAAGGCCAGCACATACCTTATACAGTATCAATACGGTCCGCAAGGCTGTACTGTGGCTTTTTAGGACGATGAGTTTTCTGTTTCTTCTTTGATGGTCCCGCCTCAGGATCCACAGTTTTCACATCCACATAACCCATCTGAGAAGCTACAAAAGCTCTCTTTTTCTCCAATTCTGCCAATAAAGATGAGACAGAAGAAAATTCAGAAGCACCCTCATCAGAGTCTTCTTCTTCTTCCGAAGCAGAAAACTGAGAAACATCTCTATCATCATCACTTGATGATAGGATAGCAAGCGTTTCGTCGGAAGTAATGGCAGTAAGGGGGAAGGTTTAGAACATACGCACCTGTTTCAAAGGTGGCGTTCGAAGTTACAGGTTCAGCTCGAACCTTCTTCGGAAAAAGAAATTGAGACTTAGTCTTCTCAAGAATAGGTTGGTCTCCCGCCTCGCGGATGCTCTTGCGGACGCAACCCCTGTTTTCAAAAAGAGCATTGAACATAGAGCTCCGGCCTGAAAACGATAGAAACCGGATCATCAAAACATTCAAGAAAGAGGAAAGACAACACAAGACAACTTACGCTCATTCAGATCTACAAAAATGGGCTCCATAAACTCCGTTGGCCACAACCGGCTCATGCCTGCCCACACTAAAGCTTCCTCCGGCAACGCACGCATGGGTGAGGGTTCCATGGTAAGAACACGATACCACTCTTGACCCTCATGAGCAGCAGTGATAACCTCCGGAAGGGCGGAATTTACGGGGCGACGAACCATTGACAGAGGCACCACATCCTCAGATACCCAAAAGAATTTGTTACGCCAATCAGTGGACAATTTTTCAACTTCATACCCAAAACTTCTGTCAGAAAGTCCTTGACACGTATACCAACCGTTCCGGTTGGCAAGACGATAAAAAACAGGAAATCGATCAATATGAGGCACCATGTCTCGTGCTATACATACAGATTCATAATGACGAATTCACATCATAGCACGTGGATGCAGTTGAGATAAATGGATCCCATAGGCGGTTAAGAACCTCTCAAAAAATTTCGTTATGGGTAAACGGAGATTTCCATGAACGAAATAGTCAGCTTACACAGCCACTTTCCCAAGCGGTGGGAAACTGGCTATGGAACCTGGAAAAGGGAACTCCGGTCCCCATTCAGGTGGAATACCATAAGTTTCCAACAGTTTTTCGTATTCTGCATAATTCCACGAAACTTCTATTTCGTCGACTTCAGTTTGTACGCTCGACATTATAATAGAATACAACAAGAAAGAGGAAAAGACATATGAAAAATTCAGATAAACTATGAAAATAATCAGAAGAAAAAAGTGATAAAACTTCGAAAATAAGAAGTCTTTCCTTATTTATACCCATCGCAATTAATGCGATGAGATATGAACAGTAGAGAGAGAAAAACATCACCCAACCAGCGACTGCCATGTCTCGCGGGAAATTCGAAAAAGAGAAAAAGTTGTACAGTCGGGTACAGTGACAGCCGTAAAAAACGTTCCATCATCTGTCCACGCGCCTGCGAGTGGTCAACTTGTCCTTTTTCATGATTATCCATACCAACAGAAGATATTTTCTACTTAACCTCTGAACAACAAAAATCCCCAACATACATTAAGTCCAGAATTTCACCCGCACGAAGACTCCACGCGGAAGAAATACTGGACTGTGGGGACTTGTAGAGGTAGGGTACCAAAAAGACCCAAATACCCTTAAATAGCACCCGCGGGTCATAGAGAATCCTCTTGTAGGCCACCCGCGGGACACATGGGTCACCCGCATGTCACAATTGAGGAGGAACATCCTCATAACACACGCGGAAGCATCCTGACATCCTCAAAAGTTATCCGCAGGACAGGACATCTGTCCGCCTAAACAACCGGAAGACAGCGTCAGCGGGACAGCTGTCATCACTCAAGTACCCTCTAGAAGAAGGTTTAAGATTCTAACTTGGGGAATACGTGACATACTAACCAATGAATAAAGGACACCTGGCCAGGTTGTTATAACCGTGCACATGGCCAGGGTGTGATCCGTCCTATCACTGGGCGACACGTGTCCAGGTTGTTATACCCATGCACATGGGACATATAGCTCAACCTATCACAAGAGGACACGCGTCCAGGCAGTTATCAAAAATCTTCTAGAAGAGGACAGCTGGCCATATCACCTTCCTACATCCTTCGGCTATAAATACCTTGTCAAATGGTATGAGGTATTCATTCATTCACTCACCTATATTCTGACTACACTTAGTCTTTATACTTCAGTACTTTCTCGATTACGAACGTTACTGATTCTCACGCCGGAGGGTGGTTACAGGAAGACCCCCCCTCTTGTCCTTCCTGTAACGAGACTCACGGTGTCTGTTTTGCAGGTTCCGGTCACTGGACTTCGGGAAGTCTTACTCATATCGTGTTGGTACTTACCGTACTATACCCTGTGGACTCATTAGATCCAGGACCCGTACCAGGGAATTGGATCTGTGTTTCTTCAGTTTTAAATTCGGGTTGATTCGAAACAGTAAAAATATATATTTCACTTTAAAATTCTTATATTAAAAAAATTAAGAATAAAAAAAACTATATATGATTTGAACATATTGGAAATCACAATTTCAAATACGTTTCGGATTCGGTTGGTAATTAGACACGAATAGTAGAAATACAAATCGAAAAGTCAAAATCAAGTTTTGACTTTCAAGTTTGATTCGAATATTAAGCGTGGGTCGTTTTCATAATCAGATCGTTGTCTTTTTTTTTCTGAATAAATCAAACTACTTATAAAAATTTATTTAACTTATATAATAAACAAATACTTTATTTGGTAAAACAGTCTATATAAGTTAAAATATTGTCAAATAAATAACAATAGTATAAAAACTTATACAAATGCAAATTTTTAAAATTAAAGAATTACATGTAATCGCTACACCACTCTAGTGTTACTCCTTTGTCCATTTCAGTTTACTACTTTGTCCAACTATTTTTTTTCTTCCTCAATTTCAAGATTCATTATTTTTCCTTATGTAAAATTGTGTTTTGTTTGGTCTAAACTGACCAACATGTCTTATTAATATTGAATATGTTTTTGATAAGATTATATATAGACAAAATATTTATATTTTGTGGGGTTGAGTCTTAGAGTTAGAAGATAAATAGGGAAAGATGTTTCATAAAGAGTCGCAATGATCAAATTAAAGATGTTTCAAAGTGTTTGTGACCTTTTGTTTAGTACATACCAATGGACCATCATGACTATTCATTATGGTGCATGTTCATAGGGACGTGATGGTTGAAAGGGCAGTTAACAATAAACCATTGTGATGGTTAGATATGGATGTCATGAGTATTCACACATAATCTATAAATAAGAGCCAAACAAACACTTTTAAGACATGTAAAAATTTCTAGAAAATCGTTTTTGTCGTCCATTAGCATAAACTCTTTCGTGACGAACACGTTATTCATTGATCAGTCAAATAACTCGATCAGAATATATGTAAATAGACAGTCGCTATACAGTCTTGTTGGTACAATAATCATTTTTTGATGACAAACTAGATCGGCCAGTAAATGGCGTGATACAAAATTAGAGTTAGCTACGCTTCATATTGTTCACTGATTGTGTCACTGACTACTGTAGTGTAAACCGAATGCTTTTAGTTTTATGTTTGATTGTTATGTCATGAGTAACCATTAAGTGAAAAACTCTTTTTCTTTATTATATCATAGTGATAAAGAATCGTTTTAGAACTCGAACACGGTACTTCAAATATCTGAAACTCAGTAAATTCAATCAACTTATCACTACTAGTGCATTGTTGGGAAGTGATTTGCCACAAAGTCAATTCGCATTAATCAAATTACTTTAGGAATAAGATCACCCGTCTCGAATCATAAGTTGTAGTTGTGACTGTCGTTTACGGTTTACTTTTGCGTTAAGGATAAAGATCAGTTGTTTGAAAACAATAAGTTGTGGTTACGATTGGTGTTTACAGATAACTTTAGATATGATCTAGAACCCCATAATTAACCAACAATATTAAAGCAATCTCATGATAATAATTAATGACAACCATGAATTTCAAAATGATGGAGCACTTTGATATGCATGAAAGAGACTCACACGGTGAAATCAACACCCCATTCAATATTTAGGTAGACAGATCTTCCTTGCTTATACCAACATGATCAAACTACATGCATGCTTAACCGAAACCTAACCGAAACATAATGTTTCTAAATAAATGAATTAGGAAACATGTTTAGAACTCTTCATCTCACTCCATATATTGATTAATATTCAACAATAATAACTAGCTAATGTTCGAATAGTAGAGGATTAAAAGATTAATATTTTCTATTATTAAAAACGTGAAACTAGTTATATTGCCGTGTTTTGAAAATGGTTAAGATTAACCTCAAGTAATATAAGAACTATCAAGGAGTGAAACATGGTCAAAGGAACGTGATTTGCCCCGCAAATAATAACATCAAAATTTTCAAATCAAATGTTGACTATTAAAATATAATACAAAATAAAGCACATCAATATCATGTCAATGAGGATTGAGGAAGTTACGATGAAACATCATATAGAACTATATTTTATAATTATTTGTGATAAAAGGATAAGCCGAAGGACTTATACATGAATGCTTTTAATATTTGGGATAAGAATAAAAAGATACAATTGCCAAATACCAGTGGATTTTTTGTATCAGTCGATTTAATGATGTAGTTATTTAAGAAATAATAGTTAATATCATGAAAATAAAAATAATAAAAAATAAAAAACACTTTCTTAGTTTCAATGTAAAGTTGCTCAAGATTAGTTGTCATAATATTTTTGTTCATAAACATCTAAATAACACATGAATTTTATTTAACACGTTTTTGTTGTCACTATACTTGTCCAAAGTCATTTATTTATAAAAATATTTTAAATTGTTACTCATTACCGATTTACCCCTTACATTCATCAAAACGAGATCATGCATTTTTTTTTTCTAAAATAGTTGAATGCCACTTCTTCAAAATAAATGCATTTAATTGAGAACGTTTCATTATTATAATCTTTTTTTCACAAGTACATGTATTATACTATTATAGACGTATATACCTAAACTAGCTTTTAGCCTGCGTGTTACATAGGTTATTTTAAATTTTTTTATGTTATTGTGAATGTATTATTTTTTATATTAGTAACATTGCATATTTCAACAAAAAAAATCTTCTTGTATTCGACTTTTTTAATGATATTAACGGTTCTACCATTTTAAAGTTATAGATTGATTCAAAAACGGTTCTACCCTTTTTTAATGCATATTAATGATTGATTCAAAAAAAAAATACTACTTGTGAAAACAACAGGGAGGTTTGTTATTATACACATATTTGAGAAAGGTTAACAACTACCTTAGGAAGTCGTCAAACGCATTTTTGAATAGTGAGATGTCATTGACCGAAACAACACGGGTAATACAAAACCGTGTAATACACATTGGAGAAAGTACAAAGGAAAATCTAAACAAACTTCCATACAAACAATACTGCACTCAAGTTTAGGTGTTACAGTTGTTCGGATACACTATTAGACTTGTCTGTCATTGTAGACCTTAAAAAAACTAACCATGTAGAATGCTAACAGTTTTGATCACATCACTTTCTTTGGCGACCCCTCATCATTTGCTTCAGCGTCATCATCCTCACCCTGAAATGATTCAACATTATAAATAGCTTTAGATTTGAAGGTTAAAATAGTAATATTGATGCCACTGATGATGTAATGTAGCTTTGGCTGCTCAAAATTTTACCTTCTTGCTATAAGATACGAAAATAACTAAATGTAAACTAAGTTCTACAATAATTGTAATATCAAAATTAAATGTTTTCTTTTCTCAAATTTATAAGCAATTCAATGAGCAGTGACTAATATTCATCCTTTTGCCTTTCAAAACATGTATTAGATTTTTATCATTTAGTGAGAGGATCAGGTTCACTGCTCAGAAGTAAATGGTAATTTTCTTGTGATCTGATTTAGATTATATGGCCAAGATATTTGTTATTGGTAAACAGTTCAAAGACAACAAATCATAGAGCTATTCGGTTGCATGCTTGGTTCATTTTCACTTTCAAAGTGAACTGTGCACTTCATATAAAGTCTTGTGAGGTAGGTTTTTTTTCGTTTTCAATTTATAACTTCAAAACCTTTGAAATGAACAATATTTAGACCTGTTACCCTACCCAACCAAGTCAAACCAACCCAATCCAACCCGACTCGTCCCATAAAAAAATTACATGTTTAGACCTACCCAACCAGCTCAAAGGGGTCGAGTGTTGTCAAATGTCTTTCTCTAAATTCTTTGTATTCAACGATTCAGAACATTATCATACTATTATTACCCTACCCCAAACGGGCCAAAGGGGTTGATTTTTATTATGGTTGCATAAACAACTCAAAATCAAACTGTATATGGATTTGTTATATATATGTGACATGTCTCACTTTATTTTAACTTCTTAAGTTGAGTATCTGCATCTGTTTATAAACATAAGTTGTTTAAATAAGTAATCCCAAATAGTCCCTAAATTTTGTTTTCTAAGTCATGGTTATGTTGATGATAGCTAAAGTTTTCCTGTGTGAAATGTCCACAATACCCTTTTCATCAAGAGTATCAAAAAGAATCTTAACCCATAACATACCAGATTCATCAAGGGGAGCAACATAATCGTAGCTTGTAGTAACAAACTGGCTACCTGCAGTACATCCAAAATTAGTTCCTTCATGATGATGTCAAAATATTAATTACATTAGCAATTGAATACAAATCAACTGGTCTATAAATAACTGCATCTCTATAGTGAACCATTGAATTTGATTCATTCATTTTTTTAAACATAAATCAACTAAACAAAAACAAAAATAGATAAAATTACCATCATGTACAAGCTCTAGTCCACATCTTTGGTTTGTAATTTTTGTTGGGAGAAAAGTAGTCACGGTAAAAACCACTGCAGGTGTTAATCTATTAATCTGTCAATGAAAAACATTTAATTATTGTTACAATTACAACTCATCAAGATTTGATCTCAAGAAATAGCATGCACTATATAACATTATTTTTCATTTCATGTATGCATAATGAAAAACCGCCCATGTGTCATTAATAAATTCCACTTGTAACCATTCCTCATATAAGATTTTTTTAAACAAAAAAATTATATGACAAATATATGCAGTCGTTCTTTATATATTTGCAGATAAAAAAGCATTCAAAATCTGAATCGCCAGAATCGCTAACCCACGACAACATCAATCGTACTGTCAAAGTTGATTTAAGCTTATGAAAACAACAGCTCACATGATTTAATCTTTAAAACACACAAAAAGATAGTCTTTGAAACGTTGTTTTAAATATGAACCCAACATGTTGGAAGTGACCTATAAACATATATTGAACTAAAAATGTAAGAGAGAAAAAAAAAACCAAAAAAGTACATAAAGTTACCTCAATCTCATTCCTTCAGTAATGCACACAACCAGCATACAACTTGACCTATTTTATACTTGTCTCCAATCTGGAAAATATACTTTAAAATGACAACGGAATATATATAATATATATTATCATATATTTAAAAGATAACCTTCACTAAGGAGGGTGCTTCAAGTTCAGTAGAACGATTGAAGGTTCAAGCCATGGGGTATTTTAAGGAAGGGCACTGCTCAAACAAATGAACAACATAACATATAAATATCTATCATAATTTTTAAACGCAAAAACTAAGTATCTTTGTAAGTTCAAAAACCTTCTTTATCATCTATTAAAAACTTAAAATATCCCAGGGCCCTCTTATTAGTGATAAAACTTATTCTTATAGTTGCACCATCTTTATCCTGTTGCACTTACCATTGATAAACCTCAAAATCTAATCAAGTTCAGCCATAAGTTTAGAAACATCACCCACCAAAATTAAAGGAAACAATGCATTAATAACGATGACATTATAGTTTTATATGGTTGAATATGAGAGGTCATTATTTGTAAGTATATGAGTAATGTTTGCCAACCTTTAGTTAGTTTATACACAGAAATAAGAACATTCTCTAAAACACTATAATACTATGCAAATACCTATATTGTTGAATGTTAAACCGATATTACACAAATAGAAAAGAAGAACACCCTAGGGTTTACAAACCAAAAAACGATAACATTATTATATAACAAATGACATATAACAACACAACCCTTAAACGACAACCTAGACACATCAATTAAGTAACCTATACGCATCAATTAATTAACAATCGAAATCCATCAATTAACATAAAATTATTTCGGCCAAAATAGTCATGCATATATACAACAAACCTTAAACGGTAACCTATACACCATAACCGTAGACTGTAGATTGTAGACTGAAAGATCAGGACTTTCTAATGCACAAACTAACAAAACAGAGCAATCAAACCTCAACCAACAAAAATGCCCAATACAGCCAAAAATTATATATGAAACAATCAAGCGCTTATTATAAAAATCATAGTACCTTAGTGATTGTGAAGATTTCAGTTGTTGTCTGCCTTAATCCCAACCTGCAACATCAATTGAAAGGCAAAGATGATTAAAACAAAACCCTAATCAGAATGAAACAGTAATAAATAAATCAGAGACGATTACCGTTACATCGGGTAAAGTTACCTCAATCTCATTCATCCACTTGCACAACATAGAGGCGGACAAGGGACAGACGGAGGTTTTTATGAGAGGGAGTCTGATAATATAAGATGGGTATTGAATTTTAAGGTTTCAAAAATAATTAAGAAAGTTACTTGAGATGTTATAACCAGTATAACAGTCATTCGGGTCAAACCGGGCTAAATCAATGAGAGCTCACCATTTACAAATGAAATAATATGGTGGCTCTAGAAGGTGGGGGGTGCAACGTAAGAGCGGCACATAGGATTTTTTGGTAGACAATTATATAGATGGTTAGATATAACAACATTAATGGCTTTTTTTTCAACTCGTTTACATGTTTAGCGACTTCAATATGAAAAAATTACTTTGATTTTTTTTTTTTTGTATATTTTATCATATGTAGTTATTTTAATATGCTAAAATTATGTTAAGTGATATCTTAAGAAAAAGTAAAAAAAAAGAAAGAGAAAGTGTGTTGCTTTTCTAGATATATAATAACCCAAAACTAAACTATATATCTATTTTGATAAAAGGAAAACAAAATGGGTAAATCCAGGTAGTTTTAATATAATTGAATTAATATAATACAAGTGATGTATAGAAATTGATATTAAACTTACAACGTTCTTAAAAATTTATAAAAAAAACTGTTGATGTCATCCTGGATAAGTGGATATAACATATAAGGTTGACGAGTCGGATATTAAAATTAAGGTTGTGAGTCACCGGCGACCTTTCTTCCGGTGGAATGTCAACCATTGGTCGGTGCCAACTTTTGACTGAGATTTGACGTAAATAGCTGGTTTTGTATCCTCTGCTTAATTATAGATTAAAAAATCATGACCTTAAAGTCTACAACATCGTTACTTCTTTGTTTTCCCTACACAGCGGGGTTAGAATATAAATACATTATTTAATTAATGTCATTATGTTCAAAATTGATAGTTTTGGGTTAAAGTCTCACATATGATAAAGATATATTTTTTTTGTTTTTTCTAAAACTCAAATAAATGTGACCGTTCTAATTCATTGAATTTCATCCCAACCACCTTGAAGATCAGAACATCTATTGTCCCGTGAAAGATAATAATATATATATATTAAGAAACATTTAGTTGGTTGATTATATATTTTTACCTTCACCCATGGTAATAAAAGTCGCTATGAGCTCTCAGGATGGTCAATTGGGGAGTTGTGAATATTCGGTGAGTACTCAGACGTGGTAAATTATAAAGAAACTAATTTTTTTGGGACTTATATATATGTCAAGTATCATAGATCTACTAACATGTGTAACAAAATACGTGAATATCAATATAAATAAAAAATACATCTTTATACTAAAGTATCTAAAAGTTGAAAACAATTAGTTAAAAAAATGATAGTCGTTCTTTAATGTTATAAAAATATGAATTATGTTTAACTTTTTAAAGTCAAAATCGGCTCGAGTTGACTGACTAGATCCAATTGGCGAAGGTTGACCACTTTTGATCGATTCCGAGTAAATAGACGGAGTTAAAGAAAGTCACATCAGCACCATACCTTGTAGCGATTACTCGGCACCTAGTCAGGATTTTTAAATAAACGCCTTCACCTAGCACAGTAACACCCTAATGGGAGGATTTTAATTAACTAACCCATAAATTTAAGAGGTTAAGTGTGAGTGATAATGATAATCTCTTGTTCTCTTGGGCTTTGTTAACTTAATCCGGCTTTTTAAACCATTGGGGTTGGACCGGAACAAACCTTTTGATGGGTTATACAACTAATAACAATCAATGGGCCTACTTAGTGTGGTCTTAGCATTGACAGGTAACTCAAAAGATTAAGGGGAGCTGGGCCGGATCATAATGAATTACACTTAATCCGTATGTATCTATGTTGGGACGTGTTACTGTGTTAGTGTGTTACCAAGTAAATTAATCACATTTAACATGTTAATGTGTGTATGCAAGTAACAAGCACACACGCCCATTGATGCTTAGTTACCATTGCTAGAAGTTGCTACTCGATTGGTGCTTAGCACATCTCAAAGTTAGTTGTTATCGAGTTACCTATAAGGCTATGTGTAGTAGATGGGCAACAAAATGAGCGGTTTGCGTCATGTGACGCCCAGTCAGCAAAGAGTGAGTTTTTATTTTTTGGGTGTAATGGTGTTGTAGCCCAATATATATAATACACACACACATATATATACCACACACAATCCATTATAATAATAATAAAATCAAAAGGGAAGAACAAAGACAAATAGATTGCCCCCCCCCCCCCCCACCCAATATCGCCAGGAAATTCTCGCCCACTACGGGTGGCCTAATTAGTTGTTGGTTTTAAATGTTACTGCTAGGTCAAATTGTTGTTGGCCACTTATGAAAGTTGAAACAAGTTAAAAGAAAGTTTAACATATTAAATTCAAGTTTATTTTAATAAATTATTTTTGAATGTTTAGGGTTATGTAGTTTGATTTAGTTAGTAGAGATAATGTTAGTATTTGGCTATAGTTGGGGCAAGTATTCGAGTATGATTAGCATAGTTTTTCTAGTAACAATAAAGAGTCAAGGGTTAATTATATCGGATGGTTTTGATCTAAATAAGAAAGGGTCGTGGTGAGTTACCACACATTATCAGTATTGCTCGTGTTGCTCCATCGAATCAAGACCAACAACCACAACTTCTACATCTAAGAAAAAATCGATCTTATGAGACACCAAAATCACGTCGTCTTGAATGAAAGCACAGGGGACACATGATTTTGATGCAACGGTTGAGTGTTCAGGAAGTGACGAAAGTGTAAATTAATATAAAAACAATACCATATTTTTACAATTATATTCACTTGTTTATATAAAGGACAATTGATCTAATGGTAGCCCCAATGACTATAAGATTAAGTATCTATCGTGACAACATATAATTTACAAATCACATTGGGCATTTGGGCGGTGAATATCTATTGTAATTGGTGGCGGGCCGAGTCAAGACTCAAGAGTATTGTTTACGATCATGGACGAGGGTGACATTTTGCCAATGGATGTACCCGGGTGTCCCGCCCTTCTAGTCAAACGATGAAACTATAAATTAAAGTCGTAGCCGATGTAATAATATTATCTTTTGTTGAGAAATTGATGGAGGCTCGTCAAAACGCAGGCAACAAGATCCGACGACATTTTCTCCCGCGTTGATTTCATCCCTCATCTTCCTGTTCTTTAAGGTTCGATTCTCTGCAAAACATTCATCTTTCTTCTGTTTGTTTATTAATGGCCTATAATACCCTTCATAATTAAATTCATTTGGGTATTATTATTATTGCAATCCTTAAGCCGTTCTAACTAGGGTTTTGTTTTCCAATTTATTTGGAACCCATTTCATGTACCTACGATTGTGTATCCGATTAATTAAGGAATTGTAAATGATTATCCACATCCATATAGTAGATTTGTATGTTAGAAACATTTGACTACTAGGCTATAAATATGACAAGAATGATAAGGTGTAGAGTTTTATTAAGAAGCAAATAGTGGATTTGAAGGAGTTTGTATATGCGGATAGTAACTGTGATATACAAGCACTTTGGATCCCGCCTAGGAGTTGGATATACGGATGTAATTTCGGTTTACGCTAGAAAGAAAGTAAAAGATAAGAAAAAGTAGTAAAGTTTATTGCTTTTCATCATTTTGACATCTTACAAGTTAGATGCTGAAATGTTGAATTTGGCATTATTGCATGGTTCAATGGGGTCAACTAGAAGCCTGCAACATGCCGATATCTAAAGCATGCAGTGATTCTCTAACTTGATTCCAAGATGGACCAGGGCTTTCCAACCGCTCCCACGTTTTTGGATAATAACGAAAAGGTCTTCCAATTTCCACTATGAAAACCAGCTTCTCTTCCACCCTAGTCCAAAAAAGGAGCCCGAGCCCAAGCCCAAAGTTGGTAATTTAATTCATGATTTATTAATTATTTACAATTCACAAATTAGTTATTAGAAGCAAACTTGGAACGGGTACTTATTATACTGTTAATTATTGTTATTGGTGTGTCATTAGCAGGGTTTGTTAGTTTATGACCCATATGACCATAATAGGTTACCTTAGGCCCCCCTTCCATTGTAACCAAAGCATTTAGTTAAATATTGATGCAGAGCGGAAGCAAGATAATAAGAATAAAGAAATAATTCTCAAATAAGAAGAAATAGATTGAATTATGAATACTCAAAACGTTTACAATGGTGCCCTTATAAAGGGGTGTTCTAAATTTGGTAAATTTGCCAAATGGTGGAATTTGGGTCTGCCTACGATGTTTGCCTCAAGGTCCGGCTCATCAAAACCTTTTCGTTTGACTGGTAACGGACCCCATAATTCCACTTGTAACTCAAGTTATGCCTTTTTTAAGTTTGGGCCCTTTCTGCCCAGTTTCCCCGATCAAGCTGGTCCATATAAGTGTCTGCTAACTATTGTATCGGCTCCTAATTATATATTATTCCCACTCTCTTTTACAACTGCGTTGGTATAAAATTGTATGTATGTTATAATGGTGGGATAGATGGGAGTTGAGAGCCAAAGGTACACCGTGGATGATGCACTTGCAGCCGTTGGATTTGGAAGATTCCAAATCCTAGTGCTTGCGTATGCAGGGATGGGCTGGATTTCAGAAGCCATGGAGATGATGCTTCTTTCTTTTGTGGGACCTGCACTCGAGTCCGCATGGAATCTTTCTTCTCATGAAGAGAGCATGATAACTAGCGTGGTCTTTGCTGGCATGTTAGTTGGAGCTTATTCATGGGGCATTGTCTCAGATAAGCATGGACGGAGGTATGTTTCTTTAAGTTATTTCTTTATAATAATTACAAAAAAAGTGAGTTTTATTGGATGTGTTTCTAACTATGTTGCAGAAAAGGGTTTCTTATGACTGCAATGGTTACTTGCGTGGCTGGTTTTCTTAGTGCTTTAGCTCCTAACTATATATGTCTAATTACTCTTCGGTGCCTAGTTGGTATTGGTCTGGGAGGTGGACCCGTACTCTCTTCTTGGTTTTTAGAGTTCATTCCCGCTCCAAGCAGAGGCACTTGGATGGTTGTGTTTTCCGGATTTTGGACTATTGGAACTATTTTTGAAGCCTCTATTGCATGGGTATGGTTCTTTTCCACTATACGGTTTGCGTATTTATAGGCGCGAATAATATATATTGCGCATCGTTTTTTCATAAAAAGCATCAGTTTCTTCTTGCCCAACTGATTATCAGACTGTTTGATTTTTAATTTTAGTTTGTGATGCCAACATTGGGATGGAGATGGCTACTTGCATTCTCATCGCTCCCTTCATCTCTGCTACTTATTTTCTACCGGGTAGTCCCTGAATCTCCAAGATACCTATGCTTAAAAGGTAGGACACCCGAAGCACTCAGAATCTTGGAAAAAGTTGCAAAAATTAACGGGCAGACGCTTCCACCTGGCGTTCTTGTTTCTGATCATGAAATCGAGTTAAATGAAAAGTCATCTGAAGCAGAAGATGCACGTTTACTCTCCGACAATGGTGAAACCGTGGTTGATCATAGTATAAAACCAAATGTTTCAACAATGGCGATGCTGTTTTCACCTGAACTCATCAAGCCCACATTGCTTTTATGGGTTGTCTTTTTTGGGAATGCGTTTTCGTATTATGGGCTCGTTCTTTTGACCACAGAGTTGCATAATGGTCGAAACAGTTGCGTGCCCGCTCACCTGCAACCTCAACATCAGGAGCTTAGTTATAAAGACATTTTCATCACCACTTTTGCAGGTATATAGTTCAAAGTAAATGAGTAAAAAATAGTTGAAATGGGTTGGGGTGCGGGTCGAAACGGCTCTTGGTCTGTATGTGTATTTTTGTTGCTCGTCAGAACGGTTTGACTTGACTCACAAACATTTGTTCGTCTTCTAATCTTTATAAATAAGTAGCATATTATATATGGTCATGGAGACTACCTTATTAAGATTCTTATCTTTTTTTAAAGCGGATGTAAAGAAGCTGTAATTATATAATATCTTGTTGGGTTAATGTCATAAAAGGCCACCACACTTTCATATCTTCCTTGAAAAAGTCTCTCAACATAATTTTGATATATATATAAATCCTTGAAAAGTACACGAAAACGTCATTAAGCTAATTGTTGTATATTAAATTCCTCTAAACTTGTCTAAAATGCTAGTACTTTTGAAGTTTTTTTTTAAATAATAACCTGTTAACTTTTTAAATTGATTAAAATAAGATAGCACGATGTTTGCAAAATTGTTGAAAGTCACTGCATCAGTGCATCAAATTTCGATCAATTTACAGGTTATCACATCATTATATAAAAAAAATCACGAGTACGTACATATTTGACAAGTTTAATTAGGAACAATACAAAATTTTGTTTTGGGACTTTTTCGTGTATCTTTTAAAAGTGACTTTTTTTCAGCAAGTTTAATTAACAACAAATTATATTGGTTTTTATGATACTAACCCTATTTTGTTCCTTTATATATACTTCACTTTGGAATATGACTAACCTTTAATTTACTTCTAGAGTTCCCGGGACTTATTATATCTGCTTTTACAATCGACAAGCTTGGTCGTAAGCTCTCGATGTCAATAATGTTCTTCCTCTGCTGCCTTTTCTTGCTCCCATTAGTATTCCACCAACCTCAAACCGTCACAACCGCTCTTCTATTTTTGGCTCGGATATGCATCACCACAACGTTCACTGTTGTTTACATTTACGCCCCAGAGGCAAGTCTTTAACTTGAAAATCTATCTATGTGAATTCAGTTAAACTTTCAACTGTCGGCTGTATTTTCTTGATCTGTTATTGTAGATATATCCGACATCAGTAAGAACAACGGGTGTCGGTGTGGGCAGCTCTGTGGGACGGATTGGTGGAATGATATGTCCACTAGTGGCGGTCGGGTTGATACACGGGTGTCATCAAACTGCAGCCATACTTCTGTTTGAGTTTGTTATTTTTGCTTCGGGTGTATGTGTACTGATGTTTCCATTTGAAACAAGCGGGCGTGAGCTCACTGATCATGCTTCTACTGTTCCCGAGAAGAATAAGATCATTGCAGCTTGAAAGACGGGTCTGTTTTGTAATTCGGTGATCATCGGTTGAGGTGTTGTAGAGCGAGTGTTTTGGGGTGTCTTCATTGAAGATGTTTGATTAGTTCACAGTCTCACAGATGGTAGGAACAGGAACAGTATGGAAAACAGACACACACACACAAAAACACTGCTCATTGCTATAGACTATAGTTGTAAATATGTTTGTAGTTTACAAATTTGCATTGATATTATGCTTCATGTATAATTAACAAATTCTTGTTCGGTTATATTTTTTTCGACTAGTTTCAAGTATAATCCACAAATCAAAGTATTCAATATTGTTTACTGACCATGTTTAAGTCATGAAACTAAAATGTTGACCAGTTTTAACAATTTTACTATTTACTAGGTATAAATCAGAATAAAAGGAACAAAAAGCATGTCTAATTTTAGGGGCTTGTTGGTTAGATTATTGTGATTCTTTCATTTGTAACTGTAGTTTGTATATAGAGGAAAATTAACATACAAACTAAAAAAACGTGTTAACTGTGCGAATCAAGTAATTTAATTATATATACAAGCAGTGTAACTATGTAATTACATCGTAGTATAATTACACTACATTATAATTATACAATATTGTATAAATAATTATACTATTTAATTTGTACAATAAGCATGCTAATTTAATTATGTGATCCAAACCTTTGTATTATATTGATTTTCAATTGTGTTGTTTTTACGTCTGATGTTCACAAACCTAGCCCAATCGGATGTATCCTTACTCATACTTGGTATGGTTTGAAAGCGAGCTGAACCGAGCGAATTGAATTTAAAGAAACGAACGATATTTTTATGCTTGAACTTGGTTTGGTTTGAAACCGAGCGACTTGGTTCATACAAAGTTTTCAATTTCAAATTTCTAAAACTCCAAAATTTTATTGATTCAAGAATTTCAACTCTAAAATGTCTAAACTTCCGACACTAAAATGTCTAAAACTCAAAGCTAACAAGAAAGCATATATAAAACGAGTTGCTTGTATTTAAAATTTATAACTTTGAAAAATAGTATATATTATTATATCTATACATAAAAAATATATAAAATTAATAAATAAAAAACAATTCGAGCAAAATGAACCGAATCGAGTGAGACTTTGTTCGTGCTTGGCTCACTTTTAATACCAAACCGAGCTGAACGACTCATTTTCAAACTGAGCCGAAATTGACCGAGCAATCTTCAGGCGAGCGTCCAGCAGTTTGAACAACCCGTCGTTTCCGCGTTTAAAAAAATAATATAATTCTAACCGCCTTGTATTGTAAATTTGTAACTAGGGGTGCAAACGAGCCGAGCTGCTCGCGAGCTACTCTGGATCGGCTCATTAAAAAGCTCGAACGAGCCAAACTTAATCGAGCCCGAGCCCGAGCTCAAGCCTAAAAGTAAGCTCGTTTAATAAACGAGCCCGAGCCCGAGCTTCACCTATCGAGCTCGAGCCGGCTCGCGAGCCTAAACGAGCCTGTCATTTATATAATTTTTTTTAAATTATATATTTAATAATTATTAATATATATATATATTGTTAATATATATTTTTATAAAAAATAAATAAAAATAACTAAATAATATATATATATATATATTATTTTATACAGAAAGTTATAATAGAAAATAATATATAAAAATAATTATATTATTTAAAAAATAACAAATAAATGGTAAACGAGTCGAGCTCGAGCTTGAAAATCTACTCACGAGCCGAGCTCGAGCTTTGAAAATACAGCTCGAAACAAGCCGAGCTCGAGCTCAAGCTTTGTGTAAGTTAAACGAGCCAAGCTCGAGTCTGGTCGAGCTCGGGCTCGGCTCGGGTCGTTTGCACCCCTATAATTGTAACAACTCTCGTTAGTAAACACCCCACCGTAAGCAAAACTAAACCCATGGCGATCGGAATCCCAAACTCACCGCCGGCGATCCTCCACCTTCTCACCGTCATCCTCCTCACCGCACCACCACCCACCTCCTCTCTCCCAATTCCCACGCCCTCCTCCTTCCACTCTCTCTTCTCTCTCTCCCACTCTTTCCTCACCCGCGTCTCCAACCTACGCGCCGCCCGCGGCGACTCTTCCGGCGCCACACGCGCCAGAACCATAGCACACAACATCCACAAACACACCCAAGGCTTCAGCTTCTACGGGACCATGTGGTCTGTTGGCTGGGACTATTTGAAAAACTACGCGTGGCGAGATGTTAGAACGGCGTCCGTTGAAATGATGGGAGCTGTTTCCGATATGAACGAGTTGATGAGGGGTTTGACTGAGTTGACTCGGTTGGAATCGGAGGTGGATCGGGTTGACTGGGTGCGTAGGAATTATGGTAATGTGCTTAAGGTGTCAAAATCGTTGTTTAATCGCTTGCTTAAAGTGTTTAGTCAACCGGTAAGATTCGACATCATATACATTATTAATTTGCAATTTTTTAGTGTTGAATGTTAGTGTTTTGAGTCGTAATCAGTTCCTACTTGCGACGATTGTTAGTGTTTTGCAAGTTGCAGAAGGATAATTTGTTAATGTTAGGAGTGTATAATAATTTGTTAGTGTTAAAGTGCTATATATATAAATTCTGCATGATATTAAATTTACTGATATCCCACCGTGATTAACGATATCTCAAATATCGGTCCTTGACGGGTATCCGATATTTTTCCGCATTAACTGTTTAGGGTGAACATAGGCTATAACGTGCTTTATGTTCTAATTATTTATCTAAAAACTAGTCTTCAGCAATTGTAGACCACGCTACCTTAACTCATCTTAGCTCTTGATGATTTTGCACCTAAGACGAGACAATCATAGTAAGTTAATAACAAAAGTTCAAAACTCGTAATAACAGTTTACACGAAATAAGTAAAGATCTTTGCTCATAGAAAAGTGGCTACATGTTTAATTCACGATTGCTTTTTATGTAAACTGCTAAAATTGAGTTGTACTCCATCTGCTTTGGTATTACGTGTCATGTAAACCAGATACGAAAGTTGCTTAGAAGAAAGTGAATGATAAAAGCATATATGATTTTGGATTCAATTTGTTTGTGATGTGAATGTAGGGTCCTTTGAAGGATGCAGTTGAGATGGTACGCGCAGAAATTGTGGATGGCGGGTTGCTGCAGGATCTACTTGAATTAGGTAGCAGTGATTTGAAGGGTGTGATTCAGATACTAAAAGATGTTTCTTCACAGTATAGCAGCAGTAGTAGCAGCAAGACAGAGTTATGAGTGAGTGAGTTTCATGGCTTTGGTGTATATTGACGTGTTTCCGTGAAATGGAATTTTGTTGTGCTTTCTCTTTAATAATATTTGAGGCAATTACTGCAGAAAATAGCAGTGTTTTGAAACCCGGACCGGACCGGCCGGTCCGACCGGTTCGACCGGGACCCGGTAGGGATTCCGGTCCGGTTCGCTTATATAGCCCGTTTTCTAATAACCCGGCCGGGTTTCACGGTTCGCGGTTTGACCGGAACCGGTGAACCGGCGGTTAGACCGGTAAAACCACTTTTTTTATTATTAAATCAAAAATTTTGAGACAAACGGGAATCGCAGCTACGGGTTTAAATGCTTAAGGAAACATCAAATGCCAACTAACCAAGCCATCTTGATGTTGTAATTGTGGATTTGTAATACTAAAGTCATTTGTAAACAGGTATGGACCTTTAAAAGAAAAGTAATGCAAGAGTAAAAGTGAAAACGTACATTACGAGTTTCGGCACCATCCTTTTGTAGTTATTAGTTTAATAGTTTTATTTTTTTTGTTTTTCCAAAGTGTATCTGCACATGAAGTTTATTATTATTATTAATATCATTTTACATACATACATATATATATATATATTTAATTATTTACGACGTCATCCGGGTCAAACATCGGTCCGCCCTCCCGGGTCGGTCCGAACTTTGACCCGGTAAGGCGTCCGGGTTGACGTCCGGGCCGGGTCTGAAAACATTGGAAAATAGTCTGGTAGATTGACATTGTAGAAGCGTTTTATAAAATATGACGTGTTTATAGATGATGCAAGCGATTTTCAGCCGGTCTTCTAAAGTGTTCAGGCTTCAAGCTCGGTACAAGTAATTTATTGGTCAACAAATTGTTCTAGTGACTTGCATCTTGGAACATTTAGCTCTTTACTTGTTAGAGCTTCAGACTTTCTACTTGGTCAGCAACATACACTTTAGACTGTGGCAGTTTTCCTATATTATGATTCAAAACATAGTATAAGCTAGCAAACATATTATTACATCATTGCAGTAGGACTAGCGGTAAGATAAACACTGATAGTTTAAATTCATAGATAGAAAGAGAAGTGTGTTTGTATTTACCTGATTTTGTCGGTCATCTATAGAATTAACCTATTTGAGTAGTTTGGGTTGTGTGGTAGTGTTACGATACAATCGGTAACCAAGCGAAGATTGATAAAAAGAAGAAGTAAAGTCAATTCATCGATGCTTCATTCTTGCTAATTTTATTGTTAAGTACAGTCAAGTTAACCCAAAGTCACATAATAGACCCTCAACTATTCAACTATTACACTAAAGCACCTAAACTACTTTATACCATATCAGGTAGACTTGGTTGCCTATCTTTATGTGAATAATGTGTTAAATTCTTTATGAGGATAATGTGTTCTACTAGTTTGAATAGGCTAAACATGACATGTGTTAGTTATATTCTGCCTTCTTATCTGAGTTCTATGAACCTTATGTATCCGTTTGAAGACGTTAACTTCATAATTGTAGTCAACGAACCTCGTATATATGTTTGAAGTTTCTAATCTTGACAAGTTGAATTAAGATTATGAATGCTATAAAATCCTTAATTTAAGATCATCAAACTATGAAGACTAAGATCTTTACTAATTGATGTTTGGAAATTAACTACACATTATATGCACTCATTTCGCAATACTAATGTGTGAGTGTGGTTATAATGCTCTCGAGTTGAATTGGTGAATTAGAAAAACTGAGATTGGACTGAAGCATTTGTATATGTCTACAGTTTCAGAAATACGAGTTTATAGTGAAAAGATATAAAAATAAAAACCGCTAATCAGTGTCCATCCAAAAACTACAATAACACATATATGTCACGATGGCACATATCACTCAAATTAAAAATCAGATACGCCCCTTATAAAAGAGGGGCACAAAACCACAAACCATAATTTTCTCTAAAATAAAATAAAGATGTTCTTGTGTACTTAAATTGACTTGATTTACATTAACAAGACCACACAATCACACGTGTCCAAAAATCTCCAACACGTGGCACCCCTTGTCACACCTCACTCGCCACCTCTCTTACTTATACACATCCAACTTCTTACTATTTCTTGATCACAATCAAACTACAATTGCAACTTTAACTCCTCCTGACCACCGACGATGTCTTCGACTAATAACCAGAACGGCGCTGGAGCCGGAGCCGGAGCCGGAGCCAAAAATCACGGTGAACCGATGGCCGCCAAACCGTTATCAATGGGACAACAAATTCTAGACAAAGGTGCTCAAATGTTGCAATCCTTCAAACCCATCAACCAGATGAGTCAACATGCTTGTACTTTTGCTTTGTATAGTCATGACATGACTCGACAAATCGAGACGCACCATTTTATTACTCGGGTTAACCAGGACTTCCTGCAGGCGGCAGTTTACGATACCGATGACTCTAGCGGACGTCTTATTGGTATAATATTAATATTATTGATTCTTTGGTTTTGTAATTAAGTGAGATTGATATTTTGATTGTTTGATTTTTCAGGGGTAGAATATATTGTTTCTGATGATATATTTGAGAAACTGCCACATGAGGAGCAAAAACTCTGGCACTCTCATGCATACGAGGTTTTCTTTTTACATATTTTACTAGTTCTGTTTCGACTAGGGTTGTTCACGGTTCGGTTTCCATGATGTTCAAGATAAATCATGAGTTAAACCGTTAGTAATAGCTCGTTTTTTCAAGTGTTAACCAGAACCGAACTTTTGAACATTAAAACCGAACTTAATATCACTGTTTGGGTGTATTAACATTTATCATAAGAATTCATGAGCACGTTTAAATGGCTTACAATAAAAAAAATTGCATGAATACACTTAACAAAAGTGTTAATGCTCGTTTATTTCATTTGGATTAAATTGCTTTGATAGCCTTAGCAGCCCTAAATGGAACTTTCCGATGAATCATAGACCCTTGAAGTATAAATTAGACTACGGCTTTGGCACCGTTCACTCCATTCATTTGTGAATGGGATTAGGAGAGTTAGTCCATTGTCTTAAGGAGACCATGAATGGATTTAGACTAGGGTGCCAAATCGCAATCAAATTTAAACGTCAGAGGTTAAATTTGTCGTAAAGTTCTAGTTTCGGCCTAGAGGGTTATGGGACAACCAAAATGAGTTTACTCTTTAATTTTTAAAGATGTTAATGTTCTTTATTTTACTTTAAGCTAAACGGGTGTTTGGGATTGCTTATTTTATTTCCTACTTATAAGTGTTTTGGAAAGTTAAATATTGTGAGTGGATACGTAATAAAGTTACAACTTTATAACTTATAAGTTAAGTTAAGTTATAAGGAGCTTAAATAAGGAAAATCCCAAACACCCCTAAGTTAAGTCATGTCCTTTTTTTATTTTTTAAAAGTGTTCCTTCCTTTTATTTTAAGCAAAGTAAAATCTTGTTTATATTATAAATTAAGAGTTAAGATTAAAAAAAAATGTCTACTTAGTGGACTCACTTTTTCAAATCATATACCATAAATTTTCCAAACCAAACCATCAACACTACAATTCTTATAGAAAGATATCTTTCTAGCTTTTGGGTGGGTTTGTTATACCTTTTAAAATCTATCATTTCCAGGTAAAGTCTGGACTTTGGGTTCACCCACGAATGCCGGACATGATTGTCATGCCAGAGCTAAAAAATCTAGCCAAAACATACGGCAAGTTTTGGTGCACATGGCAAACTGATAGAGGCGACAAGCTTCCATTGGGGCTACCATCATTAATGATGTCCCCGCAAGCTGAGGGGGACGGTGTTGTGAAGCCGGAGTTGGTGAAGAAGAGAGACGATAACTACAAGATATCGAAGGATGATCTCATGAAGTTGAGAATGGAGATTCCTGAGCCCGAGTGGATAAACCCGATGGCAGATTACTGGAGACAACACAATAAGTGTTTTGAAGTAGACGTTGAGAGCATTGAGATAAATACAGAGACTAATTACTCGTGAACTGATGGTGGTTGATGTGAGGCTCCACTTGCATATGTTGTAGGTTTGTAGATTACTTGTAATGGAAAATAATAATGGCTGCCTGCTAGGGGTAACACCATCCACATAGGGAGGAATAAATGTCGAAACAAACTTCAAAATAGCATATAAAACTAATGAAAGGGGGCCTTTCTTAGCACTTTGATGTCACACTTGGCATTTCACACGTTCACTTGTCACAAGTCGCATTACATTGTCGCTTGGCATTTCACATGTTAGCTACTTCTCGAGGGCAATAGTCATTGATGGCTTAGTTGCCATGCCCTAGTGGGCAGTCAAGTACGTACCACCCGTACTTGGGAGTCCCATTGATTGATTGGTTGATGCAGTGTGTGTGTGCTTGATTCGTTGATGCGATGCGTTTGTATAACCTGTACTCGGGAGTCCCATCGATTGATTGGTTGATGCAATGTGTGTGCTTGATTCGTTGATGCGATGCGTTTGTATAACGTATCAACGGTTGATGCGTTTGTATAACGTATATAGATTTTTAGTTTCTGTAGCGTTTGTATAACGTATCTGATAGATTTTTAGTTTCTGTATGAGGCTAATTAAGCGTATCTAAAACATGACATTGACCATGATAGATTTTCAGTTCCGGTAAGAGGCTAATCCAAGTAATTAACTTAAATTGTGAACGTCTCATTGATGGCTCACCGTAAGAGGTTAAACCAAGTAATTAACTTATATTGTAAATGTCTCATTGATGGCTCAGTTGCCATGCCTAGTGGGCAGTCAAGTACGTACCTCTCCTACTCGGGAGTCCCATCGATTGGTTCGTTGATGCGATGCATGTGTATAGCGTATCTGAAACATGATAGATTTTCAGTTTTAGTAAGAACCAGCGTGTCTGAAACATGATAGATCTAAACCAAGTAATTAACTTACATTGTAAATGTCTCATTGATGGCTCTGTTGCGATGCCCTGGTGGGCAGTCAAGTACGTACCACTCCTACCCGGGAGTCCCATCGGCTGGTTCGTTGATGCGATGCGTGTGTATAGCGTATCAGAAACATGATAGATTTTCAGTTTCAATAAGAGTCTAAGCGTATCTGAAACATGATAGATTTTCAGTTCCAGTAAAAGACTAAACTAAGCAATTAACTTATATTGTAAACGTCTAATGAGATTTAGTTTTCCGTTGAATTAGATGTTTTTAGATTTTTGTTTCACTGTAAAAATAAGCAATCTAATAAAATTTATTTTTTCATTGAATTGGATGTTTTTAAATTTTTGTTTCACTATAAAACTAAGCTATTTAATAAAATTTGTTTTTTTGTTGAACTAGATGTTTTTAGACTTTTGTTTCACTATAAAACTATTATAAAACTATGGTGCTCATTGAGAAAAACATGAGAATTATCACAAGCACACACAACATATTTTAGAAACTCTCTTGATCATCCCTCTTACTTAAAGAGAGTAATATACAATTTAAGTTTTCAAGTCTTCACCGACATTACTATTTATTTTTTTGTAACCGGCAAACATATGAGTTCTCTTGAGAGACTCACGATTCATATTAAACACAAATTCTCAGTCACCATAATCTTGTTCATGTTGTTCTTGAATGTTTTTAGCCTTTTTAATTTCCGCAAACATGCCATGTCATTTCATTGTGTTCTTGATCTTTTTAATTTATTTAAGTTTAAAAGTAATATAATTTTTTGCATTTATTTCTTTTCTCAACGTAACTTAATTTTAAAGTGTCTTATATTAATTTTATGAATGACTTACCAGGTCCAAGAGTATGCCTACTCAGCCGCCGAAAGGGAGGTATTGCAGTACGTTAACAGTCCGGAAGCAAATTTGACTTAGGTGTTAGTTGGGATGTATTGATGGCTCATGTATGGCTATATACAAACCGCTATATGCTGATGTCACATTGTTGCTTTATTTAACATACTATTATTATATAAAAATAATATTATTATATAAAAATACTATTAATAACTAATACAAAGCTATTAATATCTTCTAAACTTATACAAAGTATTATTTATATAAAAATACTATCAATAAAACTTGAATGTTAAATAATATTATTTTTTATGTAATATAATATATTGTATAATTTACAAACTAAATTTATGAATGAGCTATCCTAAAGCTTAATAAAATAAAGTTATTAATAAGTTTTATAAATGGTGATTAAAAAAATAAATAAATCAATATAATAAATACTTTAATTATTTTATAAAACATGATGATATGACATGGTATATGATTGGACATGCACTCTACATGAGTCTAAGCATTTGAAGGTGATTTAATAATTGTTTAGAATGTTCACACTTCATTTCATTCATCATTCTTATTTTTAAAATTTAGGACCGACTACTATATTTCTATACCACGACCCCCACAATTTGGAGATTCACTATTACGATTGATGTTTTAAGATATGATGTGTGTAACTGGAACTGATTATAACTGAACTTTAAAAATGACTTAAATTTGAGAGAGAGAGAAGGGGAGGGATTAAGTAACTCTAGCAACAGAAGCTGCAATGAGGGTCGTCGGAGGAGAGTGCAGCGTAGGAGTCGTCAAGGAAGAGGATGGCGCAACAGTTGAGTTGAAGAGGGCTTATGCTATATATATACATGAGTGTGTATTTCATAATGAAATGAATTTAACACGGCAGGGTTAATATAACGAATTTAATTTCAGTTTATAACTGTCACACCCCGACTAGGTAGTTGCGGAAGCGTAATACAGGAATGTAACAGATAACACTGGTATCAACAACATTGTTTATAAAGAAATTCACAAACTAACTTACATCATATTACATGGGTTGGTACTATGTTTACAAACTAGATGAGGATCACATAACCGGTTTACGAGCTTTTTATTTAATATTATATATCTGCGTCTATTCACAGCTATTCAACTCTTCTTCTAACACCAAGCACGTAAGCAAATCATTCCACTTTTTGCTTTACCTGAAAAGCATGTTAAAACGGGTCAACTACGTCTAGTTGGTGAGTTTCAAGTTTCACGAGTATCAACGAAATCAGTATACGAGTTCGTAAAGTTTGCAGTGTGTATGTATATATGTATGTGTATGATGTATTATACTAAGCCACAAGTGAAACCGAAACGAGCTAAAACACATGGCCACCCCTGCCCATGCACTCCCGTTGGCATTTAACAGCCACTTTGCCCCAAGTATGTACTATGTCTAACACCACATAGCAGTATGTAATAAGTTTAAATGACAATGTGCAACTGGGTTAACATGTTCCGGCATACCCCACCGGCTCTGTCAGTTGGGTTTGTCAAACCGATGGTACTATCCACACGTCACCGGCACGAAGTTAATCACTTATGTTTGTGGGGACTTGTCAAGTGTTAGTACTTAGATAATCCAGATCATCACACGTTTTCAAGTATATAAGTATATGTAAACATGTTTTTCACCCCCAAAGTTCGTAAAACAGTTTAGAAAGTGGGGGCCGTGAAACTCACCTTAATGTTGTTCAAGCTGGAGGTACGTATCGGTAACTAGAATGTCTCGATTATAGCTTGACTCCTATAACCGGTATCGTACGGTTAATACTAGTACAGTGTTTAAACCAAATCGGGCTGTATAACTAGTCTGGGTATAGCTGTTAGGCCCAGAACATGATTATAGTCTTAGATTGTGACGTTGTATATTATGAAAAGATGAAAACTGGATTTGGCTCAGTTTCACCGTTTCCCGAGCCTAGCCAAGTTGATCGTTTATGAGTTTCGGGATTAGGTAAGATCACATAAACTTAAGTAAATATATTGATTGATAAAATGATTTGATTTATGAAAGAATTTTAAGGTTTCGGTATCTGGTTTGATCGCAGGGTTCGTTTCCGTTTTCACGCGGGTTTGATTATACAAAACGCGTACAATCCACCCGAATTGTCCGGAATTCTCGTAAAAAGTTCTTTTTTATCAATTTCATTCAAAAATATGATATTTGACTACTTTTGACATTTTGACATACCAGTCAGTCCGTTAAACACAAAACTGCCGGTTTCGTTAAAACAATTAAAATTTAAATCTTTGATTAATCATAACTAAATATGTACTTATATATACATTATGTAAATTTTTGTAAAAATACATTAAAATATGGAGAATTTTAAAAAAATATTTTGAGAAATATTATGATTAATTACTTATTTATAAAAATTCATTTAATAGGTTATAATGGCCTGTTTATATCAAACGACCTCCAAAAAATCCGATAATTTTTACAAATGGCCTAAATGTTATTACATAGCCCCTGCAAAATCTCCAGAACCTAACTCTTTTGAAAAAATGCCTTTTTGTGCGTTTTTCAGCTGTTAAGATTCGGTTAAATCATAATTGCACAAACCATACTTAGGAATTTCCAATGATCCCAAAACTTTACCAGTGATCTTACCATCACATATTAATCTCCAAAACCAAATTTCAGAATTTTCCAATATGGTTAGCTATTTTTCCCAAATAAACGCTCATAAACGGAAATAAATTCACCAAATATTCTCCGTTTACCGAAAAATTACCAAATTTGAACAGGGACTCATTTATATGATCCCTAATGTCCCTGAAAATTTTCACAAGGTAAAAACAAGCACGTCATAACCTAATACTAAACAGCCCCTAAACGAGTGTTACGGGTTTACCTTGTCGGTTTTCGATGAGTTTTGCTAGCTTAAACGACTCTCCGGGTCTCGGGTTGCAAACTCAGTGTATCTACATATCATATAACATCAAACCAAGCATAAATAATCCATGTGACAGCCTTGATAATTAGGGTTTTGGTTTTGGGTTCAAACCGAACTTTCAAACCGTAAAAACGTTGTATTCATGTTCTAATCCGCGATTTTGACCAAAAAAGTATATGTTCCTGGTTTGTAAACATGTTTAACATCAAAACATGATTTTACTTTATTTTTATGATTTTTTATTGGTTAAACATGTTTAAAACTAATCAAGGATTAATTTTTCATGGTTAAACTATGTTAATCATGGTTAAAAATCAAGGAAAATCACTATTTACCTTAGGGTTTTGATGAAGCTTGATGAAGAAGAACAGCAAAGGTGTATTCTCTGGAAATTTTGGTACAAAATATCTCCAAATATATTTTTTATATAAAAGATACTAGAAGGGGGTGGGCTGTCCCCTTTTGCGGCCGCAAGGATATAAGGGCCCATTGGGCCTCTCTTTGGCCCAATGGTGCCTAGGTTTTCATGCCACGCGTAAAAGTCGGTCCAAAATTTAGTTCGGGTTCGGTTTTTCGCAAGAAAACTAGTTCGAGTGCGAACACCAGCGCGAAAACGAGTGTTTTTCAGCCTAGTTTTGTAAAATAAGAAAAACGTACTGACTCGTTGTAAAATTCCAAAATATTTTCACGGATTGCTTAGAACATGTCATATAAGTGTTTTATAAATTTTTTTCGGCTTAACGGATGCTACAATGCTCGTTTTGATATTAACGATTGCGTTTAAGCTTATAGCGTATCGATAAACGAAACCTTTTTCGTTTAAAGAGTTTTAAACGTACTGAGGCCTAAATATCAATATGTTAGCCTCTATAACATATATATAACTCGTATATGACCCCTCAGTATGTATACAGGTCATAATTAGTATCGGTCGGTTACTCGTTTAAGCACTACGAATTAACCGATTTATCGTTTACTTGTTACGTAATGAATATAGCATACCTCGTTTTGTCACGAATGTCACATTCTCCCCCTGTTAAGAAATTTCGTCCTCAAAATTTAATGTTTCATCAGTTTTATTTTTAGGGAACAGGTGTGGGTATTTCTTTCGGAATCCGTCCTTTCGTTCCCAAGTATATTCGGGTCCTTGTTTTGAATTCCACCGAACTTTTACCAATGAAATTTTCTTGTGTCGTAACTGTTTGGTTTTCCCGTCTACAATTTCTACTGGTTCCTCTACGAAGTTGAGCTTTTCGTTGATCTGAACATCTTCCAATGGTACTATTGTCGTTTCATCAGTCAAACACTTTTTCAGATTCGATACATGAAACACGTCGTGAATAGTGCTCAGTTCTAAGGGTAGTTTTAATCGGTAAGCTACGGGACCAATTTTTGCAATAATCTCAAAAGGTCCGATGTATCTCGGGGCTAGTTTACCAGTCTTTCCAAATCTTATAACACCCTTCCATGGCGATACTTGTAACACCCCGACCAAAGGCGGATTATACATCGGGGCGCCACATATTGTTTCATTACTCGTGACACTATTTGGTGTCAATATTTATTAATACACATTCATACGCACACGCGCAGCGTAAACATAGATAACATAAATCAACTTAAATCCATATATATTAAATTATAATATTCGAACAACATATACTTGTCTTGTTACATTTTAAGCTAGGTCCAAAATAAAAGAACTTCCTACGTGTCCACAAGCTCCCAAACAGCTACTGCAAACCTGAACATGTGTTAAAGTAAACGTCAAACACTTGCGTGTTGGTGAGAAATCAAGTTTAATAGATAATCATAGATAATCATAAATCTGCGCGCAACATATGTTAGTCTGGTATTTAACAAGGGTGAGATCAGATTGTGACCAAGCCTTAGATTCATAGTTCAATCCGTGCTCCCAATTGAGCACAAAAACAAGAAAACTGTGCAAGTGTAAACGAAAGAGAAAATCATAAACGATAGGTTCTCCCGTGTCTAGCAATGGATCCATGAGAGCTTCGGAATAGGCCGACCAAAGCGGTTGATGATACACACATACAAATAACAGCCAAGTAAATATCCATAACACATGGGATACTGCGCGACTAAAGTTCATAAACAGGTTTAAGACTCAAGTTTGTATGAACACATGAACATCCCAAAACATTAAAAATAAAAAGGGATTAGGTACGAGATTACTCACTTGATAAACGATGCGGTGTAAGTTAAAGCAAGAACCAACTTTAAACAAGCACAAGTTAACCTATAAATAAGATTGTTGTTTTAACGATTGGTTTTAAGTCTTGATTAAGTTAGCATAAATAATAAGTAAATTATTATATATAATATATATTACCGGAAAGCAGGGAGAAGAGAGGAAACGAAGGCAAGAAGGGAGACGGCAGAGGAACAACGGCAGGGAGAAATTAGAGAGAAATAGGTGTTTGTGTGTGTAGTGTTAAGAAAAATAATAGTATTATTTATAGGGAAACCCTAGGGAACACAATCCCTAGAAAAGGGGAAAAGATCTCCAAAAAGTAAAAGATTCCATAAGCAAAAGATATCAAAAGCAAAAGATCAGAAAAGCAAAAGATACGCGACTGGTGAAAAGAGAAAAAGCAAAAGGGAAAGCTGACAGGTAACAGTAAAAGGCAAGGGAGGAGTCAGAAAAGGTACAGGAAAAGCATGGAAAAGCAGATCTCAAAAGATAATGTCAGTCACTTTTTCTACCAACCAATAGAGTTGGTGCGCATGCAGCGCCGAAAGTGGCTTTTTCAGACATAAAGCAGGTTAGGTCAACGGCTCAAAAGATAAGTCATGACAAGAGCAAACGGCTGGAATAAACAGAAGAAAAGACAAGGGTTAAGCGCGAGAAGGCATCGGGCGCAAAGGCAGACACAGAGTCAAGAGTGCGTGAAGGCAGAACCAACCTTAACGCGTCGCGGGAAGGACTACATTTCTAAGCACGCCGCGGGAAGAACTTCAATTCTAAGCGCGTTGCGGGAAGAACTATATTCCTTCGCGCGTCGCGGGAAGAGCTATATCCACAGCGCACCGCGGAAAGAACTAAAATCCTTAGCTCGCTGCGGGGACAGTTCGTCTCGCGTATCGCAGTAACAGGTGGTCATCACGCAGGCTTCCTTGTAAGGAGTCTGGCGCGTGGAGCTGCGCAGACAACCTTAGGCGGGAAGAAACAAAGGACGGAGTTAAAAAAAGGTTCAAGGCTAAAGGGCGGGACGACGACAAGAGGGACAAGAAAGGCGGAAAGAAAAAGAGAGGGACGGGACGGCGGGAAGGAAAAGAGAGAGAGGCGGGAAGGAAAACATAAATATAAAATCCAAACAGAAAGAGATCGGGTCAAAGAAACGGGTACCTGAGTCGGGTCGGATTCGGGGCAGATGTCACAATACTTTTAAGAACACCTTATCACCTATTTCAAAAGATAACGGTTTTCTGCGAACATCAGCATCTCTTTTGTCGGTCGCGGGCAGCTTTTAATTTTTGCTTAACCTGGTGAATCTTATCGGTGGTTTCCTGAATTAAATATGACCTTGAAATTTGGGTATCACCCACTTCCGTCCAACATAGTGGTGATCTACATTTTTGCCCGTATAGAGCTTCATAAGGTGCTTCTTGTATACTACTGTGATAACTGTTATTGTAAGAGAATTCAATGAGCGGGAGGTGTTGATCCCAATTCCCTTTGAAGTCCAGTACACAAGCACGAAGTAAATCTTCTAAGGTTTGGATGGTTCGTTCGGATTAACCATCGGTTTGGGGATGGTAAGCCGTACTTAGGTCGATTCGGGTTCCCAAGGCTTCTTGTACTGCTTGCCAGAAATGTGAAGTAAAGTGACTGTCTCGATCTGAAATAATCGAAAGAGGTACTCAGTGTCGGGATACAATTTCATCGATGTAAATTTGAGCGAGTTTTTCGGTGGTGTAGTTCTTACGGATGGGGATAAAGTGTGCGGATTTGGTTAATCGGTCAACAATTACCCAGATAGCATTGTGTCCTCGGGAGGTTTTAGGAAGGTGCGTCACAAAGTACATGGTAATTTGTTCCCATTTCCATTGTGGTATTTCAGGTTGTTGTAACATTCCCGAAGGTTTTTGATATTCCGCCTTCACCCTTGCACATGTTGCACATTTACTTACATACACGGCTATATCCTTTTTCATGCCAGGCCACCAGTAAAATTCTTTAACATCTTTATACATCTTATCAGTACCTGGATGAATAGAATATTTGGATTTGTGTGCTTCATCAAGAATAAGCTCGCAGAGTTTATGAAGTGTAGGAATCCACACCCGGTTTTTATAATAGAATATTTCATCAATTTTCTTCTCAAAATTCTTTTCGTTCCCATGTAGTTCTTCCTTCTCTAACTGATCTGCTTTTAAGGCTTCGTCTTATGCAACACGAACTTGTTCGGTTAGGCTACTTTGAACAATCATTCCGAGTGCTCGTACCCTTAATGGTTTGACTCTGTCTTTTCGGCTTAAAGCATCAGCTACTACGTTGGCCTTACCCGGATGGTATTTAATCTCACAATCATAATCATTTAACAGTTCTACCCATCTCCTTTGTCTCATGTTTAGCTCTTTCTGATCAAATATGTGTTGTAGGCTTTTGTGATCCGTATAGATGGTACATTTGGTGCCATACAAGTAATGTCTCCAAATCTTCAATGCAAAAATAACTGCTCCCAATTCCAAATCATGGGTCGTATAATTCTTTTCATGTACTTTTAATTGTCGGGAAGCATATGCTATTACTTTCTTTCTTTGCATCCGTACGCATCCTAAACCTTTACGAGATGCGTCACAATATACCACCAATTCATCAGTTCCATCTGGAAGGCTTAATATTGGAGCCTCACATAACTTCTGTTTTAACGTTTGGAAGGCCATTTCTTGTTCTTCTCCCCATTCATACGCTCGATCTTTTTGAGTTAGGAGGTTTAGAGGTTGGGCAATACTTGAAAAGTTTTCAATGAATCTTCTATAATACCCGGCTAGTCCTAAGAATTGGCGAATTTCTCTTGGTGACTTAGGCACTTGCCAATTCTTAATGGCCTCAATTTTACCGGGGTCGACTTTGATTCCTTGTTGATTCACAATGTGTCCCAAAAACTGTACTTCTTGTAGCCAAAATTCACGTTTGGACAACTTTGCGTATAACTTCTCTTGCCTCAATAATTCTAAGATTTCCCGCAAATGTTGTTCGTGTTCCTCCTTACTTCTCGAATATATCAAAATGTCATCGATAAACACTATCACAAACTTGTCAAGGTAAGGTTTGCAAACTCGGTTCATGAGGTCCATAAACACTGCAGGTACATTTGTCAACCCAAACGGCATAACCAAAAATTCATAGTGACCATACCGAGTTCGGAAAGCTGTTTTTGGTACGTCTTCTTCCTGAATTCTTACTTGATGATAACCAGATCTAAAATCAATTTTTGAAAAATACTTCACACCCTGGAGCTGATCAAACAAGTCATCAATTCGAGGTAAGGGGTATCTATTCTTTGTAGTCACTTTATTCAATTCCCGGTAATCAATACACATTCGAAAACTCCCATCTTTCTTCTTTACAAATAATAATAGTGCTCCCCACGGTGAGTAACTAGGTCGGATAAAACCCCTGTCCAGTAATTCTTGTAACTGGTTGGACAGTTCTTGCATTTCAGAAGGTGCAAGTCGATAAGGTGCCTTAGCAATGGGTGCAGCTCCCGGTATCAAGTCAATACAGAATTCAACTTGTCGGGTCGGTGGTAAACCAGACAACTCATCGGGGAATATATCTAAATACTCGTGTACCACTGGGATGTCTTCCATTCGTTTTTCCTCGGGTTCCTTAATTGTTACGCTCGCCAAGTATAATGTACAACCTTGGCGCAAATACTTTAATGCCCTAAGTTGGGATACGAGAGGCAGTACCGTACCAGATTTCTCACCTTGAACAATCATCGCCTCATCATTCGGAAGAGGTATCCTAACGGTCTTATCCTTACAGACAATTTCAGCTTTATACTTAGATAGCCAGTCCATACCGACTATAACATCGAAACTTCCCAATTCCACTGGAAGTAAATCAATAAGGAATGGGTGGTCGTTTAGGATAAGGGAACAGTTTCGGACTATTCGGTTAACAAGTATAGACTTACCGTTAGCGAGTTCTATAGTATATGGTTTTGTTAGTTCACTAACCGGCATATTTTCTAAAGGTAAGAAGTTAACAGATACGAAACTTCTATCGGCGCCCGTATCAAACAAAACTGAAGCATACTGACCCGAAACTAAGAATGTACCTGTCACCACATTCGGATCATGACGCGCTTCACCCGGTCCTAATACAAACGCGCGTCCCCTAGCTGCGTTGGAGGTTGATGCTTGTGCTTGGTTTTGCCTTCTCGCTACACCCTGGTTCAGATTGGGGCAATATCTCCCAAAGTGTTCCGTACTGCCACATTCATAGCAGGCACGGAGGTTCGTGGTAGGTGGGGTTTGTTGGTTGAGTTGTGGGCGGGTTGGTTGAGGTCTAGATAGTTGAGTTGATTGCGGTGAACGGTTAACAGTATTGATGAGGGTTCTATAGTTGGGGGCATAGTGTCCCGTTCTTCCACACCTTTGACAAATGATCGGTTTGCAATCACCCACATGATGAAAGTTATATCTTCTGCACTTCGGTAACGTCCCTTTATAGGTCTCTTGTTTTACATTAGAACTGGTCATGGCATAACTTCGGGTATTCGGACGGGCCCGTTTGGTTTGAGGGTTTCCTTGCATTCTTGTCCCATAAACAGTTCGTTTTAAACTTGTTGTTTCACCTGGCATCCTTATCACTCCACTTCTCATCAGATCAAAAGTAACGACACCCGTTTGAGATACAACACTTTCTAATGTTGGGTGGGCTACTGAATTCACTATACTTCTCACAGCAGGGGTCAGTCCCCAGATATAAAGTTCAATTCGCTTCGCTTCCGGTGTAACTAACCACGGAACTAAGCGGGACAGTTCCTTAAAATGATTCGTGTATCCCACATGGTCCGCTCCTTTCATTTCCAGATTCCATAACTCGTGTTCCAACCTCTGAATCTCACTTTTAGGACAAAAATGCTCTAGCATGAGGGTTTTTAATTCAGTCCATGACATACGATTAATAGCATCTTGTCCCCTTATTTGGACTACCGTATTCCACCACATCAGCGCTTGGTCTAGAAACATACTGGTAGCAAATTTGACCACACGGTTCGGTGGACACTCACTGATATTAATTACTGATTCGGTCTTTTCTATCCATTTGACCAGCCCGCTAGGTCCTTCAATACCCTTAAACTCAATCGGTTTACATGATGTAAATTGTTTGTATGAGTACTCCTGACGTGGGGGTTCTCGGTTATTATTATTGTTATTATCGGTATTGGGCCGAGTATTATCATTATTAGTTGTGTTAACAACCGGTACAGGGTTTGGGTTCGGGATATTATCAGGGTGCACAACAGGTTCTGGGTTCCCAGTGACATTCATAGTTGGGCGAGTGTTATTATTATTTATGACATTATCAGTATTCACCGGGGTAGTAACACCCCGGGCTACATTAGTGTCCGACGGAGGTGTATTAACAGTGGTCGTGGTGGTGCTCGTAGGTTGATTAACATTATTGTTAACACGTATGCCTGCAGTGACTTGTGCTACAATTGTTGGTATCACTGCTTGTAGTTGACGAGCAATCATTGCGGCCACTTCCGCCTCAGACAAAGGGTTTGCTTTCTTCGGGGCCATTCTATAAAATAATCAATTATATAATAATCAATATCGTTTCACTGTGACCAGCACAACTTTACGATATTACAATTTCACAACACACAACTATGCCAAAGAAAACACATTTGTATTAATTATAATCATTACTGTACATATGCATCCAAAATTAGCGCATAGGCTTAACCAGGTATAGGCCAGCGCTTGTATATATGTATCAAAATTTGTCACTAAGTGACATGTATACTTAACCCGACAAGGGCCAGTGCTTGAAATAGTACTAAACCACAAACAACTCCCAAGTCAGCCCAACACGCTGTAACAAAATGCTGATTGGGATATCAAAAGACTATATACATAAGGTTATACTACTATATCCTATCCATTCTTTGTAACATGAAGCCACAACCAAACAACAACAGCCACTAGGGCTGCATTAACCGCTAAACATACTCCTAGTAGTATCATTGCCCGATCCTGACGCCTGTGGCTGTGAGCAATGGATCTTTGCACAATTTTGATTTCTTGCTGCATGTACCACATGTGATATTGCATATCATGTCTATGCTGGTTTAGGTTATTTATCGAATGTGATTGTCCTAAAAGCTGATCAGTCGCTAAACCCAACCATGCTGAATCAGAATGACGAGGTGGCTCGGGTACCGGGGCGGGTAAACCCCAAGTAGAAATAGGTATCTCAGTGACCTGGACACGTGATGTTTCTCCCCTATGATACGTAGATCGAGGTGGGGGAGAGGTGTGCTCAGGTGGGCGCACTGAAATACGAGCGGTCTGACGGTTTCTAATAGTGGGTGGGGGTACTGGTGTATGCTGTACGGGTGGAGTAGGGGATCTGGGTGCTTGTGTTTGTGGGGACTTGTCACCGGCACGAAGTTAATCACTTGTGTTTGTGGGGACTTGTCAAGTGTTAGTACTTAGATAATCCAGATCATCACACGTTTTCAAGTATATAAGTATATGTAAACATGTTTTTCACCCCAAAAGTTCGTAAAACAGTTTAGAAAGTGGGGTCGTGAAACTCACCTTAATGTTGTTCAAGCTGGAGGTACGTATCGGTAACTAGAATGTCTCGATTATAGCTTGACTCCTATAATCGGTATCGTACGGTTAATACTAGTACAGTGTTTAAACCAAATCGGGCTGTATAACTAGTCTGGGTATAGCTGTTAGGCCCAGAACATGATTATAGTCTTAGATTGTGACGTTGTATATTATGAAAAGATGAAAACTGGATTTGGCTCAGTTTCACCGTTTCCCGAGCCTAACCAAGTTGATCGTTTTGAGTTTCGGGATTAGGTAAGATCACATAAACATGAGTAAATATATTGATTGATAAAATGATTTGATTTATGAAAGAATTTTAAGGTTTCGGTATCTGGTTTGATCGCAGGGTTCGTTTCCGTTTTCACACGGGGTTGATTATACAAAACGCGTACAATCCACCCGAATTGTCCGGAATTCTCGTAAAAAGTTCGTTTTTATCAATTTCATTCAAAAATATGATATTTGACTACTTTTGACATACCAGTCAGTCCGTTAAACACAAAACTGCCGGTTTCGTTAAAACAATTATAATTTAAATCTTTGATTAATCATAACTAAATATGTACTTATATATACATTATGTAAATTTTTTTAAAAATACATTAAAATATGGAGAACTTTAAAAAAATATTTTGAGAAATTTTATGATTAATTACTTATTTATAAAAATTCATTTAATAGGTTATAATGGCCTGTTTATATCAAACGACCTCCAAAAAATCCGATAATTTTTACAAATGGCCTAAATGTTATTACATAGCCCCTGCAAAATCTCCAGAACCTAACTCTTTTGAAAAAATGCCTTTTTGTGCGTTTTTCGGCTGTTAAGATTCGGTTAAATCATAATTGCACAAACCATACTTAGGAATTTCCAATGATCCCAAAACTTTACCAGTGATCTTACCATCACATATTAATCTCCAAAACCAAATTTCAGAATTTTCCAATATGTTTAGTTATTTTTCCCAAATAAACGCTCATAAACGGAAATAAATTCACCAAATATTCTCCGTTTACCGAAAAATTACCAAATTTGAACAGGGACTCATTTATATGATCCCTAATGTCCCTGAAAATTTTCACAAGGTAAAAACAAGCACGTCACAACCTAATACTAAACAGCCCCTAAACGAGTGTTACGGGTTTACCTTGTCGGTTTTCGATGAGTTTTGCTAGCTTAAACGACTCTCCGGGTCTCGGGTTGCAAACTCAGTGTATCTACATATCATATAACATCAAACCAAGCATAAATAATCCATGTGACAGCCTTGATAATTAGGGTTTCGGTTTTGGGTTCAAACCGAACTTTCAAACCGTAAAAACGTTGTATTCATGTTCTAATCCGCGTTTTTGACCAAAAAAGTGTATGTTCCTGGTTTTTAAACATGTTTAACATCAAAACATGATTTTACTTTATTTTTATGATTTTTTATTGGTTAAACATGTTTAAAACTAATCAAGGATTAATTTTTTATGGTTAAACTATGTTAATCATGGTTAAAAATCAAGGAAAATCACTATTTACCTTAGGGTTTTGATGAAGCTTGATGAAGAAGAACAGCAAAGGTGTATTCTCTGGAAATTTTGGTACAAAATATCTCCAAATATATTTTTTATATAAAAGATACTAGAAGGGGGTGGGCTGTCCCCTTTTGCGGCCGCAAGGATATAAGGGCCCATTGGGCCTCTCTTTGGCCCAATGGTGCCTAGGTTTTCATGCCACGCGTAAAAGTCGGTCCAAAATTTAGTTCGGGTTCGGTTTTTCGCAAGAAAACTAGTTCGAGTGCGAACACCAGCGCGAAAACGAGTGTTTTTCAGCCTAGTTTTGTAAAATAAGAAAAACGTACTGACTCGTTGTAAAATTCCAAAATATTTTCACGGATTGCTTAGAACATGTCATATAAGTGTTTTATAAATTTTTTTCGGCTTAACGGATGCTACAATGCTCGTTTTGATATTAACGATTGCGTTTAAGCTTATAGCGTATCGATAAACGAAACCTTTTTCGTTTAAAGAGTTTTAAACGTACTGAGGCCTAAATATCAATATGTTAGCCTCTATAACATATATATATAACTCGTATATGACCCCTCAGTATGTATACAGGTCATAATTAGTATCGGTCGGTTACTCGTTTAAGCACTACGAATTAACCGATTTATCGTTTACTTGTTACGTAATGAATATAGCGTACCTCGTTTTGTCACGAATGTCACAATAACTCATATGTTTGATAACACATACTAAACTTATTCTAACAATATGATGGTACAACCGTATATGGCCAAAACTAAAGGACGTATCTAATCCTCAAATCATCGGATATCAAGCATGTCGTAATAACCTCATGACGTAACCAAGAATAGCAATATTTAAGTCGCCGCAATAACTTTATGACGTAACAAAGAATAACAATAATCAAGCCACGTTATACCGAACTATCCAGAGCCAATAACAATTAACATATAAAGAAACTCAAAGATACACGTGTAGCTACCTTTTACGTCAAATATTAGATTAATAGGATCAATCCACATGCCTGACGTAGTCAAACATACCCTCAAGCAGTAACCGCAAACATCGTGATCTCAACTCATTCCTTTAAACTAAGAAGTCTATCTTCATAAGCTGGTTACCAGATGGCCGACCCCTCTTCTCACGAGTGTCCACTCTCTCTTCTAGAGTACACGCCCGTCAAACCTTCTATTATCTCTGTTAAAACATAAGAAACATTAAAACAGTATAAAAACATCAATTCCAAACAAGCACATTTCATAAAACATCATTCTTTTCACAAGTCAATGCCGCCCTGTTTCTAGAAATAATGGTCTGAATTTGTGACTTAAAGTAGTAGTAGGTTAATTACTTGACAAAACACACATAAAGACACTACCCCTTTAAAACGCGTTTGTTACACATTTATTATTATGATATGATAGTCAAGTCAAACTCACCACCACCATACCATAATTCAACCACACACCGTCAAAGTCCAACACACAAACACCAATAATTTCAAACCTTTGCTGCTCGAATCTCTTCATTCCAATTTGTTCTTCTTCACCTAATCCATCACCATCGTAATTATCGAACCCATCTGTAATGATAGATTACCATCATTCTTCAATGGAAGACAAAACCAACGCTTTGACCACAACGCTCAAGAACTCTATTCAAGCACTCGGTCGTGGCTTTGAGTGACGTCACATCTGACATCAGGCTTCTCTACTGTAAAGGCGCACCTGGGTTTCGCTTGATTCACTTGGACGATCAACACACCAAGGACCTTGTGTTTTCCGACGATGTTACGATCCCTAATGTTTCGGTGGATATTGATTATTCTACTGGCGAAAGAAACACTGAAGCTACGCCGATTTTTAACTTCCATGAGGTCTGATTGAATGATTCTGTGTTAATTTGTTTGAATTTGGGTATTTGTTTGTTGTGGGTTTGGGTTATTTGAATTGGGTTTTTGGTAATTGAGGTGGGCAATTCGTCGAACAGCTTGTGGGCGTGTTACAAGTTGTTGAAATTTGGGGTTTTTTTAAAAAGTTTTGGTTTTTGGTGGATTAACTCATTAAATGTTGGTGTGTTGACAATGGTGGATGATCAGTTGAGCATTATGCTCCATTTGTCGGGTTTAGACTTTAGATTTTATAAAGAAATCGGTTTTTTTTATGTCGGTTAATTGTGTAACGTTTTCATAAGAAAGATTTAAGCCATGATCCTGGTTGAGGGATTGGTGTCATAACTTCATGAGCATCAAATCATTATCATTATTATTGTTTCCAAGCAAATTAATGAATAATTTGTTTAGAAAATGGCGTGTATGTGTTACCGTTTTGTTAATTCGGAAAGCGTAATATTGAATCACGTAAACGCAGTCTGTGTATACAATGCTACTTATTGATCATTTTTATTATTATTTTTGGGAAAGAAAAGATTTTTTCTTTAATGCTGATGAGTGGTTTATGTAACTGTAGATGTCAAAGTACTTCAATACGAAATCGAATCTAAGCGGTGACATTCCTCTTGGAAGCTTTAATGCCATGTTTAATTTTACCGGATCGAGGCAAGTTGATGCAGCGTCAACAAAATCCCTTGCAATGATTGGATACATAGTTCCGTTATACGAGGTTCATTTAGAACCTTCAGATTTTGTTTTGCTTGATGAAGTCAAACGTGCGGTTCCGTATTCCTGGGATCCTGCATCCTTAGCCAGGTAAGTTGTATGCACCGTATGGTTCAAACGTGTTGGGTTGAGTCGCAACACCTCGTGTCCGTATTTTCTTATTGTTGATAAATTAGTAGCTTGTTGAATATGATTATAAAGAGTATTTTATTTCAATGCTTATCCTTAATTTTGTTAGTCAAGTGCTCTCTTAAGCTTGTGTCAAAAAATGTCAAGTTGCTTTTGGCTATCTTTTTATAAAAAACACAAAAGAACCAATATTTGATACGGTTACGATAATTGATATCAAAACAGCAACCAAATCTTTTCTTAAAAGCAATTTTTAATTTGGTGGCTTTTTTAGGATTACCGATTTGACCAGTTATTATAAACATATATTATTATTGATGTAACATACATATAAATACACAGTTTAACTGATTCTATTACTTTGTATTTTAATTTTAATGAACATGCATTGCAAATTCAATTTTACGATTTTCTGAGTGTATTAGAAGCTGAAAACTTTATACAAGATTGTGTCAAAACTCCAATCCTATGACAGTATCGTATATTCTTATGATTATTATAATTTATAATAATAATTTTTGCAGCTTTATTGAAAATTATGGCACCCATATTGTCACCTCTATGACAGTCGGAGGGAGAGATGTAGTTTATATAAAGCAACATCAATCATCTCCTTTGTCAATATCAGAAATTGAAAATTATGTGAGAGACATTGGAGAACACAGATTTGTCGATTCAAAAAGCCAATCAAGTTCGGGTTCGTTAAAGTACAAGGACAAGGTTTGTTTGAATTTGCAATCTAAAAGTCATTACGTGATATTGAATAATAATCTAATTTTGTTCTTTGTTATTGTAGGATGTAACGGTTATTTTTAGGCGAAGAGGAGGGGACAATCTTGAGCAAAGTCATGCAAAATGGGCGGAAACTGCACCCGATGTGATCAATATGACTTTTACTCCCATTGTTTCTTTGCTTGACCAAAGCGTACCCGGAATAAAACATTTGACCCGTGCCATTGACCTATATTTGGAATGTAAGACCTTATCTCAAAAGTTATTTATTTGTATTAAAATTAAAAATGTATCACACATTCAATTAGTATTGAGATTTTTATACATTTGCTCTTTTTACCAGACAAGCCTCCTATAGAGGATTTACAATATTTTTTGGAGTTCCAAATATCTCGAGTCTGGGCTCCCGAACAAAGTACCATTCAAAGAAAGGAACCCGTTTGTCCATCACTTCAGTTTAGTTTGATGGGCCCGAAGCTTTACATAAGTCTGGAGCAGGTATTTTTAAAAATTTTATGATCCTGTTTACTGAGTGATTTCTTGAGGAAGCAATGTCTTCCCATTAACTTAATATTAGGCCGAATCAGATTAACATGTCAGGTCAAAAGGTTAAAGTAAAGAAAAATGGCAAAGTGTATATGTAATGCATACAAAGACCTACATTTCATTATGAACAAATACATACCAAAATGATTAGCATCCTTTACGTGTTTCCCTACAAAACTCCCTCAACAATTTTTTGCATATTAATGTCCCTCTACATGTTAAACTAGGTTATAAACCTATGCATTGCATGGGTTGAATAAAGGAAATATTAAATATTAGTAATGAAATTAGGAGTTATAAATGATATTTTGAGATAAGGTATATTGAAAATTGAAATTATGTATAAGTCAAATATCTCACATAGGTTACTAACTAATAAGTTAGTATATTGTGTTTTATCACTATTGCTTCTTTTTTAATTAACGTTTTGAAATTAATACTAAGATGTGAAATAAGAGACTTGGGCTCACAGAATTGTGACACGTGGCACAACCAGTTACTTATTTATTAGGTATAGATTTGAACGCAATTGTGAAAATAAATAAATATATAAATAAGTAAATAAAATATTTAAAAAAATACTTGAAACTGGTACATCCAGATTTTAAGATTTAACATGTACACGACTTTAATGTGCAAAAATTTGTTGAGTAGCTTTTGTAAGAAAAAACAGAGTGTGTTGGTTTTTAATGGTATTTTCTCTTTTGTTATTCAGAAAGTTAGATGTGTTTTAAATTAATATAAATTTTGTAAATTTGACACACTAATTATGTTTCAAAATATGAAATTTTTGGATAAAAGGTGTGTGTTGAGTGTTAAATAAACAAAATATTACCCGTTTTGACCTCCGCTCCACATGCCCTTTTGCAACCTTTGCTGATTTCAAATTATGACAATAGAAAGGAAACGCACATTCTTAACGTGCAGCGGACTGAGTGATTGTTCTGCTGGAATCCATTCTAAATGGCATAGATAGTTGGTATAATAATATGGCTGTAAAAACTGTTTATATCTAATTTTGTTAACTACAACAATTTAGGTAAACACTTGAATTATATTTTGTACTTTCGAACTGTTTCCTTGTATATATAAACAGGTTGAGATTGTTTCTCATAGTAGTCTTTTATTTTCATCCGTTAAATTTACAGGTGACAGTTGGGCGCAAGCCCGTCACGGGCCTAAGACTCAACTTAGAAGGAAGCAAGCAAAACAGGCTAGCAGTCCATTTACAACACTTGGTATCCCTTCCCAAAATCCTGCAACCGCATTGGGACGTACACATGGCCATTGGTGCACCCAAGTGGCAAGGACCCGAAGAGCAGGACAGTCGATGGTTCGAGCCCATCAAGTGGAAAAACTTCTCACATGTAAGCACCGCTCCCATAGAACACACCGAGACATACATTGGCGATCTATCTGGGGTCCACATTGTAACCGGGGCCCAGTTTGGGGTATGGGACTTTGGTGCTAGAAGTGTCCTACATCTCAAACTTCTCTTCTCCAAAGTACCAGGGTGTACCATACGTCGGTCTGTATGGGATCACAGCCCGTATAATCTTCAAAAGCTCAGCGATGATAAGGGAGGAGACGGGCCGAGTCAATCTGGGAAGCTTGCGAAGATTGTGGACATGACGGAAATGTCGAAGGGCCCGCAAGATGTGCCGGGCCATTGGTTGGTTACGGGGGCTAAACTTGGTGTAGATAAAGGGAAGATCGGGCTGCGGGTTAAATACTCGTTGCTGAACTACTAATGATGGCGGTTTTTTTGCACATGCAAATGAAGTATTATGTTTATGGATTTAGTGAAGGTAGAGGTTATTGTTTTGTTGGTTTATGTTCTAAATTTGTTTGTAGTTATGAAACAAAGGTAAAGTTACTTGTTTGAGTTCATACATGTATATGATATGATCTACACCAAAGTAGAAGTCTTGTAGGAATGTTGAACTGTTGATGTGGATGATTGACTATATGCATTAAACCCACAGCTAGCATCTGTCCCATCAAAGGCGCCTCTCTCTCCCATCTCAATTTAACAGTAATAAAATACAGAAACCCTAAAACTCAAAACTCACTTAAACCTCTGCAGCAATGGCGGAATCGAAAGCAGAGGTATCGTTAAAAGACCAAGGGAACCAGTTCTTCAAGGCTGGAAATTACCTAAAGGCAGCTGCTTTATACACTCAAGCCATCAAGAAAGATCCTTCCAATCCTACCCTTTACAGGTACTTACACACGCATCTCTTCCTTATTTATCTCCTAATTGATGTGGGATTATATGAATGGCTAGTGTTGTTGTGAGTTAGAAACTGTCTGATTCACTTCAAAATGGATATGATGGGAATATCCAATCTGTTATCATTTTTATATTATATACGAAGGGTGAGGATCAAGATAAAAAAAAGAGTCTATTTTGCCTAAAAAAGGATTTAGTTTGGCCTAGCTTTTTTAGTAAAGCTTATAGCTGTTTTAGCTTTTTTTTTATAAAATAAGCTTAACTTGGTGTTTGGTTTAGCTTTTTTAACTTATGCTTATAAGCTTATATAAGCTAATTTTGATAAGCTTATTTGAAGAAGCTTATTTGTTTAAGGGGGTAAATTACCATTTGCCTTCAAATGGTGATGGATTAATAATATTGAAGCAACTTATGACTAAAACAAATTAAAGAATAATGGATTTAACAACTTATTAAGACGTATAATCAACTTGTGGAATATAAGCTAATCCAAACACTTAAAAGAGCTTATCAAATAATAGAAAATAAGCTATAAGCAAGTTTAAAATATAAGCATAAGCTAGAAAATAAAAGCTAGGCCAAACACCCCCTTATATTTTGTTTGTAACCGGCTCAAACGAAACCCGATTGAGCTCATTGCTACGGTTCCAACTCTACCATCATAACTTTAGGGTTTAGTTTTAGAGTATATGGTTTAGCTTTTAGGGTTCGACAAGCCGGTTCCAATGCTGCAGAAATGAGTTCAATTGGAGTTCCTTTGAGTCGGTTTCGATCCAAAACAGAAATCTTTTTTAGACTGCTTAGGCAAAATAGACTTTCTTTTTATAGGAGATCCATTCCCTATATACAAAACCCTAAATCTATACGATGATCAGAAAAACAAGTAGAAATGGTTGACATGCTCTGTCTGAGTGCCCTTTGACCCGTTCCATGATGTTAATTGGTTTAATTGATGGTTTGAGAATTAACATAACTCAAATCTGTCTATTCTGTTTTTTTCCAGTAATCGCGCTGCAGCTTTTCTAAATCTTGTTAAGCTACAAAAAGCACTCAGTGATGCGGAAACAACCATATCTTTGAATCCCAGCTGGGATAAGGTAATAAAAGAAAACCTATAATCTGTTACATATTATTCAATGTGGATGTTAATTTGTTTCTGAAAAAAGTGTTAACTTTTTTTACACAGGGTTATTTCAGGAAAGGGTGTGTATTAGAGGCCATGGAGCGATACGATGATGTATGATAGCGGTTTTTCTAGATGTATTTTGTATATTTACTATTATTATTAGAATATTAATGTTTATGTTTATGTGTAATGTAGGCATTGGAAGCCTTTAGATTAGCCTCACAGTATAATCCACAAAGTACAGAGGTGACGAAAAAGATCAAGAGGATTACACAGTTGTCAAAGGATAAAAAACGGTCAGAAGAAGTGGATAATATGAGATCCAATGTTGACCTGGCAAAACACTTGGATGATTTGAAATCTGAACTGGTAATTTAGTTCTGTTTATTTTGTTTTCTTAATGTGAAAAATAAAGCGAGTAGATTTTAAAGTTGTTATATTTCAGGCACAAAAGTATGTAAGTGAGGAATCTTGGAAGGAGATTTTCTCGTTTGTGGTTGAAACAATGGAGACTGCGGTTAAATCATGGCATCAAACATCAAAAGTTGATGCGCGCGTTTATTTCCTGCTCGATAAGGAAAAAACCGACACTGAAAAATATGCACCTGTTGTCAACGTTGACAAGGTATGCTTTTTAGTCAACCTATTTGAGATAAAATTAAACATAACCTGATTGACCCGCTTCTAAAGATGTTGACTTTTTATTAAACAGGCATTTGAGTCACCACATACACATGGTGATTGTGTGTCCTTTTTAAGGCAATATGCAGTGGACTCGTTTTCTCATGCAGCATGCTTAATTGTACCCAAGAGTGCCATTTCATACCCACAGGTAATGTGGATATCTTTTATGTGTATTTTTATTTATTTATTGTGAATGTGTATTTTTGATTTGAATCATTTGACGTGTTTCTTGATTTGCAGGTGTGGAAAGGACAGGGACCGAGGAAATGGAAGCATGGACAAAGTGACGGGTTTTTTGTGGAGTTCGAATCGCCTCTCGTTAGAAAAGAATGGTTTGTTCCTAGTTCTTCAGAAAAAGGCCAAGTACTATGCAGGTTTGTACACTTCAATACATTATTACCATTCCTTTAAAATTTGCATTAGTTTGGAGTGTAACAAGATATAAAAGGGTATAATGGTCCATATTATAATATTTATTTGCAGGGACCCAGTGGCATTAGATATCAGTGCGCATGAAGTGATTCCGAAGATATTTAAAGATGCATAAATGGATGATATCTGCATTTGGATACACTTGTGATAGCAAACTTAAGTTTTTGTTCATTTTTTGGCTATCAAGATTTTGGTTTGATTTGGTGTTGGTTTGATTGGCATCCCGATTACTCGTTGCATATGTACTTAGTAAACAGTTTATTAAATCCTGAGTTTGTAGCTTTGAACCTTTTTCTTCGATAGCAGAAGCTTTATTGAATCCTGAGTTTGTAGCTTTGAACCTTTCTTCGATAGCAGGAGCTTTACTCTTCTTACAGTAGACATGCAAGCACTACATAATTGATACACAATCACATGTCCTTGTCTCCTGTTAACCACACAAACCTTTTAAGGTTACACGCGAAGAGTAGGTGGTAGATGTTTTCGACCTGCTATGGCTTTTCTTTAATCTATACGGATCTTATTATGAAAAACGTGTGCTCTAAATGATTTTTGCAAGCGGCATTGTATTGCAGTTAGTTATGCACAGTCGATATTGAGTTTAAAACACAAGACAAATATTTCACACACGACCGTGATGTTCAAATTTTCTAAATTCTTTTTGTTGCTTGCCATCAACGGTCATTGTTATGCCCATGAGAATGATGTCATGAGACTGTATCATCTCATATTTGATTATTGTGTATACATAGTGCATGTTCTAATAACCCTAGTATCATATATTTTTAATCATTATTTTATTCATATGGTATGTGATAATAATAATAATAATAATAATAATAATAATAATAATAATAATAATAATAATAATAATAATAATAATAATAATAATAATAATAATAATTGTGTTATATTTCATTTTGTTGTATAATAATATAACTTGTTTGTACTCAGTTGGTCAAGGAGATTAGGATTACCAGTTGACTATGTTCATTGCTTGTTTTATTATTAAAGGAGTGGTTGATATATTGATGTAGATGCTTTTGTAAAAGGGCTTCTATATATACATCAAAGTTGGGATGTCTCCCTTGTGGGCACTCACTCTCCGTCACATCAGTAGTTTTACCTTTTAAACCGTTGTTTAGGTTTTGGTTTTGACGATCCTATGTAAATAGCTCGTAAATATGGCTTACGACTCATAAACAAGTGTTTTATCACGGGGATTACTTGTCAATGGGCGTTTAACCATGACAGTTTATTTTTAAAAAGTGGTGTGTAGAAAACATAAAACATAGATTTTTTAAATACTCAAACCTCAGTTACACAAAAACCTAGCCAACATTTTATGATAACTTCACAATTTTATTTTATTTTATTTTATTTGATCGACTAATGCCATCAATAATTCTTAACTACTCTCTTGCCCAGGTTTGAACCCACAACCTTTCTTTTTAAGAAATCAAATGGTCTAGTGCTACAAGGTCAAGCCCCACATTGGCCTTCAATGATACTATTAACCATGCGACATCATATTCATCTTTTACTAAACTAAACTTCAAAACTTAAGAAAAAGCAAAAATTAGAATCTATTGGTACTAACTTTTTTAATTAGAAGAGCGAAATTTGATTAAGTTAAATACTTCATATAAAACATTGGGTAACCAATTTAATAAATATTTCATATCAAACTTTAATAACTTCCTTTTAAACCAACAAAGTATGCCCCTAAGAGAAATAACTAGAAAACAAAAAACAAAATTTGTAGGATAGAACATTGCCAAAAACCAATGAACATTGAACAAGAAGAAAGCCGTGCCTGGATGGCAACAAACAAAACCTACAAGTCTTGAATCGACTTCTTGAAACACAACCATCCAATGTATGCCACAATGTGAATATAGCGCAGAGTGTTAAACCCCATGTTTGCCTTTCTTCTTGGCTTCTCTCATAGCTTGTCTTTTCTCCTCCCTACAAATTACAAAGAAACATCATTGTGTTAATACGGTAAATTACAATCGTAAACTAAAAATGACCGGAACCCTGAACATGATGGTACCAACTACCAACCTGGCTTTTGAGATCTCTTCTCTTGGAGGAGGTTTGTATTTCTTCCTCTTCTCATGAGGCTTTTCTTCTTTCTTTCTCTTGAGAGAAACATTTTCATTATTTTTATCATTATCATTATTATCATTTCGTGGGCGCTTATTCTCCCCCTTTTTAGACACAACTTTATTTTGCTTCACAGAGACCTCTATGACGCTAGGTTCAATCTCCGCATCACCATCTTCCGCCACTTGTGCTGTTGCTGGAGCTGCCTTGGCATTACTCATTTTCTTCAACTGAAAAAATTGAATTAAAAGTAATATTAACACAACTAATTAGTTTTGACCACATAATATACCACCTGTAATAAACTTGCAATTTCATATTGAAACACACGCATACCTTTGCCACAAAAAAGCCATCCATGTTATGAACATGAGGATAAAAACGTCTAGTTGTTTCCAATGAAGGATGAAATCGGCCTTCTCTAAAACGTACAAACCTACATACATAAACAAAACATGCCTTTAATACATTTACAAAAATATTTTTTTTAAGTGTGAGAAAAGAATACTAGTTATGTACCCTGGGCGACCGAAGTCTAATCCGCATGGCACAAGTTTCACATCCCTCTTCTTGAGTGCATAGTCTATAACATCTTCATTCTGCAAAAGAAATTATTATAAATGATAATAAAAATAGTAGTAACAACAACAAAATAAACAATAATAATAACAATAATAACAATAATAATAATAATAATAATAATAATAATAAGCATCCTTACCTCAATAACCATCATAGAACAAGTAGAGTAAACCACATAACCACCTGATTTGGAGTTTGCATCCACCATGTCAATTGCTGCAAGTATTAGCTCCTGCAAATTAAAAGAAAATCCAAAACGGAGCCCGATTATAACTACTTCTATAACTCTATAATACAAGTCTAACCTGAAAACTAATAAATTTATTAAATAAAAAGATTGTAAGTACCTTTTGTAGACGTGAACAGTTCTGTACATCGACAGCACTTTTTGAGGTTTTCACAGACTCATCTTTAGATATAACCTGCAACATCAAAAACCTTTTTATCCAAGTGAAAATTAAAAACCAGGCACGAAATTAAAACAAAAAACAAAAAAATTCTCACCCCGGTACCACTGCAAGGAGCATCTAACAAAACCCTATCTACTGTGTTGTGTCCCAAAACTTTCGGCAGCTAAAGTAAAATTCCAGACAAATAAATCAGACCACCTAGAAGTTAAGGCTTTATAAATAAAGATCATATAACAATTATAAAGACTAACCTCTCTACCATCATAGCTGCATACTACAGTGTTTGTAACACCCAACCGTTGTAGATTCGATGTTAGTTTACTAAGCCTCTGCTCTTTCATCTCATTAGCATATATTATACCTAATAATAATATGTGCGTTACAATGTGTCAAATAAAGGAAAACGCTTAACTTGATAAAGCTGTATAGCAAGAACTTACCAGTGTTTTTCATAAGAGCGGCAATGTAAGTCGTTTTACCACCGGGTGACGCCCTACAAGTGAATAACAATCATTTAAAATTGGATATAGAGAAAATAGAATAATATTATAAAGTTCAAGACAGATATGAAGATGCAAATAAAAAGAGAGAGTAGATACATACGCCATGTCAACAATGCGTTCCTTCTCCTGAGGAGCAAGTGCCATGACAGGTAGAAAAGAGCTTGCACTTTGCACCTGTAAACAAAAACAGAAAGATAGAATGAATTAACAAAAACTTTAAAATAAAAAAGAAACAAAAAATAAAAATAACCTACCATGTAATGACCAGCCATATACTCTGGGGTTGCACCGTATGGAACTTGATGATCATAAACAACTAAACCAACCTGTGTTACATTGAAACAAACACAATTAATAAAACATCAAAGAACAATAGGTAAACTTAAATGAGTAGTCCTTACCTTTGACCACTTGCTTAACGGGTCCAAATTGATACCTCTGTTCAACAAAACACCAGCCAAGTCACGTCTTCGTGTCTACATCATCAGAGAAAGGTGATCCCGTGAGTACAATAACTCAAAAATCCAAAAAAAAAGGAAGCTAAAATAATACCAATAGTTATATCACCTTTAATGTGTTGGTACGAAGGGTAATTGGTCGAGGCTTTTCAAAAGCTTCAATTAATTCCATAAGTTCAACAGGCGGAAACATCTACACAAAACATATAATTAAAACCACAAAGATTCATAAATACGTACATACTCACATAGTACAACAATTTACCTCAACAAATGCAGAAATAAGAAACTCATTGTATCCATAATATGATCCCAAGTCCATCTTAAGTTGCTCTATGTATTGCTTTCGTGTTGCTCCCTCTTGCCTCAAAGATGTAAAATTCGAAAGAATCCGAACAACTGAACATTGTAATTTATAATTTTTTTAAAAAACATGAAAAATGAATACTGTATACATAACATGTGCACAAAATAAAACTCACTTTCTTTTATTCTTTGTTGGAGACCGGAAAGATCAGGGGGGCCACGAGCTTCCACCTCAAGTTCCTGAGTAATCGCAAACGCGAAAATACAAAACGTCAACACGCCAAGTCAACAATTATTAAACATGAATAGCTAATACAGCTAGCATCAATACCTCCTGTGTCGGCAATCTAAACTCATCGGGTGCTTCTTTAATATTAAGTTGCAGTTCATCTAAAGCCTCTTTCTGTTCTCTCTCTTTCGCTTCATCAATCTTCTTAGCTTTCCCCTCGATATCAGAATCATCCGAATCCAAATCCGATTGCGAACCGGACCCCATTTCTGTTAACAAACACAGCCAACCAAAAAACAGCTTTAAACTACAATACCAATATAATTATAATAATTCAATAATACAACAGTCAATGCAATATGCAGAACTACCTTCATCATCATCACTGCCTTGTAAAAAATCGCCTGCAAACGCATCGTCTCCATCGGACAACAAATCGGACCCGGACCCGGAATCTCCTCCTTCATCACCATCAACACTCTGCTGTTGTTCCAATTGTTCATCTTCTGAATCAGATTCACTCAAGACTTCAACTTTCTTCTTCTTGTTAACAGTAGGAAGCTCTTTGACTTTGACTTGCTCCTTTTTGGTTACTTTCTTCTGTGACTTCTTGCCTTTAATAGCCATTGAAGCTACAACAAAACAGAACCCTAATTAACGATAAAGGCAACCGAAAATTGAACATAAACAAAGTCATAAGTTCGAATTTAGTAATTAACATCATAAAACGAAAATAACTCGAAAGAATGAGGAATACACAAACCCTAATTTAGGGTTAGGGTACACATAGAGGAACAGTAACAGATTAGCACAAAACCTAAATATGAAATAAAAGAAGCAACCTGAGCTGCCGGAAAACGGCGGTGGCTGCGGTAACGAAATACGGGACAAGAAGAAGTGATGCTGCAAGAGGTTCAAGGGTTGGTTATATTAGGGTTTAAGGATCGTTTTATATTTTTCTTTTTTATAGATAAACATATATTTTTGTTTCAAACCAAAGTATTTTATTTTTATAAAAAGTTTCTTAGTTCTTACATGGGTTTACTTCTTTGAGAAAAAAGGTTTAATTTCTAATAAATATAGTATTAAAGTTTTCCATTTTAAAAATTACACTAAAAATAAATTATATTATTACTTTTTTACCATTTTTTTTTACAAAAACTTACAAAATTACATGGTTATACAGGGATTAATAAAGATTAAGGTGTTGTTTATTTTTTCAAAAGTACAGTCTGCGGACCACATCTGCAGACATATGTAGTTTAAGAGTTGGACCAAACCTCTGTAGTCTGCAAGAAGAAGACTGTTTGTTTTTTAAGGTTTGTAAATTGTTAAAATAAACTGGTGGTGGTATACGAAATTTGGTATTGAATGATGGTGGTGCTTAATGGTGATAATGGTAGTGGTGGCGGCGGTGGTGATAGAAGGCGATGGTGGGTGGTACGATGGTGGTAGACGGTGGTGGCAAACGGTTAAGTGGTTGACGATGGTGGTGGGTGGTGGACGGTGGTGGCAGCAGACGGTGGCGGACAGTGGGTGGTGGGGGTAGACAATGGTGGTGGTGATGGACGATGGTGGTGAAGGGTGGGTGGTGGTGGTGGTTTGTGGTGGATGGTGATGGTGGTGAACAGTGGGGCAGTGGTGGTGGTGGTGGTTGGGTGTGGTGTTTTAAACCTGTGAATACCTTATAAGATCTCATAAGTGAATGAGTCAAGTCTGCACCAACATTTTTTAATGAAACGTTTTCGAGAAAACAAACAGTTTGCAGATGGCAATGTCTGCGTGTGGTACGTGCGACGCAAAAAAAGAGGTTGCGCATGCATTTTTCAAAAAAAAAACAAACAACACCTAACTGATTGTTTTACGTTGTGGTAGGGACACGGGTCGGTATCGGTTCTTACCATGTTAAAAAATTTATAGAGTTGCCTATGTAACTTAATGGAACATGAGAGTTACCATATTAAAAAGGTTGAGTTAATTTTGTTAATAACCAAACTTGAGGGTTGCAAACTAACAAATTAATGTTGTAAGTAAATAAAAGTTGTGATGTATCATATGTAAATGTATGGATTAATATTGTAAATATTGAAACTAAAAGATGATCATATACAGATTTTGTATAGATAAATCGTATAAATAAATAGGGACACAGGATACAATATATAAAAAATGTAACATGTAAATATGTTTGCATTGATTTTAATATAATGCTTTTAACATATCATAGAAGCCATTCTAAAACATATTTCAAATTCAAAAGCCATTCTAAAACTTTTTGATTTCAATACTAAGTTTTTAATAGAAACTCAAGGTGTCAACATGGATTTTTATAAAGGCATCCATATATTTATAAAATATTTTTCTTGTTTGTTTAGTTAATTGATTTTAGATATTATTAAAACATAAGACTTTTATGCTGTAATCTTTAACCATGATCTCATAGCTTCATCTTTGGATGTGATCATTTGAGTGTAGTTTGTAAGAATTGTAACTTGTTAGGCTTAAGATAATCAGTATTGGATCATGTATCTGGTATATACTCATATATAATAAACAACTAACCATACAAGTTAAACAATCTTGATCATTATCAAAACAAGGAATTAATCAAACTTCTAATCATTGTTTATCCCAACAATTTATTTGATTGATTCATAAGTATTCTTGCATTAAAGAATAAAGATTAGTTTGTAGCCATAACAATGTTCGATTTATGATATCATTATGCTTTTCTTTTGTTATTGTCTTGTATATTAATTATAAACGATTAAATGTTCCATACATGAATCTGCTGCACCACTTGATGGTTTTCAAGCATACAAATATGAATATCTCGTGCCAAACAACATAAAAGAGTACGGATATGCCACACCTTGGCGCAAGAAAATGTTTATGGCCGAGCTAGGCATGACAAATGACGCATTCTCATTGAAATTGTGTTTTTTGTAACGCTTTTAGTAAGTTAATATGTTCAAATTGTCACTAAAGAGCCATTGATTTAGTGGTTTCAAGGTGTTGGTGGGGTCTTATCATTTTAAACGATTCAAGTCCCGTCGTTGTAAAAAAAATACGTGATAACTTAGAAGTATTGTTAGATATGTTGTTAAAAGAAAAATAAAACAAAACTCAATTACTAGAAAAATGCACTCTGAAGATAAATTTTACTGTTTGTGGTTTTAATGGGTAAACGAAACTTAAATTGTTTTAACATTTGCAAAGATTGGTCAACGAGTGTTCTAAAGTGGAGACTCATGGCATCTCCGAATTGAATATTGAATACATCCGGTAGTGTAGGACATCATAATACAAAATCAACTCACAAGAGAGTGTACGAGAATAGAATAACATCGACGAAGCCCATGTTGATTACGTGATAAAAAAACAAGAGATTATAGAGAGAAAACTAAGGTGTTGCTCCACCACTATTATTCTATTCTTTTACACTCTATTGTTGTTACAATGAAGTCGATCAAGCCTCTATATGAAATGCATTGGCGGTGACATCGCTAGTCCTACCGCCTCCCAAATTTACCCCCACCATCTATTTCGGCTTCTCTCGATGCTTTACGTTAGTCCACTCTACCGACGTTTGGTATGTCTTAACACATAGCATGTTTAAATTGTATATTTTCTTCTTACTTCATATAGTAACTTAATACAGTTAAGCTCGTGCTTCTTAACGAGTATTATTAAATATATTTATCTGTTTCAAGGCAAGATGCTAAATCATACTAGGTTGAATGCGATATCTATTTGATCATTGAATCTAATCTTTAAGTCTAGTTTTACTAAATCCATCCATAAAATTTGACAAATCACCATTTTTTTAATACAAAAAATATACTTTTTTATTATTGAAAAAATAATAAAAAACTGAACAACGTCCACTTGCAAACTGAACAACGTGATTGAAATTATGGCGGCATCTCACTCGCCGGATACAACTATCCATCAACCTCACATGTTGACTTTTTGTCGTCTAATCTTCATTTTCAATCAAATACGAACAACTGGCTAATTCTCAAAAGTCAAACTTCAATTCTTTTTGTTCACGAAGATGACCAAAGCAGAGTTATTGCTGTGTGTTTTAGGGTTGAACTTGTTCACGTTGTTAACATCTTCTCAATCTCTGGTGCCTCAACAGGAAGGTATATTTGTTCGTTTTGTAGTCATCAGTTTATGAGGTGCATATAAGGTGTTCGATGAAATGCCAATATGGGAATTTGGGAGTGTTATCTGCATGCAGTTATTTTAAATCAGCTTATCTAATGATGGATCAGTTTAAGTCATCATTAACGGGTCGAAAACCGGTCTTAAGTGTATTCAAATACTTACAACTTACAAGTTAAAACCTTGTAAGCATTTGTTTAGAAATTTAGTTTATTGTTTCTAGAGTATAGTTTACGGAATAATTTCTAATAGATTTTGATAGCTATTAATAATATTCTTAACTGTTTGGAACAAACAACCACTGTATGATGCAAACTTTGTACCATACGATTTTGTAGAACTCGCTAGGCGCTAGTCGGACGGTGAGGTTCTGACTAGCAATTAAAAGGGGTTTATCAGATTGGAATTTTATGTATGTTTTCTCAAAGTTACACACACACACATGTCCAATATTTTGTATATGTATTTTTAAACTTATTAATCTGATTCGAGTAATAAATATAAATTTTCAAACACTTCAAAGATTTTGACCAATTTTGACCAAAATCTGAGACATTTTGAACGATCTGGGTTGACTTTGACCGACTACCGGTTTGTTGGTCCGACTAGGTGAAATCGAATTGACCATGTACCAGTTAGCGATTAATCCCCGATTAATCGGTGACTAATCACGATTTTTTACAACACTGAACAATACTTACAAAATTATTCTTCATTTGATTTGATCCAGTGGTAACTGTTAATAATATTCTTACCACAATGGGTGCAACCAGTTGGAGGTTCAATGGTGACACTTGCAATCTTGATCTTATTTCTGAAGTACCAAAGTTAACTCAAGAAGTTAATGCCAGTACTGGATGTGATTGCAACATCAACAACAATACTGACTGTCATGTCGTAAGGATGTATAATACTTCTTTCCTGGTCTGTGTTACATATATATTGTTAATTATAGTTATTAATATTTTAAATCTATGCAGCACAATGAAGTTTTACAGTCTTCCTGGTGTTCTTTCACCTGAATTGGTGAAGCTTCCTTATCTCAAATCAATGTAAGCTCATAGTTTGTAATGATAATGCTGCATTATTAAAATCAAATTACTCTTAGCTCTTAAAATGTTTGATTTACAGTGACTTTGCTTACAATTACTTAAATGGCACAATTCCACCAGAACGGGGCATGACACAATTACAAGAAATGTGAGATTTTTATTATTATTTTTTTTCATAATTTTTTTCTGTATGAGTAACAATGCACTGACCATGATGCAGTTCTGTTCTTGGCAATCGATTAACCGGAAAAATCCCACCTGAATTAGGGAATATTACCACCCTCACAAAGCTGTATGTCATCTTGATTATATTGTATTTTTTAATGTGAAGCTATTTAGACAAATAAACAGTGGTTTACAGCAAACTTAATAATCAGGGATCTAGAAGCAAACTATCTTTCAGGAACCATTCCTTCTCAACTTGGGAGATTATTTAATTTGAAATCATTGTAAGATTTATTAATCTTTTGATGACATGTTTTCTCCATTATGTTTTCTTTTTCTTTCTAAATTCCTAACTAAGTTTGTTTATTCCAGGATCTTGTCATCAAACCAGTTCACGGGGACATTGCCTGCAGAGCTTGGTGAACTAAGAAACTTAACAAATTTGTAAATTGTTTACATTATAGCTTATATATTATTTTCTTATTTCAAGAAAGGATTCATTGTCTTTCTTTTGCAATACAGTAGGATAAATGATAACAACTTCAGTGGGCCCATACCCGATTTCATACAGAACTGGAGACAACTTTCTCGACTGTAATATTATTTTTCATTTATATTATCTAATTATGTTACAACCCTAATATAAACATTACGGCAGGCATTCAATCCATTGAGTTTATTCTTTGTTTTTTCTTTTTGAAGTGAAATGGTTGCAAGTGGACTTGAGGGCCCGATCCCTTCAAATATATCCCTTCTCGAGGGTCTAACTGACTTGTGAGTGAAGAATCTCTTTTAATATTCATAGCTAGTTAACCTTTACTTTTAATCTGTTTGTTTTATGGTCAAACTGATTCTGTAATCTGTTCATGTTTTGCAGGAGGATTAGTGACATGCCGGGACCAGCACAAAGATTTCCTCCACACAACAATGCTAGTGGATTAATAAGACTGTATGTACAAAGTTCATGTTATTATGAGTTTTATTTTTAGACATGCAAAATGATAAAATTTTGTTCTTTAATTTAGGGTTTTGAGAAATTGCAACATAACAGGTGAATTACCTGCTTACGTTTGGATGATCCGAGAACTGGAAACATTGTAAGTAACTAAGTATACAAACACCAGTTTTCTGTTTGTTGGAATATGCGATGACATCACTTTAACTGTAATTGGACAGGGATGTAAGTTTTAACAGATTAGTTGGTGGAATATCCCCAGACATTATCGGGAGGAGTTTGAAATTTGTGTAAGTGTGATTATTGATCCATTTTAATTGCTATTGGTTAGTTATGGATTGACTATATTGTGATGTTTCTTTAAATAGGTTTTTAACTAGTAACATGCTAAGTGGAGACATACCTGACTCACTTTTGCTAAATGGAGCTAGTATGTAAGTTTATTCATGAATCTTATATTTAAAGTTATGTAGTCATCGATAAAGTTTGTAGAAAATGGATAACAAATGCTGGTGGTTAACCAAATGTGACCCGTTTTGATACAGTGACCTGTCGTACAGCAACTTTACTTGGCAAGGACCTGACGACCCGCGTGCAAACAAAACACGTATGTATATTTTTCTTGTAACTTATATAATAATCAATACTAATACTAATTCTTTTTTCTAATATACTCAGGAATACATACATTAACTTGTTTAAAAGTTCATCAACAGGGAATCCATTGTAAGATAGTGTTTGTTTATTTTAAAATGTTAACGTCTCTAGTTTTAATTTTAGCTCTTATAAGGAAGATAATATCTATTTTAAATGTCGACTGCTTATAAATTAATGTTGTTAACAGACAGGACATACTGGCCTGCACCGAGCATATCAAGTGTCCAAGATGTAAGTATTTACATCTTTAAACGTACACTGATGTTATTTTTAAGTATTTACTTCTTTTTTTTTTGATACTTATGCTATGTATATATTGATTGTCCCAATTTCTTTTAAATGAACACGAACATGCTCTGTTCGTGTTCGTTCGGTTCGTTTGGGCCTACCCTGGTATTAGAGGAGGGAATTTAGACCCGTATACATATGAACAGGTATCTCAAAAGGGTCAAACGAATTTTTAACTAAAGACTGACCTGGTCAATAGATCAAATTAGTAGAAAGTCACCAAACTAATTTTAACGCATACAACTTCCTATGTTCCTATGTCTTCTTTATTAAAAGACTTAGACTATTAAAGTAAACTATTTTTAATGCATATTTTGATGTGCATGACAGATGGGTGTTCCATGCATATTAATAGTGGTGGAGATGACGTGAGCGTTAAAGAAAATAATAAGAATATTGTTTATGAAGGAGATGCACATGTCGATGGTGGTACATCTCGTTTATACATAAACAATAATAATAATTGGGGATTAAGTAGCACTGGGGACTTCATAGATGACAATATTTTCCAAAACACGCGATACATTACAACATCAACAAACTTACCATCTTCTATTTATGCAACCGCACGCTTATCTCCTCTTTCACTTGTTTACTTTGCCCATTGTTTGGAAAATGGTGAATATGCTGTTAAACTACACTTTGCTGAATTACAGTTCACTAATGATACTACTTATAGAAGTCTTGGCAGACGAATTTTTGATATAGTTATTCAGGTGATAAAGATATTTAAATAAAGGGTTAGTTGCATAAAATGTTGAATAAGCGTGTACATTGAATGCTAACTGATTTTGTATGTAACAGGGACGACTTGTTAAGAAGAATTTTAACATTGAAGATGAGTCTGGTGGAATGGGAAATTCAGTGGTAATTTCATTTAATGCAAGTGTGGCGAATAATATTTTAGAGATACGGTTTTATTGGGCTGGTAAAGGGACAACTCGGTTTCCTAAACGAGGAGTTTATGGGCCTCTCGTGTCTGCTGTTTCTGTCGAGCCTTGTAAGTATCTCATATTTTTATTTTAATATTTTTATGAAGTATTATTATATTTGACAAACTCTTCGTGGGCAGATTTCAAAACTTGTTCCGCTAGTGGAAAGAAGAAGAAATTTGGTTATATTGGCATTGCAGTTGGAGTATCATGTTTGGTTTTGTTAGTGTTGACGGTTATTTCGTGGAAACGCTCTTTGAAACATAATAAAAGAAAAGACAAAGGTATGAAAGGCTCCATTAATTTCTGTGCAACATTTGTGGGTGCTTTTACTGTTTTCGTCTTTGAAGCATAATAAATGGGTCATTGTTGGGCGCGGGTTGAAAAATGACAGGTCAGGTTGACCCGAAAACACTTATATAGAATAGCAAAGGTATAATATCTTGACTTTTGACCAGAGAGAGTTTGCATTTGACTTTTGCCCATTAAATATGTTCCTTTTTAACAAAACAGTTGATAAACAATTGTTTGATAGAAGATCAATTACTTTAGATCTATGTGATGGTGCATGCATTAATTGTATGTTTTATTTTGCACATGCTTTATGCTTTTGTCGAATAAATTTTCAAGGATTGGAGTTGAGAACAATCTCATTTTCGTTAAAGCAATTAAAATCTGCCACACGCAACTTCAGTGCTGCAAATAAAATAGGACAAGGAGGTTTCGGTCCTGTATACAAGGTAACATCTGTCAACAAATGATACTCATAAGACACAAGGAGACCCGTTTACTTATGAACGGATCAATTGGGGTTATATTTTGTAAAAGCCTAAAAGGTAATGGACTACATTGGGACCAAAATTGTGTTTTTGCAAAGGAGGGGGAACTCTCAATACATATTTAATATATTATATAAAATTTATAAACATAATAGGCTCGTTTAGGCTCGCGAGTCGCGAGCCAGCTTGGGCTCGTTTATTTAACAAGTGTAGCATTAGGATTGAACTCATTCAAGCTAGGTTCGAATCGAGCTTTTAGCGAGCCAATCTCGAGTAGTTCACGAGCGACTTGACTCATTTACACCCCTGCATGTATGGATTGTGAAGTTGTGTGATATTTGCTGCAGGGTACATTGAGTGATGGAACGGTTGTTGCAGTGAAGCAGCTTTCATCAGAGTCAAGACAAGGGAATCGTGAATTCTTGAATGAAGTTGGTGTAATATCTTGTTTACAACACCCAAATCTTGTGAAGCTTCATGGATGTTGCATCGAAGGAAACCAACTAATGCTCGTATACGAGTACCTAGAAAACAATAGCCTTTCCAATGCTTTGTTTGGTGAGTGTTTCAGTAACATGCTTGTATGCACCTTTTTATAAGGTTGTTACAATAAAGTTACATTATGTAGGTTCAAATAAAAGTGAAATGACGTTGGATTGGCCAACACGATTTAAGATATGTCTTGGCATTGCTAGAGGCTTAGCTTTTCTTCATGAAGAATCAAGGCTCAAAATTGTGCATAGAGACATCAAAGCTACTAATGTTCTTCTTGACAAAGACTTAAACCCGAAAATAGCAGATTTTGGATTGGCGAGGCTGAATGAGGATGACCAAACTCATATTAGCACTCGTGTTGCTGGCACAATGTAATATTTAATCTCTATAACATTTCAATCTGTTAGAATATATATTCAGGTTAGCTGCCAGGCCCATTAGCTCCTGATGGCTAACCCGAATATATATTCTAAGACAATCCATTTATATATAAATGAATTTTTTTATGCTCTAAATGTCATGTTGACAAAAGTTTATTGATTTGCAGTGGATATATGGCACCTGAGTACGCGCTATGGGGTTTCTTAAGTGATAAAGCGGATGTTTATAGCTTCGGGGTGTTGGCTTTGGAGATTGTGAGCGGAAAGAACAACATGAGTTACATTCCTTGGGACGATTGCACATGTCTTCTAGATTGGGTATCTGATAACTCTTTCTTATAAGCTAACTTAAGAAAGCAAGTATAATGATTTATATGCTCCCCTACATTAACTAAATGGATTCAGATATTTATTAAAACCTCACTAAATTTGAAATGAGCCTGGCGGGTTGACTTTGCGGTAGATTTAATAATATTCTTTTTTTAGTAAAGATGACTCTGGCCGGTTTTCTTTGAACTGATATAATTTAAATATACTCGTTTGAACTGATTTTCTTTCAACTGTTTTTATTAAATAAAGTTTACCCATTTGTCCCATCAGAATTTACATATAACTCGGATGAATATGCACATTTTGCAGGCTTGCCATTTGCAAAAAAGTAAAAACTACACCGAGCTATTCGATGAGAAATTGGGGTCAAATATCAACAAAGAAGAAGCAGAAATCATGGTCAAAGTAGCACTTTTGTGCACTAACGGTTCACCGTCTATACGACCAATCATGTCTGAGGTGGTGAGTATGCTTGAAGGTCGAATATGTGTCCCGGATATAGACCCAGAAGCAGGTGGCTACACGGATGATTTGAGATTTAAAGCCATGAGAGACTTACGTGAGGTCAAAGACCATAAAAATAGTCAAAGTCAATGCTCTACATCGGTTCAAACTGACCCGATGTTTTCATTTTCTTCTTATGATCATTCTGAGATCGAGCCTGTTGAGACAAGATGATGATTATTCAAAAGACGAGTTTAAACCGAACAAAAAGCACAAAGTGAGTTTTAGAGTTATTTTGTCACATTCGTTTTTTTTTTAACAGCACATTAGCTGTATACTGTTGTAGAGTTATGTAAATATATATGTTTGTTCCATGATAACAAAATAAACTGTTCTTCATACTTTTCCTAACTGTACATGTTTGAATAAAATGAGATTAAAACATGTTATTATATTCTCACGGCATGCAACCTTTACGTGGTGTTCTCGAGTTCACTTAAATAAGAAGAGAAAAGAAATGGAAAATTTTCATTTCTTTCTATTTATTTTCAAGGTGGATAATAATAATAGTAATAATAATAATTTGAGAGTTCAACTCAAGAAACATGACCTTCATTTACTGACAACCATAACAGACTTCCTTCTTCATCTTTCTCTGCTTGCTTCTTATTCTCCATCATTCAACTAACAAACCCTAACTTAACTCCACTTCTCATTTCAATTTCACAATGTCACAACACTCCGACTCCGAATTCACCGACGCCTTTCACCATCTCACCTTCTCCGACGACTCCGACCACCCGCCGGACCCACACTTCTCCACCGGCCTCCGCCGCCGCCGCCGGAGCTCAAAAAAACCCGACTCTAGGCCTCGTGTTACAGCAACCAGCTCGTTGACCGATCAGTCCGTCACAGTAAACTCCCCTAATTTAATATCCACTGTCAGTAGATTATTACACACGTGTGTCACATTTCCAATATGGTTCTTTACCGACCCCATTGGCATTACCACTCGTGCTGAACATTACATAATCATAACTATCATAAAGTTCTTGTTATTCTGTTGGCATAAGTTCAAATACATTATGATCACTTGCTTCTTAAGAAAGAAAGCAATATTATTATTCCTTTTGCATATTATTAAACAAGTTCTTTGCGACTGCATCGAACGAAAGAAGGCGATACTGAAATGCTGTTTGCATATTATTAAAAAGATCATGTGTGACTGCATTAAAACAGAGAAGTCTTTATTTAAGTTATGTTTACAACTAGGATGGGGGCTGCTGTGTTCGGCTTTTGTCGGTTTTATTTTGGTTGGTTTGTTGGTTTCTTCGTTTGTTGTTGGCGGTGTGGTAATGAAGTGTGTTGTCGAGGCGCCTGTGAGTAAGATGACAAGATTGAGTTTTGATTATACGAGAGAGAGTCCGGTCGCTTTTGTGCCTGTGATGTCTTGTTTCGAGCCCGTTTGTTTGGATTGTGTTGACAGGATTGGGTTTGGTAATGTTGGTCCGTCGCGGGTGTTTCCGCCTGATCATAAGTTGCAGGCTACTGTCGAGTTGACGTTGCCCGAATCGGATTATAATAGAAATCTTGGAAATTTTCAGGTATTTAATAGGGCCATTTTTATGACTATTATTTGTCTTAACTAGAGGTGCACAAAATGGGTTCCGGGCCCAGACCGGTTTGGGTTGGGTCAACAAAAGTCAACGACGTTTTATGGTCAAAGTTGGAACCGGTTTGGGTTGGGTCAACAAAAGTCAACCACGTTTTCTGGTCAAAGTTTGAACCAGTTTGGGTTGGGTCAAAAAAGTCAACGACTTTGTCTGGTTTGGGTCGGGTCAACAAAAGTCAACGGCGTTTTATGGTCAAAGTTGGAACCGGTTTGGGTTGGGTCAACAAAAGTCAACGACTTTGTCTGGTCAAAGTTGGAACTGGTTTTTGAAAGCAAAGGATTGGGTTTTAGGCGGTTTTAACTTGTTCGGTTTGGGTTTGACGTGGTTCAAACCGGTTATCATGACCAGTGTTAAGGCCCGAATTTCAATCCTACGGGTCAGGTCGGTTTGAAACCAGTTTTAATAACAGCTCAAGTTACATGTCCTGAACTGGGATTTTCGGGCACCTTTGGTCTCCACCGCCGCCACCAAATTGATACTCTTTTAAAATGGCCCATCTGACGACTATCCATTTTTCTTAGAACCAGTTAGACTTGAACCTGACCCGTTTTGCCAGGCTTAGATGCCACCAAACGTTAAGATTAGAGTGGGTCAATGTGTCATGCCAATTATAACTTTTTCTAATAAACTTAATGCGTATATTAATCTAAACTAAGCAGATTCGACCCGATCATGAAGAATCGGGTCAACTTTTCAACTTCAACTATATACTAGAATAACGGTTTGAATGAATGTTTTCCTGAAGGTTAGGGTAGACTTCCTCTCAAGCAATGGCAAATTCCTTGCAAGTGCAACTCAACCATGTACCATCCGATTCAAAAGAGGGCCTATCCGCCTTTTGATGATGGTTTTGAAGCTGGCCCCGCTAATCACCGACTACTCATCAGAATCCCAAACCTTGCACATCAAGTTCAACCAATACACTGAACGGGAAACTCCAACTAGTTGTGTGAGAGTGGCACTAGAACCACGGGCAGAGTTTGCAAAGGGTCGCGGTGTTCCTCAAATTTACACGGCTTATTTAATACTCGAGTCACAACTTCCATTTTTGAAGCGGACTCTATGGTCGTGGAAAGCTACTGTGTTTGTTTGGACTGGTCTTGTTATATTTATGTTGGGTTCGATTGTTATGATATTCTGTTGTGGTTCGTGGCTAGGTCTAAGAGGTAGCGCTCTTTTAAATAATATTGGTGATACTGATCTGACCAGTGAACTAGTAGAATAACCGGTCCGGTTTACATAAAATTGGTTTTCAAATAAAACAATATTTTTTTATAATAACTCACAACATGTGAATATGGTATGGACATGCTTGTCACTTGTCAATTTACCTATGATAACATTATCTTTATAATCACATTTACCGCATAAAAAGTAGTATAAAACTATAAATAAGTCATATGCAAGTACAAAGTACATACGCACAAAAGTTTTGTTAATCATTCGCGTTGGAGATAATCATTTGGATGCATTACGGCTGCTAGCAGACTTAAGGAAAGATGTGCTCTTGGTGATTTCACGCAAAGGCTTATCGGTGAACCTTATGATGTTGTAGACCCATGCACCAGATATAGCGCCTGCGGTTGGACCCAGCATGTAAATCCATATGCCCCGGTAGTGGTTCGACACAATGGCTGGACCCAAACTCCTTGCTGGATTCATTGATGCCCCTGATATTGGCCTGTGATCACCAAACACTTACACCCAAAATTAAAAAGGAAAAATAAAAATATGCATAGATGATTATTATATTGTCATAAGATGAGAAAACATACCCTGCAAACATAACATTGAGTAAGATTGTGGCTCCCACTGCAAGTCCAGCTAACTCTCCGATCTTAAAAAAAATGGTCATATTTTTTTAGCATTTGATTATTTTTAATATATTATTATAAATTGTTATCATATTTTACCAATGTTATTATTTAAACAAAACAAAATAAAATAAAGGACAGGATAGTAACTGCTCGGTTATCGGTTGCAACTCCTGAAATGACAAACATGAGGTAGAATGTGATAATAAACTCTAAAACCAAAGATTGGAGATGAGATCCAACTGGCAGTGTTCCAGCAAAATGATCTTCATGACCGTTAAATATTAGACGGAGAGTCCCACTCGCTAAGGTTGACCCAAGTACTTGAGCACCCACGTATGCCGGTACCTTACACGCATATAATATGCATTGTGTTAATATTTATATAAATATAAATTACAATAATAATATATATAATAATATTATCCGTATATATATAAGTAAAGTAATAAACTAATTAATAAAAACCAAACGAGTAAAACTTAAAGTTTAGAGATGTTAAGCTAAACAAGCCAAGTTCAAGCTTAGACTTAGACGTTCTCAAGCTTGGCTCGTCATGTTAACACTTTGTTTGATGATGGATTAGTATTTGGTCTCTAACATTAAGAGATCTTAAAATGGGAGTTCATGTGAAATGACTATGCCATTATTAATTGTCATAAATATAGTGAAATTATTTATGGATTTGGTTCTAACTATCTAATTAAGACAAACCGGCTTCTCATGCAATCATGCTTATTCTTACAAGTCTGATTGCATCGTTGAAGATGAGAAATCATGTAATAAGATGATATGAAAGTAGTGTCATAAATGAATCAGTTGTGTACTTAATTTATTTATTACTCCATTTAGATAGTTTGAACCAAATCCATAATTGATTTCACTGTATTTAAGCAGTTAACAAAAATTTATTTAAAAAAAAATCACTATAGTTATGACAAATTAATAATAGTATCACAAATGAATCATTGTGTACTTAATTATTTGTATAAACTTTAATACAGAAAAACTTATAACTAAAAACATAAAAAACCAATACTTTTTTGTAAATCCAAAAGATTATACATATTTTTAATTTCTTTTCTTCATTAAACAATTGAACATTTAAAAAAAAAATCAAAGAATATTTTATAAAATTTACCTGTTTCAAGGGAAACCTTCTACAAGAGGCAAAAGCAATGGTGACAGCAGGGTTAAAATGAGCACCGGAGATATGTCCAACAGAGTAAACCATGACCATCACCACCAACCCCCACACAATGGATATTCCGGGAAGACCTATCACCTTGTCCTGCCCGGAGTTCACCACCACCGCTGCACAGCCGGCGAATATCACGAAGTACGTTCCCAGAACCTCAGCTATCAACTGCATGTACATCATAATCAAATAAATATTATTATTATTGTTTTTCTAAACAATATGTTTTAACAAAATAATAATATATAGTTAGGAAAATGAGAACCTTTTGAAGGAAAGGAACAGTTGGAAAACATGAAGTTGGATGTGTTTGATCTTCAACATTAGCACCGCCGTCTATCTCCGCCATTGGACTTATCGGAAGTGGTTGTGGGTTGCCGGAATGTGGCTTGGCTTTATTTATGGTGACCTTGTTCACCTTTCTATATATTTTATAAACGGTTGGGAACTTATTATTATTGTTGTCATATGTTGGTATTTACTTTTCAAACGTAGATAACAACAAGTAGTTTGGATATATTATCTACTAGGAATTTTATATTTATTAATAAAATAGAAATACGTATGACTTGTGAGTACAATTGAGTGATTGACAATCAAGAATATTTTTTTTAAAAATAAGTTAGAGTTAGGAAAATAAATTGTATATACATTTATTTTGAACATTTAAAGTGTAACAAAATGTCCAAATGAGTTAACAAGACTCACAATGAATGCCTGTCTAATCACTTATTTGTTGTTGTCATCTTTGACAACATCGTCACCGCCAACACTGAAACCATCACCAACACGTACCACACATTCATCACCGCCTTCGTCTTCATCACTACAATCATCTCCACCGTCGCCATCCACAACCACTACCTCGTACTCATCATTACCGTCACCGACACCACCATCAAAACTAGTGAATATATACAAAATCGTCTCTATGTTGTTTAATAGAAATTACTGGGGGGCACTTTTCATCATTCTAGACCATTTATTTTTTTGTTTCCCCGTCTTCTATTCTATTAGATAAGAATGTTAGTTAATAATGATATTAAAAGAATATGTTTATATATAAATATTTAATATAAATTTAATATGAAATTAGTTATGAACCTTTATGAATAAAATATTTTTTTACTTAAAAGGCCTCTATATAAGTCTTCAAATATTATCAAGTTCAAATTTCTGTTTTGTTAAAATAGTTAAAAAATTGAATAATAAGGATAATACTTACTAAAGGCATAACTTCTTTTATTAGTATGTACATTATACATGAAATGCTAACCAAGTAAATTAATAAATTCAAACATATTTTAAGTGTACAAAAAAGATTGTGTTAAATTTAAAGGGAAATAAGAGTCTGTAATATATAATAAAAATATCAAAAAAGTTCATTATACATATAACATATATAAAGTTGGTATGAATAATTGTTTGATTAGATTATTTGTATCCCTTCTATTGTATATGCACATATACTGAACTGATAACTGAATCATAGTAGCCGAGCCATACTTTAATACATACAGATCCATAACTGTTTTAATTTGATTATAATAAAAGATAAAAGATAAAATATAAAATATATTAATTTATTTTATATAAAATGAATATAAGAAGGAAACTAAAAAGCTTGAATTTAGTAGTATATTTAATGAATACTTTAAAGTTGTAAGATATGGTTGGCATTAGTGCAACCACTGAACGACCCACCGGCAAGGCTTACGAATTTGTTTATTTAATGTTCATATTATATTTGACTTATCTTTATATTTTACATATTTTAACCAACTTTAAATTTCTCAGTAATATGATTAAAGATCTATCATCCAATATCGAAGGGCATCACGGTCATTAGTCATAACTTAAAACATTAGAGTGGGTTGTTATTCAGACATTAGACATACGAGAAAATTAAAAGAATGATTTGGTTTCTTGTTACTATGAGATAAAGTGCTAGATATGATAAGTGAGGGACTACATTGATAGATTATTTCTTGATCAATCATGAATGCTTCGATCATTTTCTTCAAATTCGACTTCATTTATACGTATGATCGTCAAAAAGTGGCGAGAGAGATAGATCCAAAATAGACGTTAAGGATATGAGAAAAGAAGTTGTAGATGTAGGGGTACCGTTCATAACTTTGAATCGGAATACAACACGTGTGGATAACGAAACACCACATTACACCTATCGGTGACGTAGAGCTGAAGCAAGGCAATGTAAACACGGAAATAATTCTCAAATAAGATGAGTTTTATTGAAAAGCAATTGACAATTGTAGAAATTGGGAAAAAACTATTAATTAGTGAAATCAAATCCCAAAATTGTGAAATTTTGATATGACAGCTAGGCTTTAGCAGTTTGTCCAATATGGATTGTAGAACATATTTTGTATATCTTTTTATGCACGTCGAAGAAAACACCACTAAAAAGTATAAACCAAGGAAACAAGCAAGTGCAATACCCCCAACAATGCATACTTGCCTTTTTTTTAGTTTAGTCACAAAAGGTTGAACGTATCATTTTTCTCAAACTAAAAGCCATCTCATGTAAGTATTTTAAGTAGAAAGAAGTAAATTATGTAACCTACAATCCACATGGAGACTCACAACTTTGTAAAGTTAAACAGCCCAAAAGGTATGGAAACCACCCACTCTTTGTACTTGGCAAAGGCTAGAACAAACAAAAGATGAGAGATGTGTAGTGGGATAGTAAACCTTTGGATAATGATGTTAACTCAAATCTTCATTTAACCATTTAGATATTATGTATAAAGCTTGCAACTTATATATAAACCAATATATAAGTCATATGGTGTATAAATATCAAATGTAATTTGAAACTTTAATTATTTAATAGCAAGCAAAAAATGCAAGAAATATACAACACTTATTTCATACTTCACAACTTCACGTAATCGTAATGCTTGCTTCAAATCATTACTCATTAATATATAAATAAACATTTATATTTTAGATTGTTATGTTACTTTATAAATATATTATGAAATGGTTTGTTTCATATTATTAATTTATACTTAATAATAAGTTGTTTAGCATATATTTGGGTTGTAAATGTTAAAATCCGAATTTAGACACTCATTTAAATTAATTGCTTTAGTATGAAACCTTTTGAGATTTAGATTTAAGTTGTGAGAAGAACTAGATAAATGACATGTAAACGAACAATAAGCGTTGCCGCAAGTCCGCAACCCTTTTTGAATATCAAACTCGTTCTTACTAAAAATGAAACTTTGGGTCTTAGGGACCGAAAAGTAACTATTCACGATCCGTTGAATCCTGATAAGGAAATCCACAGCCTCTGGGCCAGAAAACTAATGACACGTTTTTATATTGTTGCTTCAGCATATAAACATGCACAAACAGTTTTTTGACTTTTTCTTTATGTACTACTAGTCAGCAATATAAATTTTCTAGCATTAATATGCAGTTGTCACAATTATATTCTTTTTATGTTTATTTTAGACTAACTATTAAAAACAACATACTTTCTCATTTTTCATGTAAAATGTCACAACCATCTTTTATCTTCCATGCAAATAATGTTATATGTTATGTTATATACACCTTTTGACACAACTCTATTCAACTTCAAAACTTTAAACGACCAACACTTTCCTCGTCGTTAAATCCGTAACAATTTTAACCGATTAAAAACAAAAACAGTTAAAATAACCAACACATAACAAACTCTCACCTTATACTCGACAGCCTTCTCCTCTTACGACTCTTCTTACGAACATTAACACTCTTCGAAGATGAGCCGACACACGGTCTAACCGCCGCCTGCCTACATGACAGCGTCCGGTTTCTCTTCTCGCCCCACTTCAACGGAAGCTTGTTGACCACCATACCAATATCCGCTGACCGGCTTAATTCCACCAGTTTCTCAATTTGCTTGTTAATCTGATGCAGCCACGCTACCGACAAATCCAGTTCCATCGAATCGTCTGGCGGTTTCTTAAACATGTTTATAAGTATATCCTGATATGACTGAAATGAAGTCGAGCTTTGATACCCGTGTTGACCCTCACATATGATGTTGACTTTGACCACATGCTTGCATAGATTCCCACGCAACGACCACTCACAATCACAAAAGGCAAACTCAGACCCGGGATTCCAAACCAGATGGACCTTGGTTGGGTCACGTTGGCTAACTACTTTAGCAAAGTGGTTGTTTAAAGTGACATCTGTGTCGGGGATTTGAACTGCACGGTGCCATGATGTGGAATTGATGTATTCTTCCTTAACGGTTTGGAAGGAATCGCATTCGTCTGCATATCGGTCAAGCCAGTAGCTTGAGTGTAACTCAGTTGTTAGTTTGTGAACCAGCCAATCGACTCGTTGGAGTGCACCGAGATGTGAGTCATCAAAAAGTTTTAGTTTTAACTTCACGTGATAAGCTTCAATTGCACCGGATGTTTCTTGACTTGCAAGCGGGAGGGTTTTCATTACAGTTAACCACATTTCTGAATCAGAAATTGTTAAGGAATCAGAGAAGTATATGAAACTGAAATATTTTATATAAAATAAATAAAAAAACACAAACCCATTTGACTTTGCTTCCTTTTATGCTATTTTTTATGTTAATTTTGACCCGTTAAAAAAACATAAACAATATAGACTCATTTATAAACAAATGGGTCCAAATCGCCACCCCTAAAATTTAAAGTGTGCACTAAACCGAAATAACCGAATCATAAACAAGAACTAATGATGTCACTGAACCGAAATGACCAAACCAAATTTAAAAACTGACAGTTTGGTTTGATGTTTTTTAAAATCAATTTTTTCGGTTCTGTTTCGGTTTTTCATCAACCAAAAACCAAACCTAACTGGAAAAACCGACTTTTAAGTAATTTAATAGACCAACTTTCAAAATCCAAATTTTTGGTTATTGGTTCAGTTTGAGCCTAAACCGACCCATGCACACTGGCATGTAAACGAACCGAACATTTAATGAATAATTGGTGAATCATTCGACGAGAAGTTCGTTTATTTATTAATCAACAAACATGAACTAAAAAAACTGTTCCTTTAACACATGTCTCGCTTGTTCATTTAAATTAGTTTATGTTCGCCCATTTACATTCATTTATGTCCGTTAGTTTATGTTAAAGCTAAACGAATGGACACAAACATGCTCCGTGAGTGTTCGTTCGGTTCGTATACCCCTATCTAGAATAAAAACTCCAACAGATAAACACAGAAGCAAAAGAAGAGTGGGCTAACCAATCTTAGGCACCCATGTGGCGGTGAAATATTGCATGAAGTCGGTTTGGTCAACATAGTCAATGGAGAATTTCTCTAAAACCGCAAAAGGATCTACTCCTGCCCAAATGCTATAAACTATTTCTCCTAACCGTTTGAATATTTCTCTTTGAACTTCAATATTCCTACAGTTCTTGACAATATGTCGCAGCCACGATCGACGAACCCGCCACAAAGAAAATAATATAGGACACGAAAACGTCTCCCTAAAAGGAAATACAAACTTGTCAGAGTCAAAAAGTTAACGGGTCAAAAATGCACGTTGACATTTTGACAGTCAAAAACTAGGTTTGAGGTAAAGAGTAGCGTACCTTATAGGATCAGTCTCGGCAGCTGCATCATCAATAACAACCCCATTGACCTTCCAGGTCGGGTCAACAGCACGAACACGACCAAGTAAAGCTTTCATCCATTTGCTGATGTCAGCACTAGAAACGCTACGTGTAATGACCCATGCTACGGGAAGTGCATGTTGTCTTGAATCAAACACTAGAAGCGTGCACAGAGGATACTGCCAGATATAATAACAACAACAACAACAATAATAATAATAATAATAATAATAATAATAATAATTAGCCCGACCCGTTTTGACTCATACCAGTTTAACCCATTTTGACCCGTATCAGTTTCAACTCATTTAGACCTGTACCACTTTCAACCCATTTTTCACCTCTAGTTATAGGTTTGAGTGGTTAAAGAAATATTCAGTGGCTACTAACAAGTACAAACCGGTGTGCATGGGTCGCTTTGGGGTTAGTTTTGGGCTCAAACCAAACCAAAAGAATAAAAAATCGCTTTTTGAGTTTTTGAAAGACCATTCAGTTTTGGTCTTTTTGGGTTTAACATCAGGGGTTGAAATTTTTGGGCTAAAAAAAAACTGCCCTAGAATATGAATCTGGCCTCAAAACCTTTTTTGTGAATTAATACGCTAATTAATTAGTACACATTTGGCTTTAAACAATTTATTAAATTCTTATAAATTATTTAAAATTCAAAAATAAATAACAAAAACTCATAAATTCAGTTCAGTTCGTTTTTTCGGTTTTAATTACATGCAAGTTTTATAAAAAAAACATAAAGCCAAAGAGTTGGTTTTTGTTTTCTTAGGTTTGTTTTTACGATTTCATCCTACCTTTAGTCTCTTGATTCCAAATGTTGAGTCAACTGCTATAATACTGTGATGTCCAAACCGAAGCATTTGTTGTAACTGCCACTCGGTTTGAACCCCGAGAACAAACGGGTCCGTGTTTTCCTGATAATAAAAAATAAACTTCTTATTCCGACTCGCCCACATCCGTACACTCGCTTCATCATCTAAATCCAGTTCATGTGTAGACCGTTTAATAATCATCCCGAGTTTATGCACATACTGAGAAGCAAGGGAGTTGACTATCACGTCTGACCCGCAATACCGTTGAATCCCTTCTATATGTTTCTCTAGAACATTCTCTTCGGGTATTCCAAGATAAATCATTGACATAGTTTGCTGTTGAATCTCATTCCCGACATACGGAATCTTCTTGGCTCCCGGGCCGATAGCATCTCGATCAAGTGGGCCATGGCAGATAAGGCCCTTCTCGTTCACGTGTCTTCTGTCATTATATATGATGAGTGCAAGAGACGGGCGCGCGTATAAACGTTTGACCACAAAATGACACATGCACCCTCGCATTGACTGAGGCAGAGCTGCACGGTTTCGTGTGTTGAGTCGGTATTTTCGGCTCGGTAATTCTACTCCGTCTTCCCCGTAGTTTTCGGGACCGAATGAGCACCAGTACCTTTAAACAAAACATTTAAAAAAAAAAATAACTGAAATATAAAATTATGTTTAAAAAGTTTTATTTACTTACAGCCGGAAGTGTAAATATTCATCGCTTTTGTATTCATGTAAGCTGCCTTTTAAACGTTTTCTTCCTCTCTCGATGTGGAAACGGGTTGGGGATTCTACATTTGAACATTCTCCAAAAATGAACTCATCAACTCGAGTGTAAGGAATTAGTGCCACGTCATCATGATGCTCGGGAGTGCCAAATTTGAACCATTTTAAATCAGCAGCACAGAAGTCATCAACTGACGGGTTTTGCACCGGGATTTCATGGATTGATTCAACCAGGTCCATAAGTTATAGACTAAAAAAAGACAGTAGAAAATGTAATATTAGAAAAGAAAATATTAAAGCAGAAAATCTCATGAGTTCAAGAACTGAAACTTGCATACCAACAAAAACATAAAAATTTCTTAACACAAATATTGTGTAAAATTGCATGCATAAAATCAATCCATTTGTATGTTTTTCCATATAGCCATAACAAATCATATTCTTGCAAACTCTTTAAGGTTTTAACAGACACTGGTTCGAAAGATGAGTGTTGAATAGTGAATACTAACTAATTACAGTTTTTCGGTTTTATCTATCCCAAAAAAAAACAATCTTAATATGTTACTGATTCTCCAAAACAGTTTTAAAACTAGTACAATTAGACGTAACAAAAAAACTTAATACTTCATACAACTTAAAGCATCAAGTTCACAGCAGGGATACGCATGGAAGTCGTAGAAAGAATGTATATATTAGTTGAAAACAAATTACTACTCAATAAACTATAAAACTTTGGTATACATAAAAATTAAAAGCAAGTTGTGAATGAGCCAACCTAATTGTAGAGCTTGATTGTCCTATTTTAAACTTACACACAAGAACTAAAACATAAATTCCATTTTAAACATAATCCTTTTCTTTTGAGTTTCAAATTCAGTCCCTTAACATGTATTGCAACAGGGCCATAATATTATCTGATTTCAAAGTTGACTTAAAAAAAGTTGAAAACAGAGTACAAGATTTTGCATACTCTTTTGAAAACTTTAACGAGTTCCTAATCCTGCCACCGCCATATGAGCACGGTGGTTTACTCCAGAGTGCCTTAAAGTTGTTATTTTCCAACCTTAAACCCACCACACCACACCTAAATAAATTAACAGGCACTAGCAATTAGTAAAGTCTATAAGAACATACAATACTTCATGAAATTAAACATGTCTGCGGCCCTGTTTTTTTGCGCATAAGTGTAAATTTACCTGTTTTGCAACTGAAAATCTGAGCCCGCCCCCCCGCTGGTTTATTATTATTTTTTTAATAAATAAATTTTTGCTTCATTTCCATTCAATCTATCGATTTAATCTTATTACAACCAATGCCGGCTTTGAGATGGCAGGAAAGGCGAACATCCTCACCCGATCACTCAACTAGGCCCGAATTTTTTTTTTAATAAATACACACACACACACACACACACACACTTTTTTGAAAAAAAAAATATGTATTCTTAGTGGTTAAACCAAATTACTCAATTCATTTAACCCCATTTTTATTAAAGAAAAATAAATATCCACAACCGAAATCATAATCCAATTAGCCCATTTAAAAAATTAAATTGTTTAAATCCAACAAAAAACCCTTTCACTTAAGACCTAATTCTTTTCTCGGCTTCGGCCTAAATGATTCTCGGGGGTGGCCCTGATTATAACTAGGGTTTTAATTTAAATGAAACAGAGTTGGGCGCTCAGCTATAATCAAACAAATTAATTAACAAATTCCGGCGCAAAAGCAAGTTTATGACATAAATTAGATTGAAATACATCCTGACAAAGATCAAAAGTAATCAACAATGGCATAAAACCTAATGAATTTAAACAGTACATATGGTAAAGAAACATGAATAAAGAGAAGTAAGACACAAATACAAAAAAATTGTTTGTGTAGATAAGAAATAAGAGTACCGGTAGAACGAACCCGAATAGTATAAATACGAGGTTGGTTTTGACGGCCGTCGGAAGTTAATCGTGACGGTGGCAGAAGTAGGGGTTTTTGATAGGGCTTTTAGTTTAGTTTTTCCTACAAAATGGGTGAAGGTGGTATTATTATTAGTAACTGATGTAAGGTCTCGAAAATGTTTGCATTTTTTACTCAGGATTCGTTGGAATTACATAAATATGTGTTATGTCTTATTGTCGGGGAGAAAGGCAAAGAAGTTACACATGATGTGTTTAACAACAATTTGATGCCTTTGGTATGCAAGAAATCGTTGGGTGATTGAGAGAAACCCGCATAGTTTAAAGAGTGTGATCGTTAAAATCAAGGGTTTAAGCTATTTGTGAGTAAAAAAAGTCAATAATGACCGGATTTAACGTGGGAAAGGTGGTTGTGTTTAGTGTATGATCATAATTACGAGAGTAATCGGGTGGAACTTGGGGGTATGTGGTTGTAATTTCTTTATTGTTTGGGTGGTTTTGGTGTTTGCTAGTATCTTGCTAGTGCATTGAATAATTTTTTGTTGCTCGTAAAAAAAAGAAATGAATAAAAACATTTTAAATCATAGTTTTGTTTTGTTTGTTTGTTTTTTATAAGAATGGCGACTTTCTTTTATTTCAGGCTACCGCATTTTTCAAATATGAAGATCTTTCATGTATCCCCTCTCGCAAGACTATGTTGTCTTAAACGGGATCTGGTAAGACTATGTTGTCTTAACCGGGACCACGTTGGCTTTAAAGTTTGGCTTGGGCGTTCAACCGACTGCCAATTGACAGTTGTAGTTCTGCCACAAGAGCAAAAACTCTTTGGCGTAATACACACTGAGACGAAATACCAGGTGGGCTCGAAACCTAAACAGGCAATATTGTACAAGATCTAACTCAAATTATTCATTGTCAATATTCACCCAAAATAACACAAGTGGAGATTGAACTAACCCAAATATGCTACATCTCAATGGTTTATAACTCTTAATGGTTAAGAGGCGGTCTTAAGTATGAATGGTTAAAAGGTAACATCGTAATGGTCACCTCTTAATCATTCAGACTTAATGATACATATTAAGTTATTAACCATTAAAAGGCTACCAAACAGAGACATGTTGTATAATGACGATTTTATTTTTCATATTTTTGGTTGTGTTTGTGAGGTGATGTTTTTACGATTATATATATGTTTTCATTTTTATTTTAAAGTTTGCATCAATTTCTCGACTCAATTTACATTTAATTTTTATGTATTTATATCTCTATTTCATGTAATAAACTAATAATATATTAATTTCATATATTTATACTAACTTCATATTGTTATATCTTTATTCCCTAATTAAGTATTTATTTTATATATTTTTAATTAAAAATTTAATCCAAATATTATTAACCGAACTGATACCGAATCGAACCAAGCTGTGAACACTTGATATTAACTTCTACCATTAGTCTTATCCTATGAACAAAAAAACATGCTCCCTTCCCACCACCTAATCCAAATATTATTAACCGAACTGATACCGAATCGAACCAAGCTGTGAACACTTGATATTAACTTCTACCATTAGTCTTATCCTATGAACAAAAAAACATGCTCCCTTCCCACCACCACCACCACCACCACCACCACCACCACCTCCACCTCCACCTCCACCTCCACTTCCCAATCCCCACCGCCATCGTCTTCACCCGCCGCCACCCACCACCCATATCCGCATCCCATCATGAACCACCCACCACTTCAACTTCAACCACCAATCAAGACAACAAAATCCTCCGACCCACAACGCAAAATCCACATCCATTCTCTTCCAAACCCACGAAACCCCACAAACCCTAAACGGGTACGAACACGATGAAATCTTGAAGCTTTTAGAACTCTCAATGGCTAGAAAACGAACCCCTCAATTTCCCGGCTCAATCTACGTCCAATTACCAACAGACACCGGTGTTGACTCGTCTTTACCGCCAATTAAAGACGTAGTCTTTACCCATGATTCTGATTATGATTATGAAGTGATTATGAGGGCACTTGAGATTAGAAGAGAAGTGACACTGGAGATTTTTAAAGAAGCTATGAGGAATGGGAGATTTGGGATCACTTATTCTACTAATTTGGCTTCAAGATTGTTTCCTCAGTTTATTGATTATGTTATGATTCGAGCTGCTTCGATGAAACAGCTGTCCGAGTATGCGAATTCGACGTTTAATGTTCGGGCTAAAGCTTTCTTGGAAGAATCCAATGTGGTTCCTTTAATAAGGTAGAACATATAATTATAAACTTGTATTTTGTCAAGAAAGTGATGCATTTTGATTTTAGGAAGTTAAGTTTTAATCTTTTTTTTGTTTTGTTTTTGATTTTATATTTTTTTTCAGTGTTAGTGTTAGGGTGTGTTTGGGATTCCTTATTTAGAGGGAAAAGGTCTTTTTGTGATAAGGTAAAAAGGTCTTATGGTTTTTCAATAAGGAGTTTCTAAAAAAGTGTTTGGATTAAGATAAGGCAATAAGTTATTTTTTAAAAAGTGTTTGGCTTAACTTATTGATGTAAAATGACTAAAAAGGACATTTATGTATTGAAGCAACAACTAAACTCATCTGGCCTCTCTATGAATTGAAGCAACAAAATAAAAAAAATATAATGATTAATATAGTTGATTAGCTAATGCTCATACAGAGGTATAATGATATGAATTGGATAAAATAAATTTCCAGAATGTATGAAATCAATGGACATAGACCTCAAAAGCCAACAAATAAAGTCCTAAATACATTACAACAATCAAAGATACACTTGATAGAAAACCCCAATCGGATCTCTAAAATTAGAAACAACTGGAACTAAAATCAACAAGCATACCTAACATCCAAGCGAGCTGTAGAGAGAGTGCAGATATGAGAGGTTTTGGGGTTCTGAATCGTAGAGGCAGCAAGCAAACCAATAGATACATGTGTGATAGAGCAGTAGGGGCGTTGCAGATGGAGCTGGGTTGAATGGTGGGATGAGGCTGTAATGGGAAGTATGATATTGATAAGGAGATAAGTTGGGAAATCCTAACTTAATGAAAGCTTATATTTTAGCCTAGGAGATAAGGAGAAATGGAAAAGGACTTTTGTATTCCCAAACACTATTTTAACACAAAAACAACTTATTCTATCACAATAAGTTATAAGAAGAAGAAAATAAGGAATCCCAAACACACCCTTAATATACAATAGCTGCATTTTGACTTTTGGAAGTCAAGTTTCAATTTTTTTTTGGTTTGTTTTTACATTGTTTTTCAGTGTTAGTGTTAATATACAATAGCTGCATTTTGACTGTTGGAAGTCAAGTTTCAATCTTTTTTTGTTTTTTGTTTTTTTTTTACATTGTTTTTCAGTGTTAGTGTTAATATACAATAGCTATTGTAAGCTATCTATCTAAAAATAATGAAATTTACTATCTTGTTTATCAAAAACTTATGATCACATCAAATTGTTAAATAGAGTACTTATTTGCCTATATAATACATAGATAAAGCTCATATCTTGCCAAGAAAGTGGTGCATTTTGATTTTCGAAAGTCAATTATTTATTTAATTATTTTTGTTTTTATGTTGTTTTTCAATCTCAATGTTAATAAGGGATTTGTGATTTCTAGGTGGCTAAAACACAACGGGTTATCATATCCCCAAATCGGGAAGCTAATTTGCATTGCAAAAGGGAATCTTGAGTCAATCAGGACCACTGCTGACTGGCTCAAGTCGATTCATGTCAGCGGGCGGTTTATCGGGGTCGCGTTAATTAGAGCTGGAGAGTGTGTACTAGAACGCAGCGTTGAAGAATTGGATGAAATTGTTTGGTATTTGGAGAAAAATGGAGTTAAAAGGGAGTGGATGGGTTATATTGTTAGCAGGTGCCCTGAGTTGCTGACTTTTAGCATGGAAGAACTTGAGGCACGCATGAAGTTTTACTTTGATTTGGGTATGAATGACAGAGATTTTGGGACTATGGTTTTTGACTTCCCCAAAGTGCTTGGGTTCTATTCGTTTGAGGAAATGAACCAAAAGGTATTCAAAGTTTGTTTATTCTTAGGGGGTTATAACATATCAAAAAGGGTCCGGGTCAAGACTATATTAAGTCTAACAAAAAGATAAAGCATAACCTTATCGAAGCATTTTTAGGGAGACAAGCGGGGCGCGGGGGGGGGGGGGGGTAAGTACGCTTAAAAGGGGTTTGGCTTAAAACTCTATTAAGTCAAGTTTAATGCTCAGCATGTTAAAGCTAAAACACAACCCATATTGACCTAGTTGTATTTACTCTCTATGCCATTGCAAGCTACAAGATTCATATGCATTTATATTAAGTCGTGTGTTTAAGCAAAGTAATTGATTTAGGGCGTTTGGCAAAAACAAATGAAGAAACATACGTGTTGTTTAGGTTGCTTATTTAAAGGAGTTTGGCCTCGGTAATGAAGACGTGGGGAGATTACTAGCATTTAGACCACAATTAATGGGATGCAGCATTGAGGAAAGATGGAAGCCTCTCGTTAAGTACCTTTATTATCTCGGTATTTCACGAGATGGTATGAGGAGAATTCTTACCGTTAAACCCATGGTTTTTTGTTTCGACTTGGAGGCCAATATTGTCCAAAAGGTACCTTCTTTTGTACTTGTTCTTAATATAGATTAGTCTCCACACTTATGATAAACAGTCAAAAGTTGACTTTTTGGTCAAAGTCACAAGGTTTCTGCTTCAGTAGTTACATTGACATTATAAACTTCGTACTTGAAGGTACAATTCTTTCGTGACATTGGCGTTCAAGAAAAGGGAATCGCAAGTATGCTTGTTCGGTTTCCATCTTTACTAACATACAGCCTACACAAGAAGATAAGGCCCGTGGTATATTTCGAACAGAACCCATATATCTTTTTTATAAAAATTATATTTTTATTACTAAAATAATAAAATTTTGAAATTATTGTAGGTAATATTTTTGTTGACAAAAGCAGGAGTTTCACGGACCGATATTGGAAAGGTGATAGGGTTGGGTCCCGAGCTATTGGGGTGTAGTATATCAAAGAAACTAGACCCTAATGTTAAATACTTTATGTCTCTTGGCATTGACCTTAAAACTTTGGGTGAAATGATTGCTGATTTCCCGATGCTGCTTCGGTACAATATTGAAATTCTTCGCCCAAAATATAGGTATTTAAGGAGAACCATGGTCCGCCCTCTAGACGACCTCATCGAGTTCCCACGGTATAATTTAAATCATAATAATGTTTTAGCCCCCTAGTTATATTGTTTTGTAAATGTGAGAATTTCAAACCATTATTAAATTTGCAGTTTCTTTAGTTATTCACTTGAAGAAAGAATCATACCGCGCCACAAGATTATGATGGATAATCGTGTAAATTTCAAGCTTCGGTATATGCTATCGAGCACGGATAATGAGTTTCGACAAAGGGTAGAGGCTGCTGTTCAAAGAAGACAGATGTTTGAATCTGGGATATCAAACATAGGATTAGAATCATTAGATTCTTCAACTGATGAGGATGAAACTAATGATGTGGATGTTGATGTTCTTTAACATTCAGTACATACATATATATTTGTAAATAGTTGTTTCAGAGATGTAATTTTGGTACAAATGGTTCTAAGAGCTAAGAAAAATCGTAACTTGAAAACACTATCATGTTTTCTTAGGGCACGAAAGGGTGTGCTATATATATTAGTGGAAAACAATTGTTACATGTCACAGCTTCCACTCAGAATATCAACATCATCTAGAAGCTGAAGCTGTTGCAGTATCACAAATCATATATTTGAAATAAAGACATGAAAATATACACAGTTTTTCGATCATGAAACTAGAAACAAAACAAGGGTCCGTTCGTATCTTCTTGGCTCTAAACTTCAACGAACCAGATTTGTGGGGTCACTCAGGACATACTTTGGCAACTCGTATTTTGCACCTGGGACGTGAGGTCATTGGTAAGAAAGGGTAAACATGTAATTTAAATGATGAAAATGTAAACTGAATGCACCTCTTTCATCATAACAAACGGTTAAATCCGCTTTCTGAACAATAATACCAGCACTGTCGACTATTGTTTGTGCAAGTGACAGGTCAGCTTCAGCAGCCGCCCGGAGTGCATCCCAGATCTCTGATTACACAAAGAAGTTGGGTTTGACCCGCTTGAGAGAAGACATTAAAGTTTATTATTTTAATAACAAGATTCACCTTTTCGGCCACCATAATGTGGAGCCGTGTCCCAAAACTCCTCACGCATCTGCTTAAGTTGCTCCCCGGTTACCGGTTCAGAATGCTTCCATGCTTTCGGTTTGGTTATTTTCTTAACAGGTTCTGCAACATAAAAGATCATTATTATTGTTATTATTACTTATTAGTGTTTACTATATTAGTGAATTATAAGAGATTTAGACAATTTCCGGTAATAAATTTCATTTTCATATATGCATCTACATATTAAACACAAACAACTTCAATTTCCTGCAATTTTCCTTAGATCCTTAGACAATCTCCAGTAAAGTCAACACTTTTTATAAACAGAAAAAAAAATCACTCAGGTTTCACTATGGTATCAAGTTTCATGATTGTTCCATTAAGTCAGCTTGAAACTTGAAAAAAATAAGCACTATTTACTAGCCAAAGTTGATGCATCTTTTATTTAAGTCACTTAATTTTGTAAAGAAGTTAACACTATTAAAACTTGAGTGATATTTGTTATTAGAAAAAAGTGTTAAGTGAATCCCAGTTATTATTTCATGAATTTATCCCATGTTTAAATGATAATCATATAAATCAGATAACATTTTAATTCAGGCGCTACTAACCGAACCCTTTTGTGCAACTAAAATTCGATTCAACATAAAACACCTCAAATACATTAAACTTCTCTTCAGTTTCTGAGGTCCTTAATATCATTCACGTCCCCTCCAGTGCTGTCACACATGCCTCGTGACATGACGTGGACAGCAAACTTCGCTTTTTGCCCTTTGAAGTAAGCGTTCGTGAGGTGGGGCATGATCATTCTCGCCTGTGGTATAGCTTCTTGTTTGTTCAGCAATATGTCTTCCTGCCTGAACTGTTGGAACAACACAGGCCAGGTGAAGTTGACAGGGTCAGGTGCTACCCATGTTGACTGCCCTGCTGTCTGGCCTAGGAATCGACCGGTGACAGCATAGTTCGCCCATCGATACACAGCGACAATAAGCCAAGCAGTGTGTGACTTGACCCTCAAGCCACGAGCCTCAACAATGCCACTTTGGTTGTTCACTTGCCCTTGGAGTGACAAGGGAGAGTTGTATGGAAACGGGTTAATCGGCATTATCAAAGTTGGCATGCCGGCAAACCTTGTCCACGGCACCATTAGCTTATGTGCCTTGACACATTTCTTCTTGGTGGTCCCGTCTTTGCTGCCAGGCCTGAAAACCCCCTTTTCCACGTCACAGACCTTCTTGACGGTGTGGTAGTCTATGTCACCAGAGAGTTCAATGTACCTGTCATGGTGGATGCGATCAAAATCAACATCAAGATCAACAAAGACGCCACTCATCTGGTGCAGCGATGCTGGGCATTGCAAAGCTTCAGCAGCAGCGGCGTTGATTTTATCATTTGGCTTGTGAAAGTGAGATGTAACGTAAAGGTCTTCTGGCGATGTCTCCAGCCCATGACAGACTGAACGAACAGCCATTCCTGTCTGGACTGCTTGTATCCAGACAACAGCCATGAGGTTTAGTTTCTCAAGCTTGTTTGTCACACCCTCAAAATCCACTAACGGAGTTTTACCGTCAGAGGGTGTGAACTAACAGGATCGGAATCATCAGTTATAATCAAACTATAAAATAAAGTTTCAAAACCATGAAAACGTTTACGAGTAATTAAATGCGGAAGCGTAAAAACCTTTAACCAAAAGTTGCGTCACGCAGGACGACTTAAAACCAATGATAACCGTTAAAAATAAGTTTGCATAACAAAAGCGTTTTCAAGCAATGCATGTTCCTAAACCGCGCGCCCGCCTCGGCTACCTGAGAATAACATACTAAAAGTGTCAACACAAGGTTGGTGAGTTCACAAGTTATATAAAAATAAATGTTTAGCGTTTGCGTTCAGCGTTTTGCGTTACAGCGTTTTGCGTTACCAGATAGTGTTATGTCAATTATATATCTATAGGTAGCTAGCCTATAAAGCAAGTATTACTAAGTGTTCGACACCGAAGCTGACTGTTTATCAATTTGCCTTGCCACCAGGTCATCCAGACCATGGTATGTGTTAGCCAAGATTACACCCGCTCGACCTCCAGTCGAGTTTAGCGTTGGGTGGGGTTTGTCAAACCCAGTAGTACTACTCAACAATGACTCGCTATTCCAAATATTAACCGGTTCGATGTTATGAATGACTTTTGTTATTGCGTTTGCCACTTAGTCTTTACAAGTGATATATAATCTATATTAACAAAATCTCAAATGCGTTTCGGAGTATGTTATCTCCCCCAAGTGAAAAGCGTTTAAAAACAGTTTAAAAAGGGGAAAGTGAAACTCACTGTTTGCGAAGAAATTCCCAAATTAAATCACCAAGATGCGCGTCACAGAAAAACTCTCTCTAGCGTTCTAAAACAACAAAGAGATTTTTTTCTAAGTGTCGGAATATTATCGAGTCTCTAGACCCGGCACATATTACCTATGCACATAACATGTTTCGTGTTTCGTTTGTGAATCGTGTGTGACTTTAACAAATGTATTTGTGATACATTACATGTGTAAGCAATCATATACGTGTCATGTATTCATAAAGCACATCACTAGCAATTACTCCCCGTAAGGGCATTTTGGTCAAATTATGACAATCAATTAGCAATTATTCCCCGCAAGGGTAATTTGGTCAAAACATAACAATTATATAGCAAGTATCATGTTTCATGCATTTTCACAAAACTCAGCAGCTAGTTTCACCGAGACAGAAATTCTACTTGAAAGATTGTACTATCTCACAGATCATAGCATCACAATTAATTTACCAAAAATCATCACAAAAGCATATATGTCTTAGGTTTCTAGAACATATTTTATTATATTTTTATTCCACATAGGTTTCTCACAATCATCAAATCATTACAGCAAACTCATAACAGTCAAATTCATGCGCAACAGAATTTTATTTGCAATTCCCATTAAACGAAAAATCCAATAAATGCAAGACCACTTGGGTTAGGTTCCTAACTCAATAAGTCAACTTCCAGAAGTGGAACCAACCCAATTGGTCTCGTAGTTCATGAGATATAACATTTACAAAACAACCTAACAGCATGTCTAACAGCTCAGCTTTGCACAACGTTTTTGTAAAATCATAAAAGTTAACTTCTACACGTCCAAAAATTGCAAATTTATATTCCTTAGAAACTAGACTCAACCTAGTTTACTGTAGTATCAATAATCTCAACTAATTTTCACACTTACACTTCGTTACAGTCAGTTAAACATCAATAACACAATCTGTCCAGAAACTGTTTGCATCCAAACTCAACATATTAACTACCTATGGACCATCATGCATTCATATAACACTCTAGACTCCATAAACACTATCCATGCACATCAATTACGCATTACATACATGATTAGGGTTTTTGTTTGAACTCAAATCAAAGACACAAGTAATTAACATGTAACAATATCCATTCTAGTTATCATATCATCATCAAATCAACAACAATCATATAAACTACATACACACATGAAATCGGCCATCTAGGGTTTTCAATTAACCCATTAAACATCATAATCAAGTATAAAGGATGCATAGGATAGTCGTTTATACCTTCCTAGCACCTTAATCTTCGATCAAAAGTTGAAATTGATGGTTGTATGTGTGTGTATAGGTGACGGCAGCCAAGGAGCCAAGGGTTTGGGGTTCCGATCGGGATGTGTGGGAAAAGAAAAGAATAGTTAGGGTTTATTATTATTATTATTATTTATAATAATACTATGTTACACTTTGGCCCCTCCACTTCTAAGTATTACTTTTCCTAGCTTAAACTAACTTGTTTACATCTTGAGTTAGTGTTTATAACGATGTTATCACATAACACATAAGTCTAACACATAATTATCACATAATTACTGTTTTAACGTTTTTCGTTTATTCACCAATCGTTTGTGTCAACTCGTTTGCGTTTCGGTGCAATTCCCGAAAGACTACACACGTAGTAAGTGTTAAGCGTCATTTAAACCCTAGTTTAAATGTAATGAAGTGTGCGTTATAGATTCAATGATCTTAAGTTTGAATTGACGGAGTTGAGTTAACGGAGTTAACGGAGTTAACCTGAAATTGACGATTGTCACATCATTCCCATGTTAAAGAATTTTCGTCCTGAAAATTTGAGTCAAGTCGTGATGAGTGTCTGAAAAGTAAAAAAAAAATTTCAGTTTGTCATATCATCCCCTAGTAGAAAGAAATTTCGTCCCGAAATTTAATTCATACCTCCGGTGATTTCTGACGGTTTGCCGGGTTTCGCGGTTTTCTGTGTTTGGTTAGCCCTTCAAAAAGGTGAGGATACTTTTTCATCATTTGATCCTCGCGTTCCCACGTGAACTCCGGTCCACGTCTCGAGTTCCAACGAACTTTAACGATTGGAATTTTGCTGTGTTTTAGCGTTTTGGTTTCCCAATCCAAAACCTCGACTGGTTCCTCAATGAAACGTAACTGTTCATCAACTTGCAGTTCCTCCAAAGGGACTACTTGGGTTTCATCAGATAGGCATTTCTTCAAATTGGATACGTGGAATACATTGTGTACGGCACTGAGTTCCGTTGGTAGGTCCAGTCGGTACGCCACCGGACCAATGCGCTCCGTTATCCGGTAGGGACCAACATATCGTGGGTTGAGTTTGTTTCGCTTACCAAAGCGAATCACACCTTTCCAAGGTGAGACTTTAAGTAACACTTGGTCATTCACTTGAAATTCGAGAGGTTTCCGACGCTTGTCGGCGTAACTCTTTTGGCGATCTCGTGCGGTTGCCATGCGATTTCGGATTTGAACAATCTTTTCCGAAGTTTCGAGTACCAGTTCTGGACCAGTGATTTGGCTGTCACCCACCTCTGCCCAGCAGAGTGGTGATCGACACTTCCGTCCGTACAGCGCTTCAAACGGCACTGCCTTAATACTTGCGTGGTAGCTGTTATTATACGAAAACTCCACCAAAGGTAAGTGAGGTTCCCAACTTTTTCCAAAATCCAATACGCATGCACGCAACATATCCTCCAGGGTCTGAATAGTTCGTTCACTTTGCCCATCCGTCTGAGGATGGTATGCTGTGCTCATATCAAGACGGGTGCCTAGTGCGCTTTGCAGCGACTTCCAAAAGTGCGAAGTGAAACGAGAATCTCGATCAGAAATGATTGAGACAGGCACTCCGTGTCTAGACATTACTTCCTTCATGTAAACACGAGTCAGTCTTTCCATTTTGTCCGATTCCTTAATCGCTAAGAAGTGTGCAGACTTAGTCAACCGGTCAACGATCACCCAGATGGTATCGCATCCCGTCGGTGTCTTAGGTAAACCCGTAATAAAATCCATTGAGATGTGTTCCCATTTCCACATTGGGAGTTTCGGTTGTTGTAGTAGGCTAGATGGTTTCTGGTATTCTATTTTGACTCGGGCGCAAGTCAAGCATTTGCTCACGTAGGTGGCAATGTCAGCTTTCATGTTCGGCCACCAGTAAAGTGCCTTTAAATCATGATACATTTTATCTGAGCCAGGGTGGATAGAATATCGGGACTTGTGAGCTTCGCCCATCACCAGAGTTCTCAACTCTCCGTACCGTGGAACCCAAATCTGGTTCTCAAAATATCGGACCCCGTCCGATCTGGTTTCAAGTTGCTTGTTCATGCCCCGCATGAGTTCCGATGGGAGATTATCATCTTTCTAAGCTTCGAGTTGGGCATCGCGAATCTGGTCAGGTAAGTTTGCATGAATCGTGAGTTGCAATGCTCGCACTCGTCTGGGTTTATCTGTTTCTTTTCTGCTGAGGGCGTCGGCCACTACATTGGCCTTGCCAGGGTGATACTTGATGGCACAATCGTAATCTTTAAGCAGCTTGACCCAACGACGCTGTCGCATGTTCAGCTCCTTTTGATCGTAGATATGCTGGAGACTCTTGTGGTCGGTGTAAATGGTAAACTTGGTACCGTACAAGTAATGCCTCCATATCTTAAGGGCAAACACCACAGCTCCGAGTTCCAAATCATGGGTCGTGTAGCTCTTCTCGTGAACCCGCAGAGGGTGTGAACTAACAGGATCGGAATCATCAGTTATAATCAAACCATAAAATAAAGTTTCAAAACCATGAAAACGTTTACGAGTAATTAAATGCGGAAGCGTAAAAACCTTTAACCAAAAGTTGCGTCACGCAGGACGACTTAAAACCAATGATAACCGTTAAAAATAAGTTTGCATAACAAAAGCGTTTTCAAGCAATGCATGTTCCTAAACCGCGCGCCCGCCTCGGCTACCTGAGAATAACATACTAAAAGTGTCAACACAAGGTTGGTGAGTTCACAAGTTATATAAAAATAAATGTTTAGCGTTTGCGTTCAGCGTTTTGCGTTACAGCGTTTTGCGTTACCAGATAGTGTTATGTCAATTATATATCTATAGGTAGCTAGCCTATAAAGCAAGTATTACTAAGTGTTCGACACCGAAGCTGACTGTTTATTAATTTGCCTTGCCACCAGGTCATCCAGACCATGGTATGTGTTAGCCAAGATTACACCCGCTCGACCTCCAGTCGAGTTTAGCGTTGGGTGGGGTTTGTCAAACCCAGTAGTACTACTCAACAATGACTCGCTATTCCAAATATTAACCGGTTCGATGTTATGAATGACTTTTGTTATTGCGTTTGCCACTTAGTCTTTACAAGTGATATATAATCTATATTAACAAAATCTCAAATGCGTTTCGGAGTATGTTATCTCCCCCAAGTGAAAAGCGTTTAAAAACAGTTTAAAAAGGGGAAAGTGAAACTCACTGTTTGCGAAGAAATTCCCAAATTAAATCACCAAGATGCGCGTCACAGAAAAACTCTCTCTAGCGTTCTAAAACAACAAAGAGATTTTTTTCTAAGTGTCGGAATATTATCGAGTCTCTAGACCCGTCACATATTACCTATGCACATAACATGTTTCGTGTTTCGTTTGTGAATCGTGTGTGACTTTAACAAATGTATTTGTGATACATTACATGTGTAAGCAATCATATACGTGTCATGTATTCATAAAGCACATCACTAGCAATTACTCCCAGTAAGGGCATTTTGGTCAAATTATGACAATCAATTAGCAATTATTCCCCGCAAGGGTAATTTGGTCAAAACATAACAATTATATAGCAAGTATCATGTTTCATGCATTTTCACAAAACTCAGCAGCTAGTTTCACCGAGACAGAAATTCTACTTGAAAGATTGTACTATCTCACCGATCATAGCATCACAATTAATTTACCAAAAATCATCACAAAAGCATATATGTCTTAGGTTTCTAGAACATATTTTATTATATTTTTATTCCACATAGGTTTCTCACAATCATCAAATCATTACAGCAAACTCATAACAGTCAAATTCATGCGCAACAGAATGTTATTTGCAATTCCCATTAAACGAAAAATCCAATAAATGCAAGACCACTTGGGTTAGGTTCCTAACTCAATAAGTCAACTTCCAGAAGTGGAACCAACCCAATTGGTCTCGTAGTTCATGAGATATAACATTTACAAAACAACTTAACAGCAGGTCTAACAGCTCAGCTTTGTACAACGTTTTTGTAAAATCATAAAAGTTAACTTCTACACGTCCAAAAATTGCAAATTTATATTGCTTAGAAACTAGACTCAACCTAGTTTACTGTAGTATAAATAATCACAACCAATTTTCACACTTACACTTCGTTACAGTCAGTTAAACATCAATAACACAATCTGTCCAGAAACTGTTTGCATCCAAACTCAACATATTAACTACCTATGGACCATCATGCATTCATATAACACTCTAGACTCCATAAACACTATCCATGCACATCAATTACGCATTACATACATGATTAGGGTTTTTGTTTGAACTCAAATCAAAGACACAAGTAATTAACATGTAACAATATCCATTCTAGTTATCATATCATCATCAAATCAACAACAATCATATAAACTACATACACACATGAAATCGGCCATCTAGGGTTTTCAATTAACCCATTAAACATCATAATCAAGTATAAAGGATGCATAGGATAGTCGTTTATACCTTCCTAGCACCTTAATCTTCGATCAAAAGTTGAAATTGATGGTTGTATGTGTGTGTATAGGTGACGGCAGCCAAGGAGCCAAGGGTTTGGGGTTCCGATCGGGATGTGTGGGAAAAGAAAAGAATAGTTAGGGTTTATTATTATTATTATTTATAATAATACTATGTTACACTTTGGCCCCTCCACTTCTAAGTATTACTTTTCCTAGCTTAAACTAACTTGTTTACATCTTGAGTTAGTGTTTATAACGATGTTATCACATAACACATAAGTCTAACACATAATTATCACATAATTACTGTTTTAACGTTTTTCGTTTATTCACCAATCGTTTGTGTCAACTCGTTTGCGTTTCGGTGCAATTCCCGAAAGACTACACACGTAGTAAGTGTTAAGCGTCATTTAAACCCTAGTTTAAATGTAATGAAGTGTGCGTTATAGATTCAATGATCTTAAGTTTGAATTGACGGAGTTGAGTTAACGGAGTTAATGGAGTTAACCTGAAATTGACGATTGTCACATTGTTGCCAAGAAACTTCCACTCCTCAAGGGCCTTCTGACTCACAAAGGCGGGGTCGCCTTCGTTAAAGAAAGTGCAGCGCCCTCTAATTGACGCAAAGGCTGGTAAATTGGCCATCCAATTAAACGAAAGCCAGATCTGCCCGTCTGCTGTGACAAGCAGAAATTGGTGTGTAAGGGTGCATATAATACGTAATGCAGCAGAAAACTGATTGTACAAACTGTTCACAGTTACATATCTCAACAGCGCGCTCCAAGCCAACTCTGAAGTCGGTGCAGCCGGTGCATCGGCGTCAGGCACCGCCTCATATTTCTTCCCCTTAGCTATCCACCCAGTCAGCCCCGAAATAGCTGTATCAGACCTGTAGTAAACAGCGCCAGCAAGCTTGGTTAGCTCAAAGTCTAGACGCATGCGGGAACGTCTGTCCCATTTACCCAGCATGTGGAGCATGAAGCAGGCTTCATCACCAGTTAGACCCCGAAGATCAAGTGCCGGTATATCCCGGCTGGGGTGAGAGTCTGTAAGTTCTTCTACCGTAGGATATCCGGCCTTGTCAAGGCCTCCGGGCCACGTGTTAGCCTCCCATGTGCTAGTAGCCGGGTAGTCACCCCACCATTGGTTGGGGTCAATGGTGATGCCATTCTCCGAAAACATAGGAAGGTCAGACTCCGGAACTCCTCCAACCTCAACCACTTTGGTGATCAGCGTGTAGGGCAGGGCGTTGACGAGCAGCGAGACATGATTGTCTGCCCAAGAAGACCACCGCATCCTATCTGCAGTGAAAGGCTTAAGAGTCTCCATGATGGTGGACGGTTGAAGTAGGCCATCGTTAGTGAGAAAAGTCTTGCTGATCCCATCGTAGCTTGACGGGGCTGAGGTGATCTCTCCGGTGGAGAGACCGAGCATAGTCATGGGCTGAGCCATCAGGATTGGGGAAATTTGAGGTGCCTTATTCACATTTAGTTCAAGGTTGCCTTCCAAAAAGGTATGACGAACCATACCTGTTTCAAAGTCACCAAACTTGATGCCTGGAGAGTCAAACTCACTGAAACATTTTTGAACAACTGTGTGCATGATGAGACAGGAAGAGGGAGCAGCTAGAAGATGGCTTGAAGGCAGAAGAGGAAGAGATTAAATTTATAAGGGTTTGAATTATGTGCCATAAACCCTTCATATTCCAATACTTATGTTTCAGTTCTCAAAAATATGGAAAAATTTGGGTTTTTTTACTGATAATAGAACAGTTTATTATTATTATTTAACAATTTTTTTCATCTAAAACTAAAATCCCTCAAACCTTGCACTTACAAAGATTTGGACTCATCACCATTCACCTCATTTTCGTAAGGAGGGACACCTTACAACTAAACCATAGATTCATATACTAAAACTGGTTTTTGTTCAAATGGTCAAAACCAGTTTTTTGCCAATAACCAGCTAAGGTTTGTAACCAGTTTCTATGTCTAAAGTTCAAACTATATATTCATCAAACTGGTTAGGTTATTAACAGAACCAGTTAACCTATAAATGGTTAAATTAACCGGCTTTTAATAAAAAACTTAAAAAGAATAGGAAAAAATGAATTACCTGATAAAAATGTCACATATACTCAATAAATACGTTTTTTAATCTAGCTTTAAAGTTTTAAAACTAACAAAACATAATCTCCTAACAGTAATTCAACTAAACTATAATAAAGCGATTTGGTCGCGTTTGTTCTTGGATCCTTTGTTTGCTATTTGAGAGTGTTTATGCGTGTTTTGAGCATAAGAAGGGGTTTTGAGATCGCTTTAGAAGTTATGTAATCAAACCTTAACACCCATAACTATTTATACTAACATATAGGGGTTAAAAGGGTCAAAAACGACTATATGATCGTTCCTTTTAAACGGTAATAACCGGTTATTAACCATATTAAAAAAACCAGTTTCCGTTAACAGGTTACAAATCGATTTGTCTCAAAAGTCCATACTAAAGAATGTTTTGGCTAATTGGATTACTCATTGTTCTTGTTTGTGTATGTTGTTAAATACCCATGATTATTTTTGCATAATTCCCCAAATTGTATTTAGGGTTTCTGCTATATTTCCCATTTGTTTTGAGTGTTTGACCAAACAGGTTTATGTAGTTTTCTGATTATTTAAGAACTATGATGTGTTATACGGGCGCATGACAGGCGAAAACTGGTTGTATAGGTCGTATGACGTGTTATACTATACTGACATATCATACGGGCCATAAAGTTTTATACTTTTATACAAATTGTATGAGTTGGTGTTTGTTCAGATCATACGGGACTTATGACGTGACGACGCAGACCGTTGACAGTCATATGGCCCGTATTACAATTTTTCGCATGTCAGTCAGAATAATGAACATCAGATTTAGCATATTATGACAATGCTATCATATTAGATGATCATGTAACAAGTATCTATTTTTAGTTTATTACACAAGTGTTCCATAAAGAAATGTATTGACTTTTGAAAGTCAAAGGAGTAGCTCTCCAACTCTTAAACTAATGAGGATATAAAAACAACAATAATATAAAAAAAATCTAGAATGTTTTGTTTGATGAAGATGGTTCAACTATATTGTTGAATATTATTATTTTTTCTTATTCCAAATGTATTGAATCTTTTCTCAAATGTATCTATAATCTATATGCTGTTTGTTATCTAGCAGCATAAAGAAAGTGTAGCATCAACAATGGGATCTAAACATTGGTTCAAGATTATAATCAACTTGAGTAAATCAAGAAAATCAAAATCAAACAAGACAAAGGTACGCGTATGTATTTGTTTACAAGAATTGTTTTCATAATCTTGTGCTTCGATTTCAGCTTTCAAAATGAACATATTTGGATCAATTGCCAAATTCAATTTTTTTTAATACTGTGTTAAAAAATAAATTTGTAATTTTTGGAACAGGGGTTTTCAGTACCGGATTCATATATTTTGGAACCGCAACCTCAAGAAAAACCAATAACTACTCTCAGTGAGAATGTAGCTGCAACTCGGATCCAAACTGCATTCAGGGCGTTTAAGGTACACGAACTAACAGTCGCTTATTTCAATATTCGCTTATGTGGAAAGGAAAATAAATTAACTGTCAAAATTTTTTTTGTAACAAGGCTCGAAAGGTTTTAAGGAATTTGGAAGGAGTATCAAGACTGCAAAGGCTTACACGAGGCGATTTTGGCAAGAAACAAGCATCAAACACGTTAATCAATCTTCAATCATGGACCAAAGTACAAGCCCAGATAAAAACACATGGTTGAAGATGGAGGAATCAGACGAAAGAAGTTAGAAAATCAGTTGAAGCTTGAGACTAAGCTCCATGATCTAGAGGTGAAACATACCTTCAGTAGTTTATTCTGTTATTGTTTAATTATTCATTAAGATTAAGTTTTATTTACATGTTCTAATTATCACATATCAGGTGGAGTGGAGTGGTGGTTCTGATACGAAGGACGAGGCTCTTGCAAGGATACAACAGAGAGAAGAAGCAGCAGTAAAGCGTGAGCGCGCTATGGCATATGCGTTCTCTCATCAGGTCACAATCCATACGAATCATAACAATCATAACAATTTGTTTGCGTTTTCTTTTTATAAAGAAAGCATCGATGGAAATGAGTCAAGTAATAGTGATTATAGAGCTGATAAACGGGTCGTGTTTTCTGGTTAATGAGTCAAACCCGACCTAGAAACGAGACAAACCCAAAAATCATGTCACACAGACATGAACAGTAACACGACTCGTTTAAACAGAAAAAAAGAACTTTATTTTGTTTTATTAGAATATTAATACTTTAAAATATCAAATTACATATATATTTTTCTTGAACTAATTATGTTTAAAACATCCCAATTTATTTTTTAAACTTTGGGATAAAAATACTGAAATAGTTTTAAGCTATATAAACACATTTTATAATAAATGAAAAATAAACAAATGGGTCAAACTGGTCACACAAGAAAGGCCCATTTAGCTAAACGTCTTCTCGGGTTCACCCGGACCCGCTTAGACTAAACCCGTACCCGCAAAAAATGATCTTAGGTTCCGTGTTATGTCAGAAAATTGACTCCCTTAATTTTAACATGAATCTGCAGTGGAGGCCCGATGCAAAGTCAAGTTTAGGCCCAAATGATTCAAAACTGGCCACTGCAAATTGGGATTGGAGTTGGGTGGATAGATGGGTTGTTGCTCAGCCATGGGAAAAAAGAGTCCTGGTTGTGTTGACTCCAAAAAAAGTCAACAGCCCTGCAAAAAAAGCCCATAAAAACTCACCAAACAAACCTTTGAGAAACCGAAAGCTATCGTTTGGGTCAGCCACAAAAGTTGAAGATGCAAACACCAAGACCGAACCGAAACATGATGATTAAAGTTTTCAGATTGTGTGAGAGTTAATGGCAAATAAGCACACTGCATTTGTGTATATTTTGTAAAGTTATTTTCTATTTATTCGTGTCATTATCTGTATGATATTTTGATCTGTAAACTATTTTCTTTTGTTTCTTTAAGTTAATTATCATTTAGTTTTCTTATACCATTATTATAACATAATATGTTGTAACATTCTTATAAACACATACCATTTTTCCTTACAGTTAAAATGCATACTGATAAACTGTATTGAAGTTTTTCTCAAAATAGAAATGAAGTTAAATGTTCTCGCAGACTCGCACATGTTAGTGCAACAAAATTTATGGCATGCTTCAATGCAACTACTTACCAGTCCTCTCTCAATAATTTTTTCGAGATAAGGTACTTTTATTATTATTTTTTTTTGAAAGACCAACGAAAACATATTATATAAAACCAAGGTACTCCTGAATCGGCCAAGCAAGCAGCTCGACCCGGCCCACAATACAACACCACCAGGAACTACAAGTTACAGACTCAACCTAATATATTACAAACTTTCCCCAATCTGCCCTCGAGAACGATAACCCGCTTGACCGGTTTTTAACCCAAAGAAAACTAAGGGCTTTAACCTCATCCACGACGCTACCAATCGTCAATGTGGAGCCGTTGTGCACCATATCGTTTCTAGCATTCTATAAACACCAAAACGTGACGAGACATATCGCATGTAATGCTTTTGCCTTTCTCTTTGGGAACTTGGTATGCTTGTATAATTCGACAATATGCGGACACCAAACGCGAACATGTGTAACTTTCACAATTTTTTAATTCTTCTTGTTTTTTTCTTTCTCTTTTTAATCTTTTATCAATTTCTTTTTTTCTTACATATAAAAGACTACATGGATTTTCTCCGATCTCCTACTTTGCTTTCATAAATAGTATTTTGCTCAGGTGAGATTTATATGTTTTTTAAAAGCTACATTTTTACCATGTAACTATCTTAATCTTTTAAAAATTATAGTTAACCCATGTTTTATTATTACAGTTATTATATTATTACTACTAATATGACTACCTTCTTCTTCTTCTTCTTCTTATTATTATTATTATTATTATTATTGGTTTTGTTATAATAAGTTACTAAGTTAGAATCATTTCACGAGATAATACAATTAATAAACTGATATAACTCGTCAATGTTTTATATGGACTTCGTGAAGTAGATAATTTAAAAAAACAAACGAATTTAATATAAGTTTTATAGAAATACAAAAGAGCGTTTCTGTTTTTAATATGATGGGTCAAGTTGTTCAACAAAGGGGAATAAAAATGAGAAGGATGATTTGAATTTCTAGCCAAACAAATAAACCCCTCAAAAAAATTTAAAAAAAATAAATAAAAAAATCATAACTAAAAATTTAATAAAAAACAAAAAATGTAAAAACACAAAAATGTTTCCATCACTTATCTCGTTCTCATAAAAAAAAAACACAATGGTAAGTGAAAAAAGTCGTTGTGTCTTTTTGTTTATCATTGTGTTTTGTGTTTATTTTCGTCATTGATTGTGTCTTTTTTTCTTAACATTGTGTATTTTTTTCTTTATATTGTGTTATATTACTCAATATTGTATTATATTTTGTTCGACATTGTTTTATATTTTGCGATCTATTGTGTCTTTTTTAGTTACAATTTTGCATTTTGTTTATTTCGTCATTGTGTCGTTGATCTCTCCATTGTGTCTTTTCGTCATTTTTTTATTTTTTTTAACTTGAATGATGACGGAAACATTTTAGTTTTTTAATTTTTTTCGTTTTTTATTTATATTTTGAGTTATGATTTTTTATTATTTTTTTAAAATTTATTTATAAGGGGGTTTTTTATATGGTCACAAATTCTTCTCACACTTATTATTTTTATCTCCCTTTATATTTTAATTTTACCTTTAATATGATATATCTTTTACTATTTTCAAAACATTTACATAAATGATGTTAGTTTATATATAGTAAAAGCAATACAAAACAGTTTAAAGGCCAACTAGTATCTTGAAAAGAAATCATGCAAATGAAGTAGAGAAATAGTTGTGTGTCAATTTTATATTCGTCTCATTATAAGTGCTTTAAATATATACAAATGTATTTTCTTCTCATATTCATTTTAATATCTCGATCTATTTACATGTATCTTTTTGTTTAAAGTCTAAATATATTAAAAAGGAAAAAAAGGGTAACTCACAAGAAGCAAGAAGTCTGAACGTACAAACAATGAAAAACCAACTAAATACAATCCAAACCACCAAGGAATACTCGAAACATTACAAATGTGATTCACTTATGGATTAAACAATCAAAATTATGTAGATGCATATATATTATTCTTTTAGTTCCTTGAAAGTTACAAATTGTTCATTGATATGTATCATGATATAGTTACAAATTGTTCAAATTATATTCATTGACCTCAAGTGAGGTGTCTCCGTTGGTGAGATTGAGAGACAGTGGCTTCGTATCAGGACACGCGGTTTTGAGAGCGGAGTCTAGGAAGGTTGCTAAGCATGAGACATCGTGTTTGGAGAATCAGCACGTTTTCATTCCATTTGCCTTCGACACTTTTGGATCCCTAGCTCCCGAGGCAGTTCGCTTCTTGGAGCGGGTGCAGAAGGTGGTCCACAGTGACTCGCAGAGCCCGAGGAACCAAGGATTTATATTTAGTAGAACAGGCTTTGCATTCAAAAGGGGATAGCGGCGCAGCTTGTTGCTCGCTTACCCATTATCCAGATGTAGCTCGGTTTGTGTTATATATAAAAGGATTAATTATTGTGTTTTATTGATAACAATTTTATTTGTGATAAATAATTTGAATAAATTGTTGGGCCTTTACATATACTAAACAAATAGCACAATTGTACAAATATAAGGTGCAACACATCAACCAAAAGTCTATGTATATATATAGAGGTTTTGGTCATTTTCATCAAGTGTTAGATAAAAGCAAAATAAATGTTAATCTTCCGAACCAAACATATCATTTAATGACCTACTATTCAATGTCTATTTATAGCATATAGAGGCTTAGGTCATTTTCATCAAGTGTAAGTTCAAAGAAGTCTCCATTAACTTGAAACATTTACAAGTAAACAAACATGAGTAGGTTACTTATGATGAACATGATGGTGGTAGTAATGTTTATTGTTGTAACCTTAGTTCCACAAGCCTATGCCATCTCTATTTCTCAAGTAAGGCAGATTGCAGCCAAGAATAATATAACTGGTCTGTTTGTGTTTGGCGATTCAAGTGTTGATCCGGGGAATAACAACCGCCTTATTACGGATGATAAGAGTAACTTTCCACCGTATGGAGTGGACTTCTTTGGTGGTCGACCCACCGGGAGGTTTAGTAATGGAAGACTTGCCACTGACTTCATAGGTACATACATATATATATATATAACCTGCTTTCATGTATACAACTAGCTAGCATAATACTATTTGATTCTCATGTTCTGCTTAAGTTTGAAACATAAAGTCAATCAAAGATAATGTATATAAACTCCATAAAGTATAAACCAAACATAACAACTGTTTTCTTTGGTAAAAAGAGAAAATAATTTGTTAATTTCGTTTTAAAATTTTAATTTTGATATTTTATATGCAAACGTGATGAGTAAAATCCTATATACGAAAGGGTTTGTAGTCTAGATGTATCGTTGTTAAAAGTCCAGATGGTTGAGCATTTTAGTACCATAAAGCTGGATAAAGATACGCGTTTAGAAAATAGTTTTAGAATGTGTATGGTATAAAAAAGCTTCTTTTGCTTTGTTGTTCAACAATATTTTCTAAAAGTACATATACAAGATTAGTATTAACGCCAAACTCTTCACAAACAAAGCTTCCAAGTTCCAACATTAACATTTAGTTAATTAATAACATTTTCAACTAGGTTAAGTTAATGAAAAATAAAACTACCGATTTGTAAATATAATCGCTAATATATTCTTTTTATATTAAGAATTTAGTTTTAAATTAAAAGGTATTATATAGATTAATTGGATTAAGTTTCATTATTTATTTAAATTACAAAATTTTTGATTTTTATTTTTTATTTTGTTGCATTAAGTGCAAAAAAACATCTAGAACGCGTTGCATTCATTTTATTGCATTGAAATGCTAACTTGTACATCTATGTTATATTTATTCATGAATTAAATTATTACTTAATCATTATCAAAGTTCAAAGAATTTATGATGTCATGAGTAAAAAAAACAATTAGATAATTATTGATATTTATATCATTCTTTAATAGCCGAGGCATTGGGTTATACGAAGGAGATTCGACCATATCTCGACCAAGGACCGGTGAGGCCCTTCGATCTCTCCCATGGTGTTAGTTTTGCTTCTAGCGGTTCTGGCTATGATAACCTTACTGCTCAAGTATCGGTATGTGCTTTATAAAATCAGCTTTTCGAATCTATTTCAGGCCCTAGCTAACATACTTTTTCTAAAATGATACAACTATGTCGTATTATTATGACATGTATAATAAGGTAACGTCTCACCAAATATATGGGCTTGACATACGAACAAAAATTTAAAAATAACAATTTATACGTACATGTATAGTTTATAGTCTACACATGTATACAATATCTTAAAAAAGTAAAAATAAAAAATCAACCTTATATAAGCTAATATCATGTCGTACTAATATCCCGATTGATTTTTAGTTTGTCATACTAATATCAAGTTTATTTTATTGATGTGAAGAATGTGTTGTCCTTGTCGCACCAATTTAAGTATTTTGCGGATTATAAAAGAAACTTTAGCATGAAGGTAGGACCGCAAAAGACTCGGGAATCTGTCAAGAACGCCGTGTTTATATTAAGCATGGGAACAAACGATTTTCTTCAAAACTATTACGTGGAGCTCACACGACGTGCCCAATACACTGTCGACCAATATGGAGATTACTTGATCTCTCTTTTTAATGGTTACGCCAAGGTACTCACTTTTAAAATGAAGAAAACTGTAACAAGAAAATAATGAAAATAACCATTTGTATATACAACATTTATAAAATGACTGTTTTTATGTTTTCGCGAGAGTCAAAAGTTTAACATAAGCATCTATATTTTCTATGAATGTATGAATTGGATTATAAAATAAGCATATTATAAGTATGAATTGTTGTAGAAAATGCATTCCATGGGAGCAAGAAGATTGGTGATTGCTGGGGTTCCTCCTTTTGGATGCATGCCTTTGGTCAAGACATTGAAGGGTGCATCCAAATGCGTCGAGGAGTACAACAATGTAGCTATTTCATTCAACTCGAAGATAAAAAACGCATTAAAAACAACCCTGGGGATGAAAACGGCCTACGTCGACATTTATGGTCTCGTACAAAGTGCAATTCAGAACCCTAATAAATACGGTCAGTTGTATATTCAAGAACTTTATGAGATACACATTATATAACCGCCTTCTATTTTAATTTTGAATGAAATTATATCATGTACAGGGTTTATAGATACTACAAAGGGGTGTTGTGGGACTGGAACGATTGAATACGGTGTTACTTGTAAAGGCTTGGGTACATGTGCTGATCGAGATAGATTTTTGTTCTGGGACGCAGTTCATCCGACGGAAAGGATGTATAAGATCGTTGCGGATGAGGCCTTAACTAATATTCTCACCTATCTATTTTAATGATCTTAAGGATATATCATAATTTATGAACTTGAAACCTTATTACAAAACTTTGTGGGATATGCTCATGTATCATGATCTAAATAACTTAGTAATATACTATTGTTATGTGTGTGATGAGTCTTTTTGTTATAATATAATTAAACACACGCTAAACTTGAAACATATTTCTTTACATTATTTTGTGTACACTTATACATACATCCATCAAACAGGCAAACATTCAATATATGTCCTTTCCAAAACTAAACCTATACTTTATTCAACTTCTCACTCAAGCTGCCCGGTTACAAACCGGACCACTATCCCATACATGTACTTGTGTATACATGGTACATAAATATACTTGTATGAACTTGGTTAGTAAAATGGCACAAGTCTTGTCATTACTTGAAGCACATGCCATAACTACAAACTAGCAGTGATGAGTGAAGAAGTTTGGTGCTGCTTTTCTTGCTGATTAATAGTATCGGCAACATGCGCAACCACTCCAGCTCCCGCTTTATGAAACCATTCATCTTTCACCTTAAAATTACACATAAACCGAGTTTAAATATCCATTCTTTACACTAAAAAAATAATAATATTAAATAACGTACATGAATATTGTTATGTGCGAAGAACGGCCAAAGTGAAGAGTGGAAACTGACATCAACTTTTTTCCATCCCAATTGTTGTAACCCGCGGATCATTTCCTCTATAATCAACAATGGAGGTTTATTTAGTTATTGGATAGCTTAAATAATGAAATGGTTTACGAGTCTACCTTCCATGATCTCGTGGTATTCAAGGGTATTTTGGGTAGTGGGGACGTTTTGGGCTGCTTCTTTTGCTCGTGCGGCTTCGGGAGGAAAATTTGAGCCTTGGGATTCTACGGGTGGGCAATACTCCACATCGACGACGTGTTTATAACCATCCAAAGATTTGAAAGGAGGCTGAGAATTTAAGCATATAAATGTATATTCCGGTTATTTCATACGGTCTAGAAATATTATATGAATATTCGATGTTTTCATAACAGGACTGGGTATAAAAATTTTAACTATATTTTAACTATATATTTCTAATACATAACAAAATATGAAAATATTTTATGTTTTGGTGTGAACTTGCAACTATGATAAAATATTAATGCCTCTACATATAGTGCATAACGTACCTTAACAAGCTCAGACTCCCTTCTGATTGAGGATGTACGCCGACCAACCATATCTAGTAGTAAATGATAAGTTGAAACAAAAACAAAAACAAAAACATGAAGAGCAACAGATTAAACGCATGCAGGATACGATCATAGGCGGCATTGGCATACAAAACACGATATTTAAACGCACCGAGAGCCGATCTGCAACACAAACAATAAGCATTGTAATTTGACTATTTCTTTTAATGAAGATTTCCATATTTAGTCGTTTAGACTTACATAAAATCGGCATCTTCAGCATCTGTTGTCATTCTCAAAAGCAGAGGCGGTCGGTCGGGTTTGCCATCGGTTAAAAACAGTTGACTACCTGTCCGTCCCACAAAAAGAGGAGCCATTGGAGCTGCAATTTTTTCTAACATGGGAAGACCGAGAAGAAACGGAAGCTGAATAATAAATAAAAAAAACATTCTTTTATAAATATGAAGTCCTACAATCAATTGAATCGATTTTAAATAATAAAAAAGCAAAACCTGCTTGTTGCCTCTAACACCAAGGTGAGGTGTTGCTAGGGTTATAAAACTAACGGCTTCCAACCCGGCGATCTGACCGGCTGATTTATCATCAACGCGGGTATAAAGAACACCTATTGCATATCGTGCAATTAGACCACCGAGCGAGTGGGCTAAAAATGATATTTTTTTAAGGTTTTCTCTACTCTTCACAACTTGCTTCACCTGTATGTATGTTTGTGATCAAGTATCATACATGAGATATAATGCAATAAGCACATGGCAGAGATTTGGATACTTACTTCATCTGCTAACCTTTTTCCAGCCCCGTCAATTCCAGCAAAGGTTTTAGAGTAAGCGTTACAAGAACTTGCTGTAATGGGATATTCAGATAAACTAAAATATCTCATGTACATATATATATATATAGGAAAGAGAGAAGGGGGGGGGGGGGGGGGGTTGTTCAATACAAAACCAATAAGTAGAGTAGCTGTGAAAACCACATAACCACGTGCACCTTTTGCTTTAAATGTGGTACATAGGGGTGGCAAATGTGACCCATTGGGTTGAATGAGTTGTACTAAAATGTATATAATGGGTCAGAATGGGTCAAACTAAAAAAAGAAAATGATTGAAATAGGTCGAAACGGGTTGACATTTTTCAAGTTTTTTTTATGGAACGAGAAAAACGGAGAAAAATTTTTTATATTATTACTTTTTTAGTTTTTGATTTATATTTTAAGTTATGATTTTTTAATTATTTTTTTTGAATTTTTTAATGAGGAGTTTTTGAAATCTCAACCCATTTTGATCCATTTCAAAAACCCCTCATTAAAAAATTCAAAAAAATAATTAAAAAATCATAACTCGAAATATGAATCAAAAACGAAAAAAGCAAAAGTACTAAAAAGTTTCTTCCGTTTTCTCGTTCCATAAAAAAAAGACACCTTCAAGAAATGTCAACCCGTTTTGACCCGTTTCAATCATTTTCTTTTCTTAGTTTGGCCCATTTTGACCCATTATATACATTTTAATACAACTAATTCAACCCAATGGGTCACATTTGCCACCACTGATACATAAAGAGGGTTATGTAGCCGCTTATCCCACTCTCTGACTCTCCCCCATTATATATTATATATTTCAGCACTATGTACAAGTGTTTTATGCGGTTTTCATGGTTCTCTACTAAAATTTGTACTGAACCATGCCAGTAAGTGCACACACATATATTATATATACATACATACATATACGTATATAAACATAGACATTTAGCCACGCCAACCCTCAAAAATTACTTAAATACCAGATTTCAAAAGTGTAACGACGCTATGTGTGGTTCTTCAAAAGAAGAGAATTAGAAACAAGTTGTGACCATAAATGAGATAAATGAGAATATGAGGAAGTCATACCGTATATCAAAAAGTGTCGCCCCAATCGTCTTTTGAGCTCTGCTTCTACATATCTCCAGTCACTCGAGCTGCATAATGTGATTTAGAGTATTGTTCATGTTGGTATCAAACATGAACACAAATACCAATTCACAAATTCTAAAAGACAATAAACAAATACTAATATATCAACGCGTGTCTATCAAAGCATATTGCATTAGCAAGAACAGGAACTGTTTTAATGTGTTATTATTGAGTAAAGATGCCTTTTAAGGAACATAAAGTTGACCCAAACATCTCAAATAATAAATAGCAAAACGGCAACATCTAGTCATCTACAACTATTTAAAGATTTGGAGCATTATTATAATAATAATTTAACACATTACCTTGCATATATTCCATGAACAAGAACAAGAAGATGATCCTGTTCTTCATCTTTCACCCCATTGGCAGCACTTGGTGATATGAAGCTCCCATGAGTTCGAGTCGAGCTCATCGCGTGAGCTTTAAGACTTTGATTCTTCCAAATATTACTTATACCTATATAAATTCAAACCCACAAATTATAAACAAGAAACAAAGTTATAAAAATTATAAAAATATCCCCTATATTACTATAGTGTACACAAAAAAAAGGATTTTTGAATCAGGGGTCTCAGCAGAAACACCCTCGGTATTTTACTGGTGAACATTAAAATCCTAGTAGTTATTATGTTAATACCTATGAACTAGGGCATAATTAAAGTTAATAAATGTTGGTTTTAAAACACAGGATACATAGGATTTAATAATCCCAAAAGAATACAATAAAGTTTGAAGCTTTATGAGACAAGAACAAGATAATAATAAAAATAATAATAATAATAATAATAATAATAATAATAATACAATTTGGGGAAAAACACAAAATGAACAAATACCCTCAACAATTCTCATGAAAAGATTGGCAACATCTTTCCTCTTGAGTAATAAAATCAAGAAAACAAAAGTTAAAAACAAAAACAAAAGACCACCCATTTGAATAATAATAATAATAATAATGAACTAAAGTAATCATAAGACGAATCGAAGAAAGAACAAACCAAAACAATTGGAGAAAGCCCAGGAAAATCCGTGGAAACAGGAGGAGGAGGAGCACGGGTTCGGATTCGGGTTTGGGTTCGGGTTTGGATTGGATCCTAAATTGGCGTTTCTTCGAAGAAAAATAATCGGAGGTGTGGTGTAGTTGTAATGAAGCAAGGAGGCCATCTGTATGTTGTGTCTATATATAGATATAGATATAGATATAGATATAGATATAAATGTTATGGCAGGTGGTCATCATCATAATCGGTTCAGTTCATATAATCTAATCATGTGTCTGAAGAAACAAAGGATGGAAGCCCAAGCCTACTCATTTTGTTTGATGTTTGGCTTCATGTGCTCTTGTTTAATATCTTCAAACTTAAATTCACTTAATAAACAAATCGTTCGAATGGGTTACTCCGTGAACATTCGTCTCGTCTAAAAATACGATAGTACAGTGAGATAAGACTCGTTCAGCTCATTGATCCAACTAGTGAAAATCATATATTCGCCTAGTATCATCATCACCTTTGTGTATCTGAAACTAAATGTTGGCATGAATCGAACCTAGGTGTATGTAGGGGTGTGCAAGAAACCGAAAAAAACCAATCCAAAACCGAAAAATCCAAATCGAAGAAAAATCAGCAATTTGGTTTTATGTTTTTTTTTGTAAAAACCGCACTAACGGTTCAGTTTTGGTTTTAAATGTAAAAAAAACCGAACCGGGCCAAATTCCTAAGTTTTGTTTTTTTATGTTTTATAGTGAGTAATTTATAAAAATTTAATAAATATGTAACTCAAATATTTTTGATCAAATGTATAACAGTCTATTATTTTACAATTAATAAAATTATTTATATTTAATTAATTATTTTTTGCCAACTTTTTTTTTCGCCCTAAAGTTTTCAAGCTCAAATGGAAAAAACCAAAAAAAACCGAAACCGAACGGTTTCAAAAACTCCAAAAACCGAAGTTGGTTTTTGGTTTGGTTTTAGCCAAAAACTGCACCGAACCGCACCACGCACACCCTTAGGTATATGTGGTTCATATACAGGAATAAAACTGAAATTTAATCTTATTTTTTATATTTTTTCCCAATAGTGTCTTCAATGCTATCATTCGTAAGACGTTTTGCATGCCTTTACGTTGAGAGACCGTCTCTCTCCTCCTTTTTTAACGGATGGTACTTTTCTCTACTCTGCTCTTAAATTCATCTCATAGGTGTGATATTTGTGTATTTCTCTTTCTTTCATATCCTCGACATGTAAGTGTGATTGAATTGTCCAACAAACTATGTTCATGGTGCATGTGGTGTGTTGGGTTACAAATTTTAGATTTTAGTTCACATTATTTAGTAATTAGTAGGTTTAATACAACCAAACTCCATATGCCTAAGGTATTAATTACACTTAACAACATAAATGGATTAACAAGGTGATTTATGTTGTTAATTGTTATTTACCACACATAAAGAGGTGTTCACATGATTTACATTAAATGGTATATAAGTATTTGGATCTTGATATTAAACTTGGAAGATGAAGAAAGTTTATAGTCATTCTATTAATGAAAAGAAATATGCATTTTTTTCATGTCAAAATGTTGGTGTAAGTGTTAGAATAGAATAACGCTTAAGAGAGAAGATAACCTTTCAAAAAAGCATGCATGCCCTCCACGACACATCCATAGTCCAAACCAAACTTATTATTGACATTTTTCTAAATTTTTGGTGGTTTTTAGCTTTCAATCATTATCCTAAAAAACCGTTTGATGAGAATTGACATATTAAAAGGCATAAAAGTGACCACTTTTACAAAGTTTTCAAACATTTTGGACATGTTTACAAAATAAAAGCTTTATGTAAAGTTCTCAGATGGTTGTGAACTTGTGACTTGTGAGTCTTATACCAAAGTGCATTTGCTATATCAAATTCTCAATTCCCATTGGTTGAGATATAATCAAAATGTATTTGATGATACTTTTATGTAGGGCTGGCAATTTATACATGAGACACGAATACACGACACGTACCTACACGACTTTAACAGGTAATAGGTAAGGTCTTAACAGGTTTCGTGTACTAAACAGGTAGACACGAAATTACCTGTTAATTTTCGTGTATAAACAGGTATAATGTATAATACCTGTTTACCTGTTAGGCACCTGTTAATACCTGGTTACTTTTAAAATTATATATATGTATATATATAATATAGTTATATTATATCCCTAGCCCTAAATTCATCCAAATCATTCTTACAAGTCACAAACCACAACCGTCGCCTCTCAATCTCTCATCATCCATCCACCGTCCCAGTCGCCGACCTTCCTTCTGTCGCCGCCCATATCTCTCTCTGGCCATTCTTACATTCCACAGTTAATACTGTCATCGACCATTCTTACAAAACACAGCCGCCGCCTCTCATCATCCATCCCACCGTCGCCGGCCTTCAATCTGTCATCGGCCACAGTTATCGTGTACTATCGTGTATTATCATGTATTCCAGGTAGTAACAGGTTCGTGTTCATGTTTGGGTTACAGGTACACGATAATTTTTTGTGTCGTGTACAAGTATACACATTTCGTGTTCGTGTCTTATTGTGTACATGTATACACGATATGTCAGCCCTACTTTTATGACTCTAAAACATGTTGGCAGAATTCTTCTTCCAATTAATACTTCTAATGTAAACTATTTTTAATTATTTTATGAAAGCATAAAATTTATTTACACTTATAACTAGTTTTATAAAAAAACGATTTGATTTGTTTTTCTATCAATTTCACCGTGTTTAATGATCTTATATGTTGTATTAATCTTCTATTCTTTCCGCATAAATTTGGTCTTTAGCGCTTCAAATCATCAAAGTGGACGCTCAACTAGATATTCAAACTTTAGTTCATCTCAAAATGTCATTTTACTGATAACAAGATCAAGATGAAGTTCGGCGTGCACGTATTTATCAAAATAATCACACGTAATTATACAACTTTATGATAGAATACCTTCATCCCTAGATTAACAGAGTAACGTAAAGTTTCAATGTAGCTATTTGTTCAATATGAATTCAATCAATGTAAATCTAATTTTGTTCAAAAGATTAGATCAGTTGATATTGTTATCATTAAATTGTTTTAAGTGTTCATCAAAAATACGATCCCACAGCGAAGAGTTGAGATGAAGAGAATTCCGGTATTATTCTCGTTGGCTAAGGGGTCGGTTGTTTGTCCAATTTGCTAGGAAGAGGTTGTTGGATTAATTTCTATTCCAGGTCACAAGTCGGTGAACCGGGCCTAAAAAGTTTTAACAAGTCGGTTAAAGTCTAAGGGGTATTATGAAACATTCCGTATGCTTGGTGGCCAAGTTCACCTTGTTGGCCAAGTTGACCTTGTTGCCCAAGTTCACCTTGGTGGCCACATATTATGATTGGTGACCAAGTTGGGTTACTAGTATAAATAGATGTACAAAGTTAGTGTTAGATACAACATCACAACAACAACAACAACAAACACAACAATCACCACCATCACTACCAAAGATATTTTAATCAGTTTTTTGAGTTATATTTTCTGGTTATAATATAAGTCGGTTATTTCTAAGTTGTGCGTTAATTATCGTTTATCATTCTTGAGAGGTGGAGTCTGCGGAGCACTTGATGATACCATGCCAAATTGCAGAACAGGAAAACTTCTACGAGACTTGTGGTTGGGGTCTTCTTCTCAACCCGATGAGTGTGATGCAGGAGCATACGACCTATTAAGTTGACAAAACTCGATCTAGGACCCGCATGGAGCGGGGAATAAGTTAGGCTACAGACTTGCCTTGAGTGATAGGGCACCTCCCTAGCCTAGGCTATACGGGTGCCAAAACCCGGAGTTCCTTGTTGTTAAGAGTTGGCTAATCCTTGCGTAACATTGAAATCAAATATTTGGAAAGTTATTTGGAGAAGTGAAGTATATGTGAATCGTGTCACCCGTTTAATTCATTAGTAGGCCGCTTGAGTCAAAAAAGCTCAATATTGGATTATAACTTATTACTCATCTTTACCTTAAACACTTTAAAAAATATCAAATAATAAAAACATTATATTTAATGTGTAGTAATGAAACACATCTATTACGCTAGATTTAATATCATAAACAATTACTTAGAGAAAAACAATATAAATTATGTTCTTATATCCTAATCATTTATGATAATAGAGTATAAATCAATTTATTTATAACTGAATGAAGTGAGATTGGGCTTTGGACTAGGGCTTATAAGTTATAACATACCGCATATATAGTTACGTTACACACTAACTTAATTGCCGTTCAATAAAAAACTGAACTCTCCTTTTCAATTTCATTCGATCGTTCTGGTTTGCATCATTCGAATGGCAGAGGTTGCGTTTGACGTTTTGGAGGAGATACTGATACGATTGGATGTTGAAGATCTAATCCGATGCAAGAGCGTGTGTAAGTCACGGCTTTCTTTTATATCCACTCCTTGTTTTGTTAAAGCTCACTTGAACCATAATATCAAGAGTGATCGTGACAATCATCAGTTTGGGCATAGAAGGATCTATGATAGAGGTAGTCAATGCTTCGGGGTTGACCTCAACTTGAGTTATATTGTTGGCTCTTGTAATGGCCTCGTATGCATTTACCCTATTGTTGGTGAGTTTCTTGTAATAAATCCTTCCACTAGAGGAGAGAGGATACTGCAAACACCGCCTAATGAGTTAGAAGAAGCTACCAAAAGGAGATTTGTAACTTGGGGTTTTGGTTATGATTCGTACTCAGATGACTACAAGGTTGTAGTAGGTCTTGAAACAACCTACAAGGCTGTAGCAGGACGTGCAACACCACCGCCGACACGTTTTCATGTCTTGTCATTGAAATCAAATACTTGGAAAGTTATTGGAGAATCAAAGTATCATAGTATGGGTGGTAACGGTATCTTATGTGATGGTATGCTTTACTGGTTCATGGCTAATATGAAACGTAAAAAGTTAATAATTATTTCTTTTGATTTATCTACAGAGGAACTTAAAAAAATCCCCCAACCAGATGATGTTGATTACAAGACGAGTCCTAAGAGGAGTCCTTTCTTTAAACACAAACTCCGACTTATACAAGACCGTCTATGCATATATTCAAATCGTTCTTCTAAGATATGGGTAATGGTAAACAACAAGTGGGAACTGTATATTGATCGTCAGTAGAACAAGTATGATGTTGCACACTGCTTGAGCAAAGTGGGTGATTCACAAAACAAGAGGGGTTATGTCTACAGTTTCAGACATAATGATGGACAATATGATGGTCACCGTGAACCCTGCAATGGGGAGCATATTCGTTTTAGTTTATTTGTTAAGAGCCTCGTATCTCCACATCTCCAAGTTGATCGTAAACAATGAAAGACCTCCCATTGATGGACCTATATTTATTTTATTTGCTTCGGTATTAGATGCTGCTGTTTATTCATATTTATTATTCATTACTAATAAATTGGATGGACATATGTTTCATATTTATTAACAAATAAAATGACGGTCTACTACCATTAAGCTTTACAGATGCTAGTATATACTTTTGACCCAGTAATGTAAGGAAATGCATGCTAGTGATAGTTTGACTACTTTATTTTGAGAATTGATTTATTTTGGATTATATCTTTTATTTATCTGTGGTATGCAATTTACACGATAACTTGGAAAATCAATTTGTTCCATGTTCTTTTGAGTTGACTGGCCAACACCTTTTTGTTATTTTGAATTTTTGTAAATAACTAATGTCTTGAAAATGCTTTGCAGAGTGCCCCTTTTTACAATCCTCTTGATTCAGAAGCAGTTAGTTACCGTCAGTATTGTGAATTCATTGATGGATAACGGATATTGAGCGTGTTTCGTTCCCTAAATAAGAGTTACAGTGTGTATGTGTTCTTTCCAGCACATAAAGATGGTAATTTTGTCTGCAAATGTGTTATTTGTGCATGACTGCCTTATTTTGAACATAAATTATTATTTGTTAAGACATTTTTTTCCCTAGGAAACTGATGTTACAAAACATAGCATGGTTAATTGTTCTACTTCCTATCATATGTAACACTCAAAATGGTTAATATTATGTTGATTCATTGCAACTTAATGTCTGATTTATCCTGGTTAGATTATATGTTTTTTACTTCGCTTCTTTGTTTCTTTTATTAGCATCTCCGTTATACTATTCTGAATATAATGAGTTTTTAAAAATTTCGTAATAAAGTTTTAATTATTTAATACTGGTTTTAAGTAGGCATTTATTTCATTATATATTTAATAAATCTGGCAAACTCCAATAAAATATACTTATAAATTATAATAATGTTATCATATTTGATGTAACAAACTTTTAAGGTTACAGATTTATTTGTGAAATTGAATAATAGAGGGTAAAGATTGAGTTTAGCTTAAATTTAGTTCAATTAATGGTGTATAAGACAAAAAAATTCATGTAAAAGTGTATTAACAAATAAAAAAAACAGAAGCTACTTTGAATATCAAAGCCAGGTTTCGATCCTGGAACCTGTGGGTTATGGGCCCACCACGCTTCCGCTGCGCCACATTGATTTGTTGATTATTTTAATTGATGTATTATAGATTACTGAATTAACACACTCTTTATAAGTTATCGTGCTAACTCATATATTCTTAACCACCAGAGGTTGTCTTAGTTACATTAGCTAAAATGACCAACAAAAATCATTTTTTACGTACTCAACATATCAGTAATGTTAATTAATCCTATTAAAATATGACAAACTCTCAGGAATTTATTACATTTTTCATCTAAAAATTTATACAGAGGTTACGGGGTTTTACGCTAGCGCTATGTATCAACTAACATTGTATTGTAAATCCTAGGTCTATTCATTACCAAATACCATCCGTGTAATTTATACTAATAATAATACGAAAAATAAAACACATGTTGGTAAGTTATACCAAGAACTTAAAAGGTATAACCAATCATCAAAGTATATATATTAAGAAGAGTCACATACAATTGAAAAAAATCAAATTGATATGGTCTAACTGCGATGAAGATTTCGTGTTTCGAGGTTGTCGTATATTTGTGCGGTGTAGGGAATTAGTCGGTCACTCTTTTTGTTGATACATTGGAGTTGTTCTATATTTAGAAAGTGAAGGTTATACATTATACATGCAAGACTTTGACCTGAAGGATTCAAAGTACATACAACATTAATCTTAACAAGGACAATTGACTTTGAGCAATTCAAGGGAAGATGAGTTCTATATGAATCAAGGATATTTATGTTTCTTGTTGGCCTCTTTTCACCATTGTTTTTTAGTTTATCTAATTAAGAAAATCAAAGCAAAGCAATGTATGATCTTCCTCGCGATATTTTAATCGACATTCTTTCAGGATTACCTGCAAAGTCCCTAGGCCAGTTCAAATCAGTGTCCAAATACTGCCTTTCTTTAATTTCATCTGAAGATTTTATTATATTACATCATCGTTGTGCCCTATCCGATACTAACACGAATCATTCCTGAGTGTTACTCAGGTCAACTTATTCGTTGCACTCAATCAACTATGAATCACCATCATGTCATGCATGCATTGATGATGATATTTCAAGGGCCATTATCAGTTTAACCGATCTGTTTTGAGAAAGAATCAGTTAGTGAAAAGAAATCAGGTTCTTGTTATGGTTTGATTTTCTTTGTTTTGATGATTGTATTCTTTTGTGGAATCCAACTATTGAAAAGACCCGAGTAATACCTGACCCATCACCATTCTCCAATGACACTCGGTTTTATGGACTCGGGTATGATTTTTCCATTGATGATTACAAGATGGTAGCGCATCTAGATCCATTTCTAGTAATTCTATCAGTTGTCAAGTTTTCAATCTCAAGACTGGCGCGTGGAGGACGGTCCAAACCGCCCACATGAGCATCAATGACCCTAATATAATAGGCTCTTTTACAAACGGTGCAATTCATTGGATAGTTAGACATAGTCCACATGATGATGGTTTCAGTAAACGTGAAATGATTCTCTCGTTCGACATAAAAGATGAGATCTTTATGGAAATTGTTTTACCAAATGGTGGTGAGAATGAGCAAAGTGGATTTCGATGTTTGGGAGATTTGAAAGGTTGTTTATATGATGGTGTGGATATGGAAGCGTGGGTAATGAAGGAATATGGTGTTGAAAGCTCATGGATGGAGTAAGGTGATTAAATTGGACTGGATTAGATTTGGTTGTGATTATGGAATGACACCGGTGTGTTTTACACATGAAGATGATGTTGTGATTGACTTGGATTCATGAGACTTGGTGAGATTTAGTGTAAAAGATAATACTATTAAGATAATAGAGTATAAATCAATTTATTTATAATGTGTAGTAATGAAACACATCTATTACGCTAGATTTAATATCATAAACAATTACTTAGTAGCGAAAAACAATATATATTATTTTCTTATATCCTAATTATTTATGATTATGATAATAGAGTATAAATCAATTTATTTACAACTGAATGAAGCGGGATTGGGCTTGGACTAGGGCTTATAACATACTGCATATATAGTTACGTTACATACATATATAACTTAATTGCCGTTCAAAAAAAAAAACTAAACTCTCTTTTTCAATTTCAATCGATCGTTCTGGTTTGCAGCATTCGAATGGCAGACCTTGCTTTTGACGTTTTGGAGGAGATCATGGTACGGTTGGATGTGAAAGATCTAATCCAATGCAAGAGCGTGTGTAAGTCATGGCTTTCTTTTATATCCACTCATCGTTTTGTTAGAGCTCACTTGAATCATAATATCAAGGATCCATGCATATGTTGGAGGTTACCTGTACTCGAATTATATTGTTGGTTCTTGTAATGGCCTCGTATGCATTTACCCTAAAGCCGGTGAGTTTCTAGTAACAAATCCTTCCACTAGACAACGGAGGATACTGCAAACACTGCCTAATTGGTTCAAAAAAAAAAGATATGATAAGGCACATAAAATGTTGGGGTTTTGGTTATGATTCGTCTTCAGATGACTACAAGGTTGTAGTCGGGTTAAGGAAAGCTCGTCATACAAAGCGAACAACTTTTCATGTGTTGACATTGAAATCAAATGCTTGGAAAGTTATTGGAGAATTGGAGTACCAATATATATATGTTCGTAAGGGTATCTTATGTGATGGTGTGCTTTATTGGTTCATTACTAATGAAAATTATAAAGAGAGAATTATTATTTCTTTGGATTTATCTACGGAGGAACTTAAAGAAATCCCCCAACCAGATGATGCTGATTATAACAACAGTCCTTTCTGTACACACCAACTCGGGCTTGTACAAGAATGTCTGTGCATACAATCATGTCCTTCCCGTGAGTCTTCCAATATATGGGTAATGAAAAACAAGTGGGAACTGTATATTGATCGTCAGCAGAGCAAGTATGATGTTGCACACTGCTTGAGCAGAGTGTGTGATTCACAAAAGAAGGGGGGCAAGCATGATCCACACCGCTTGAACATAGTATGGGGTGATTCACAAAAGAGGAGGGGTCATGTCTACGGATTCATTCGACATTATGATGAACGCCATGTGCCCTGCAATGTGTGGGACTGTATTATTGATGGTATATTTGTCAAGAGCCTTGTATCTCCACATCCCCATGTTGATGAAGGACCAAACAAGGTTCCATCTAAATGTCTCTTCTTTTAATACAAACACACACAGATATATATTGTTCTAATCTTCTGTTTGTATATACAGGAAGATAACGACGGCGTTGAAAGTGGTAACACAGCAAAGAGGAATCGGAACAGGAATAGGAATAGGAGCAAGACGTCTCGTAAGCATAAAAATGCTTCCGGTTGTTTACATAAATTTATTTTATTAACTACAGTATTAGGTGCTGCTGCTGGTTATTCCTATTATATTATGCAATACTAATAAACTGGATGGACATATGTTTTTATTTTTATTATCAAACAAGTTCAAACTGCTGGTACTAACAAGATCCAAGTTGAAGTTCGGAGTGCACGTTGACACGTATTTATCAAAATCATCACACATATTTATAAAACTTTTTGATACAACACTCGATACCTTCACCCCTGTAAAGTAAAGTTTCAACGTAGCTATTCATTTGTATTTGATGTATGCCCATAGAGATAAATACCATATCATATCATCTAATAATATCAGCATCTTTTAGACAGAAACAAATGTTTTCTCCAAGTATTCTTTCCCTGTAACGCCTTCTTTTAAAGTCTTAAAGTATTCATTGTAGTCTTTCTCAGGTGGAGGGTTTTCAGGATCCACTGTATATTGCTCGCTAAATGGAACCACACATTTCACCTGCAGCCAAAATATGATGTTTTGACACATGAACACACAACATGTAATACCTTTTGACTTTTTGGTCAAAGGTAGCACATTTCGAATCCATATATGATATTGGTTTGCAACGAACTAGCATAGAACGAAGGTGCCAAGTTAAACCGTTTAAAAACATTAGCAGTAAGAAAAGTTTTTAATCGTGAGATATTGCAAAATTCGAGTGAATATTGGATTTGAAAAGTGGCATGTTTGACTGTAAAAGTCAATTAGGGGGAGAACTAAAGATGATAGGGGGATATATAACCTCAAAGGTCTTGTCACACTCGTACGGGCTTTCAAGAGCAGCAACACAAATTTTAGCAACCTCTTCCCTCGATATTTTTCCCTGCATAATCGTTAACCACATATACTTAAAAAAACTACTTTCTCAATGCTTCGGATCTTTTAGAAATTTATACACACACACACACATTATATGCGTGTGTGTGTGTGTGTGTGTGTGCATGAGCAAATCAATTTACTTGTTTGTTTCTGTATATACACTTATGTAGGTAATAAAACATACACGTGTAACCAAACGGTACAAAATTAATAAAAAAATTAAGACCAAATTACTTTGATGAGTTTTTATGTACTAAGCTACACACGTATATGTAATACGCACAGAATTTAAAAAATATAAACCATTGATAAAAAATAAATGGTTTAGATTTCTTTTTTGTTCTAGCAATAACTAAGCATTCTGTAATGATATGTGTGTGTAAAGAGGTGGTTCATAGAAAAGTACAGTTATATTGTCTCCTTGATCAAAAATAAGGTCTGCTCCTGCAGGTTCCTCTGTTAGAGCACAAGGCCTAACTATCGTATACGGTATCCCGCTTTCCCTTATCAAATCCTCCCCCTGTTACAAAATTGACCAACCATGCATGTTAATAATCACAGGTTATTTGTTCAATCCAAAAAGCGTGCCTGAGAGACAATGCACAATTTTTTAAAACCAACTTATAAATATGTGAATACTTGGCATAAATAAATCCTACCTTCAACTTATATGTTAGAATCGATCCGAGTTCTTTGTTCAATCTGACAGCAGGTGGTTGTTTACTTAAATCAAGCCCAGGTCTTTCAGGTCTGGTAACTCCAGCGGACCCCACGTGCACGAATCTGTGCAGTCATCAACCGCCCGCCAATGGTTAGTAACTAACTTTGTATCCAAACAAAACATTATAAAAATAAAAACTTTTAAACCTTGGAAGGATGGGTTCTGCTATATATGCACGAATGCTTGATATCGGAAGCTGAAACGGACCTTCTACAAATGTTGGATTCAACTTCCCGTCATATTCGAATTTGCTGAACATTATCTGGAAAAGAATGAATGAACAAAAACACAAAAGGAATATTTTTTTAGCAAAATAAGATTATATGGATACGGATCAAAAGAATAAGCATGCCTGCAATGATATGATTTGACTTGGGTCAAAGGACTGTGCATCTGCAACTGTTTTTGCCCGAAAGATTGGTCTCAACGAAGAAAATGGTAAACGTACCTACCATATTATAAATTTTCAATTAGTAATTCAGATGGGTTTGGTTATCCACACACCCTTTGACCTATTCACACACCCTTAGAAACCATACGATCATACAGCTCCTATACGATCATATAAGAATGCAGCTTTTGTCAGATTTTCGCAGGTTTTGTCTGCTGTTCAGACTTTCCATACGATAGTATGGATACTATACGATCGCATAACTTTTTTTTTTAATTTTTAACAAATCTGCAACTTGTGAGTTTTGAGTTTTAACAAAGGGTATAGCATGTGTTAACTACCCGTTTATTATTCAGAACTGTTGGTATAACTATTTTAAGAACTTTATAATTTTAAAAGGCTTAAACTTTTGTAAAGTATAACTAGTTGGTTGTTTTATTCATTCGGCGCGAGACCCGTATATTAAAACCGGTAGAATATTATATCACGTCCGGAATATTGTGTCGTATCAAATAATAAACTAGATAATATATCACGTCCGAATATTGTATCATGTCGTTGCGTAAAACGAGAGTAATACGTACGGGATATTATATCATATATTATGCAAAATTCATGTCCAAGTATATCACGTTTGGTTTTAACATGCACGGATATCTTAATCAAATTTGTTTTTTGTTTTTTTGTTTCCATACGATCGTATGGGAGTCATACTATTGTATAACTCCCAGTCAGATTCCGTACACTGCTCGTGCAGATGTACTTTTGTCGTACTTTTGTCCCATACGATCGTATAGGTCCTATACGATCGTATATAGGGTGTGTGAGTTTCTAGAAGGGGTGTATAAATAACATGACCCATTCAGATTAGTTACCAAAATAAACAAATATTTGAAAGTACACTAGTTGGACAAAGTATTCATTCTCGGTGTCACATCCAACCGTTTAATTAACAAATAAGTCGTGTTCAGGTTGTCCCGTGTAATTAAATGGGCAGTGTTTCGGTTGACATGTTTAACTTGTTTAATTAAACATGTCAACCCACCAACCCGTTTAATTATGGAAGTCGACCTATTTTACCAGTTTTTTACAACCCGTCAACCCATTAATGACCGGTTTACAACTTGATTACAACACATTTACAACCCACAAACCTGTTTGACTAATTTAGATAAATGGGTTAAAAGGGTCGTGTTCAAGTTACAAGATTAAAGTTAGTTGTCACTTACTGATTGCCATTGGTCTTTGATGGTGTCAAAACCAACAGTATAACCCACAGTATCCCAATCACGGCTAGTCCGAACAATAAGCTTATAACGACGCCCATCTCCTTTAACGCGCAACTCCAAACCGCCATATGCAGACAAATTTTCCGCAACATCAAAGTTCTAGAAACAAAACACGGTTTAAACTAACCAACCGCTTCATTTATTAACTCATTGTAAAACAAAATATGGCAAATACCTTTGTCCTGATACTAGTAAAACCTCCATTGTTTGTAGTAGAAACAGTACCTACCATTTTCAAAAAAATAAATGAAAATTTAAACTTGAGGTCACAAAAATTATAGGATTTTTAACAAACCTGTAAAAAGACCCGTCGGTCCACCGGTTTCACCACCATTTGGGACTATTCGGAACTGACTTTCACTAACTCCGCCCATCACGACGTCATCTAACGGGCCCCACGGAAGGTCTCGGGATGAACCATCTGAAAATAAGTATAATCATTAATATTACTCACTTTGACTTTTAACGTCAAAGTCAAACAACTGTTCTTATTAACAAATACCTTCAAATCCAAAGACTAATTTTCCACTTTTTAATCCAAGATTATCCTTTAAAGCCTTAATAAGATTTTGCATTCCAATATACTCCACCAGTTCAGGTGAATCACCTTTAATCTGTTTGCATTAATAAAAAAGTATCATATCAAAATATCAAATAAATATTAATTTCAAATATTTGTATTTCTATGCAACGAGTTCTTCACCTCGGGTTCAAAGAACTTGATCCCCTGCAAGCAAAGCAACAATTTTTTTGTCATTAGTGTGTAACATTAACCCGAAAATTCATATAAAGTCAACAGACTTGGAAAATACTTGACTGTATTTGGCCCGATCAGGAGTATCGCCTTCTTTTGGACCAACAATAACTGAAACCGCGTTTATCACCTTCTTTACTCCCTTAAAGTAATCAGGAAGTAAAGTGCTTGCTTTAGTGATATCTCCAACAACCTGAAGATTATGAAAAGTCAACGGGTTGCTGGCCCGGCCCGAATGCTGCAAAATATTTGAACTTACCAAGTCAACATCTGGGCCTAACATTTTTCTTGCTTTCTCTTCATTTCTGACCTGTGAAAAAACAAGATAAATTGTGTACCAATAAAAGAATAAGCACGATCGATTTAAATATAAACTATATATAAATATATAATCGACATACAAGTACTCTAACGGGCAACCCTTTGTTTCGCAAGACATCCACTACTCGTCTGCCAACGCCCCCGGTGGCACCCGCCACTAAAACTATTCCAGAAGCTTCCATAGACTTGTTGGGTTCGGGTTCAGAGGATGAAATATTTGCAATTAGGCCTTCAAAGATCTGTGAAGTGAAAGGAAACGAAAAACTTTGGTCAGAACCTGTTTTGACCCGCTCTGACCTGACCCAGCCCGTTTACTAAAAGTCCAACCTTAAGAGGTGATGGAGGTCCATTAAAGAAGAACAATGTCTTCACAAATCTGCCAAAGTCCCAACCTTGATTCCTAAATTCGGCCCGTTTGTACGTTCGCAGATTGTACGAATGTTGTTGACGAGTGACGGATTTGAGTTGGTCGTTTGCTTTAAGAAATGGGTTACAAATTCCAGCTGGTGACACCCTACTTCTATAAGATCCTGTAGCACAAACGGAAGATGAAACCGTCTGCAAATCACCATTTTAGAACTTATTATATGGCAAAAACAGTTGTAAATGTATGTAATAGCTTGATGGTTAATGAGACACTTATGGATAGTAATGGGTCATAACATAAAGGGTGTTAAACGGGTTGGCGGGTGAAGAAACACGGATCCACCCCTCGGGTATGGGTCCTGGATCCAGTGAGTTCACAGGGTATAATACGATAATTACTACCACGATATGAGTAAGGCTTCCTAAAGTCCAGTGACCGGAACCTGCAAAACAGACACCGTGAGTCTCGTTACAGGAAGGACAAGAGGGGGGGGTCTTCCTGTAACCACCATCCGGCGTGAGAATCAGTAACGTTCGTAATGAAGAAAGTATTGATGTATAAAGACTAAGTGTAGTCAGAATATATGTGAGTGAATGAATGAATACCTCATATCGTTTGACAGGGTATTTATAGCCGAAGGATGATGGAAGATGATTGGGGCAGCTGTCCTCTTCTAGAAGATCTTCGATAACCGCCTGGACACGTGTCTTCTTGTGATATGTTGGGCTATACGTCTCATATGCATGGGTATAAAAACCTGGACACGTGTCACCAGCTGATAGGATGGATCGCACCCTGACCATGTGCACGGTTATAACAACCTGGCCACGTGTCTTCTTGTGATAGGTTGGGCTATACGTCCCATGTGCATGGGTATAACAACCTGGACACGTGTCACCAGCTGATAGGATGGATCGCACCCTGACCATGTGCACGTTGTAACAACCTGTCCAGGTGTCCTTTTTTCATTGGTTAGTATGTCACGTATTCCCCAAGTAAGAATCATGAGCCTTTCTTCTAGAAAGTATTTGAATGGTGACAGCTGTCCTACTGGCACTGTCCTCCAGTTATTTGTGCGGACATACGTCCTGTCTTGCGGATGACTTTGAGGACGCCAGGATGCTTCCGCGTGTGTTATGAGAACGTTCCTCCTTACTCGTAACATGCGGGTGGCCCAAGTGTCCCGCGGGTGGTTTATAAGAGGGTTCTCTATGACCCGCGGGTAGTATTTAAGGGTATTTGGGTCTTTTTGGTACCCTACCTCTACAAGTCCCCCCAGTCCAGTGTTTCTTCCGCGTCAAGTCTTTGTGCGGTGAAATTTCTTGACTTAACGTATGTTTTGGGGATTTTTGTTGTTCGGAGGTTAGGTAGAAATATCTTCTGTTGTATGGATAGTCACGAAAAAGGACAAGTTGAGTACTCGCAGGCGCGTGAACAGATGATGGAACGTTTTTTTACGGCTGTCACTGTACCCGACTGTACAACTTTTTCTCTTTTTCGAATTTCCCGCGCGACGTGGCAGTCACTGGTTGGGTAATGTTTTTTCTCTCGCTGTTGTTCATATCCCATCGCATTAACTGCGATGGGTATAAATAAGGAGAGAATCCTTCTTTTTGAAGTTTTATCGCTCTTTTGCTTTGATTATCTTCTTAATTTTTTTTCTGATAAAGCATTGAACTTTCTTGTATTCTCTCATCAAATCTTTCTAAGATGTCGAATGTCAAACTGAGGTTGACGAGACAGAAGTGTCGTGGGACTATTCTGATTACGAGAAATTGCTAGAGACTTATGGCATTCCACCGGAGTGGAAGCCAGAGTTCCCTGCTCCTGGATCCATAGCCAGTTTCCCACCGCTTGGGAAAATGGCTATGTATGCCGATTATTTTGTTCACGAGAATTTTCGTCTTCCTATAACAAAATTTTTAGAGAGAATTCTGACCGCTTATGGAATTCATTTATCTCAACTACACCCGCGTGCTATGATGCGAATTCGTCATTATGAATTTGTATGCATAGCACATGATATGGTTCCCCACATAGATCGATTCCTGGTTTTCCATCGCCTTGCTAACCATAATGGCTGGTATACGTGCCAAGGATTTTCCGATCGGAGCCTTGGGAATGAGGTTGAAAGGTTGTCCGCCGACTGGCGCAACAAGTTTTTCTAGATATCCTAGGACGTGGTGCCTCTACCCATGGTTCGCCGCCCTGTGAATTCTGCTCTCCCGGATGCAGTGACAGTTGCTCATGAGGGTCGTGAATGGTATCGCATGCTTACCATGGAGCCCTCACCTATGCGTGCCTTGCCGGAAGAGGCATTGGTGTGGGCAGGCATGAGTCGTCTGTGGCCGACGGAATTCATGGAGCCTATTTTTGTAGACTTGCATGAGCGTAAGTTCTCTTGTATACTTGTTTCTTCTTTATTTTGAATCGTTAAATGATTAAGTTTTTATTTCCTCAGGTCGGAGTCCCATGTTTAACGTTCTTTTTGGGGATAGGGGTTATGTCCGTAAGGGTATCCGTGAGGCGGGGGACCAACCCATTCTTGACAAAACTAAATCTCAATTTCTGTTTCCGAAGAAAGTTCGGGCTGAACCTGTAATCTCAAATGCCACCTTTGAAACAGGTGCGTATATTCTAAACCCTCCTCCTCTTATTGCCGTTACTTCGGACGGGATAGTTGCCATCTTATCGTCAAGTGATGACGGTGGTAATGTTTCTATGTCTTCTGCCTCCGAAGAAGAGGATTTCTATACTTCTGAACCTTCCTCTGTCTCACATTTATTGGCAGAATTGGAGCAAAGGAGAGTTTTCTTAGCTTCCCAGACGGGTCGTACGAACGAGAAGGCTGCGGACTCTGAGGCGGGACCATCCAAGAAAAAACGGAAAATACACCGTCCCAAGAAGCCACAGTATAGCCTTGCTGACCGTCTTGACACTGTTGAAGGTACATGCCAGCCTTTAAATACTGTATTATTATTATTATTATTTATTAGTATTTTGCTAAGTATAAATCTTGTTGTGTAGATCCGTTGATTTTTAGTGAAGATATATCTGAGAAGTTATCAACACCAACTCTTCATACTGAGAAACCATCATCCCCTTTTTCAAGGGGAGGGGCGGAGGATAAACCATCTACTCCGCCTGATGCTGCTAACGTGGAGGATCAGCCAACTTTCCCCCAGGCTGGGGTTACTATGGATGAGGATATGCCTACTCCTCCGATTGATATTTCAACGGGAGGTCCGGACGATCAGTCCGACCGTGATACCCGTTTTGATTATTTGTTTCAAGGTGGGGGTGGTAGTGGTGATCAGCAAGACAGTCCTGCTGCTGAGGAGGATCATATTCAGACTGACGAGCTTCCACGCTAACGTCCTCCTCAACAGTCTTCTTCCACCCCGGCTCGCCTTAAGCCCTCGGGTTCCTGTTATTACGGGGATACGGGCTTGGGTGACAAACACGAGTTGTTTGTCCCTCCATGGGGCATTACCAATGGTTCTCGGTTTTCCCAACCGAGAACTTGTATGGAATTTGTTGAACATTGCGCACCCCCTGCTGAGATGGCATATCAGCGTGATCTTTCCCACCACGACCTTCATACAAATGTTGCTTATCATCTGGCTAATGCCTTAGCCAGTAGCCATGAGGTCTTAAGTGAGTGGCGTACTCTAGGCGGGAAGGTGGGGGAAGCTCGTCGGGCGGCTGAGATTGCCAGGAAGGAGGCTGAGGAGCATCGCGTTGCTGCCCAAACCGCCAAATGGAAACAATCTGATGCGGAAATCGCCTTGAAAAACGAGCAAGATTGCAATGCTGAGGCTGCCTGGCGATGGAAAGAAGCTTGTGAAAAACAAAATTCCCTTCTTGAGGCTGCTCGAGCTAAAGCTCAGAGGGAAATGGATGAATTGGCTCGTGTTCAAGAGGCTAATACTTCATTAGAAAACCAAGTAGCCCTTCAAGGTGCGCGAATTCACGATCTTGAAGCGGAGCTAAAGCTGCAGAAGGAGCAGGCTGAACTTAAGGATCAACGTGCTGTTAAAATCCAGACTGCTTATGATTCCCTCCTCCAAGCTCATGAGGAAGCCATCGCGGAATCAAAGGAGTTCCGAGCGCGGGCCGAGCGTGCGGAACAGGACCGTCAATGGTTCCTTACTCGGGGAGTTGATGCTGTAAGTCACACTTTATCATTTGTTGTTTCACTCGTACCTTTTGATATTGGGGACTTATGTTTTTGTCTTAACAGGTTGTTCGCCATATCAAAGGAGGTAAGGAGCTAAATGACAGCTTTGCCAATGTAATGTCTGCTTCTTCCTCACTTGGGCATGTTGTGGGCTTTCATGAAGGGATGAATTATGCTTAGAGCAACCGCACATTCAGAGATCATCCTCTTCATGGAGTTGATGTCAAGCAAGCCCGAGATACGCGGGTAAAGGAACATGATGACCTAGTGTTTCCGCTTCAGCAAATGCTTTCGGAGTTTGCATCCGCAGATGATGGCCTACAACTTTTGAAGGTCTATCTTGGGGAAGACTCTGAGGATGATTTTTCGGAAGATACGTCTGTGAAGGCTCCGGAAGACCCGTCCGCTTCAAACCCTTAGGATAGATTTACTGTTTCTATAACTTGTAAAAAGTTTTCTTTCCTTCTTGTAATGTTTTTTGGATCATTAATGAAGAATATTTATTTTGACTTTTTGTGATCTTTTTACTGCTTTTAATACCTTCTGAGAGGAATTTTCTAAATCCTTCAATTTTTTTTAAATATTTGAAAGTTTTGGATAACTATAGTGACGTGGCGGAGAGAGAAACTTCTTGAGGGTAACTGATAGGACGTATATGACGCTGCCGACAGTCTGTTTTCATTATCTTGAATTTCCCGCCTGACGTGTCAGTCGTCTGTCGGTCCGCGGTTTCTCTCTCCTCTGGCGCTTTATGGATCGCATTAATTGCGATGAGTATAAATATGGCCCTTGTATCTTCTATTTGCTCTTTATCACTTTCAGATTTCTTTTCTTTCAAACGTTTGAAGTTTTTCATTTTTCTTTGATATTTCTTCCTCTTTCTGTGATTTTCTTGATCTTTGTGGAGTTAAAATGGCTAAAGAGAAGAAGAGTACCCCTACTATCGACGAGGTTGCCGTTTGTCTTAAAGAAGAAGACTATAATGATGTTGTCAATGTTTATGGGTTGACGACGAAGTGGGAACCAGAACTTCCTGCTAGTGGTTCTATTGCTACTAGTCCGCCTTCAAAGAAAATAGACCACTTTACAACAGGGAACTTCCGGATTCCGATTACCAAATTTGTCCAATCGGTCTTGACAACTTATAGGATTCATCTTTCCCAGATTCATCCCTTCGGGATGTTGAGGATTCGACACTTCGAATTCTGTTGCCAGACCCATGACCTTGAACCGACTGTTGGCATGTTCGCCGTTATTTACAAGATGACCTTCCGTGACGGATGGTACAGCTTCGCGACTGTGGAGAAGAGGGTTATAGGCACGGAATGGCTCCGTAGCCTCCATGGCTGGAAACCTAAATTTTTCTGGATCTGAGATGATGTTATTCCTTTCGCGATGCATAAACGGAAGGCGAAAGAGGCTATGCCAGTGGTTGTGGCCTCCGCCCATGAAGTTCAGGCATGGTATCAAACGCTGATCTCCACACTGACTCCCATGCGCCCAATCCACGAAGGAGAAATGGTGAGTGCGAGGATGAGCCGATTGTGGCCATTTCCAACTCTAGAACCGTACTACGAGGAGACCGACAAGAGTAAGTTTGTTGTTGTCTCTATTCTGTCATTAAGAATTTTCTAATTTGTTTTCTTGCTTTTCGTAGGTGAAGGTTCCGCCTTTAGCACTTTGTTGGATCGTAAGGGGGGATGATGGTGCGCCGCCCAATCGATAAAAGAGATGCGTCCTTTCTTGAGCGTACCCGTTCTAATTTCGTGTTTCCCACAGCTTTCCGCCTGGAACCCAAAGTTTCCGAGGCGATGTATGCCAAAGGTGAGGCATATGTTAAAGAATGCATCCAGAAAGGTGAAGGCGCTTTGAAACCCAAACATGTAACTGCTATTAGTTCCAGCGGAGTGATTGTGCTCTTCTTGTATAGCGAGGAGTCGTCACTGTCTGGAGAAGTATGCTCGATTAATGTTAACAAAATTATGGGCTCAACTGCAGGTCTCACCCGTCAACGAGCCGCGACTATTCAATCAACGGGCCCAGATGATGCTGACACCACTGCAGAAGTCGAGGGTCCAGGACCATATGATATTACTGCTGAGGGTAAACGCCTGGCCGTTGATGCGGGCGCCTCCAAGGAGGCGGGCAAGCGGAAAATTCATCCTGTAAAGGATGTTCCCAAGAAGAAGAAGTCAAAAAAGACCAAACCTTCCGCCTTGGACACACGATTGGAACAACTTGATACGCAGGACCCTCCGCTGGGTATGCAAAGTTCCTACTTCCCTTTTCTCTTTGTTTATTGTGATGTTAAATCATTGTTAGTGTTTTTTAGTGAACCTGGATAATCTTTCCGAGGGTATTTCCGGATTGAAAAGTTCCGCCTCCTAATACTGCTGAAGACCCGGTTGTTGTGACGGACGACTCTCCGTTGAAGAATAAGGAGGCGGACACCACTGTTCACGCTAAGGTGTCACCTTCGTACAATGTACACCAATTCAGGGATCAAGGGGGCATAAGCACGGTACCCTATTCTTCCCGAACCTCTCCTACTCCTGAGGAGAACCCCTCATCAACCTAACTGGTCCTTACATCAGGATTCGACATTCCGTAACGTGGACACATGTTTTGAATTTCTGGGGGAGTGTCTCCCGCACGGTGAAAAGGAGAGGCGTCGTCTTAGTGTGCGCCAAGAGTTGATTAACTCTCATTCTTACTATTTGGCGAGCACTATTTCCACCACCCATGAAATAACCAGGGACTGGTTGACGATGAATGAGCAATGGGACGAGCTAGCGGCCTCCGCTTCCGATGCCAAAGAAGAAGCCCTTAAAGCCATGAATGAAGCTAGGAAAGCCAGCCGGGCCCTGAAGGCGGAAGAAACTGCTCGGTCTGTTGCCGAGGAAGCCAAGGTCACTCTCCAGAAACAGCTGGATGAACAGTCTAAGATGATGGCTGAACAAGCCAAGTTGTTGGAGACCCTTCGGGCTGAGTCGGCGGCCAAAGACAAGCGTTTGGCTGACCTTAATGCCAGAAACCGTGATCAAGCCTTAGAATGTGCCAAACACAAAATGGAATTTATTCAGGCCAAGGCAGATCAAAAATGGCTGTTGGCGGAGGCTATTCCCAAGGTATGTGTCTCATTCTTATCATAAATATTCCCAGTATTATTAGAGTTACTTATGTGTAACTGTCTTATCAGGTCATTGCCGATGTACGGGCAAGTGACGAACTTGGGAATTGTGTTGCTATCCTCCTCAAAGCTTCAAAGCAAGCTGGTCGCCAACTGGGCTTTAAAGAAGGTTATCAGTTTGGTTCCACTTCCAAGCTTCCTGAGGAGTACGTTTTGGCTGGTCAGGATACTGTTGCCATTCATAAACAGAAATCAAAGGACTTTGATTCTTTGAAATTTCCTTTGGCGGACCAGATATCCGAACTTGCTGACAAAGAGGATAGCATTCAGCGACTAAAGACTCTTCTTGAACTTGATAGAAGTAACGAAGAAGAAGAAGACCATGCTGAAGATGCTGGAGGTAACGATGCGGAACACGAAGATGCCGCGCCATAGATAGAATTTTCTTTTTCTTGTAACTTGATCTTTTGTTGTAATCCCATTTGTGTATATAAAGAAGTTTAATTTTGCATCCGTTACACTTTGTTTATTTTGTCATAATATAAGTGTTTAGTAGGATCTTCTTTGTATGCCAATAAAGGATTACATAATAATACAAGTCTCAAATGACTGAAATGAAAATTTTCATAACCAGGGCATAAACCAACTTACAAGAAATGAAACTACAAATATTGTGAACTTCTAGTTAGGCGCGCACGCCAAAAGATAAACATACTAAATGTAGCATTTCCTCAGTTGGGCCCCATTCCAAGTTCTAGGGACCTCTGTCCCGTCCAACCTTTCTAGTTTATAGGCACCTTTAGACAGAACTTTCTGGATTCTATAAGGTCCTTCCCATGTAGGGGCCAACTTGCCCGGAGGCTCTTGCCCTGAGGCTTCGTTACTGCAGAAGACATAATCTCCCGCATCGAATTCACATCTTTGAACCCGCGAGTTATAATACTTTTGCAATTGTCGTTTGTAATTATGCTCGCAGATCGATGCCATTTCCCTCCTTTCCTCGAGGAGGTCGAGGTTCATCCGGAGCTCATGATCGTTATCTTCAATCATAAGGACTCTGGCGGATGGGATACCAATCTCGGCGGGAATCATGGCTTCTGTGCAATATGTTAAACTGAAGGGGGTTTCAGAATTGCTGGAATTCATTTGAGTGCGGAAGGCCCATAGTACATGGGGCAGTTCGTCCACTCATCCCGTTCGTTTTGTTCCCAGCCACATTTTGATTCCTTCTTTAATCGTCCGATTTTTTCTTTCGACTTGACCATTCTCTTGCGGGTGGGCTACAGAGGTGAAGATTTGAGAAATGTGTAACTCTTTTAACCATTCTTGCAACCCACTGTCCGCGAATTGTGTCCCGTTGTCACTAACGAGCTCTAGAGGGAGGCCAAAACGACATATGATGAATTCCCACAAGAATTTTTTAACACTCGCTGCTGTTATAGAAGTAACTGGTTTGGCCTCCACCCATTTTGTAAAGTAGTCGATCGCTACTATCAGGAACTTGATACGTCCGGGGGCTTCAGGGAAAGGTCCCATTATGTCAACTGCCCATTTCTGGAATGGCCAAGCTGAAGTGACTGGGACTAACTCGTTTTTTGGTCGAAGCGTGTTAGGAGCATGGCGTTGACATGAATCACACTTTCTGATTTTATGTACATCATCCATATGCATCCCCGGCCAGTAATACCCGACATTCATTATCTTTGCTACAACCATCCGCGGACCCGCGTGAAGACCACAAATGCCTTCATGAACCTCTCTGATTAAGTAATTCGCGTCCTCGACATCCACACATCGAAGTAGTGGTCCGAGGAAAGAACGTCGGTACAAAATACCATCAAGAGTCTGATAGTTCAAGGCTTTGTGCTTTATCTTCCGGGCCGCTGCTTTTCCTTCCGGAAGTGCTCCAGATGACAAGTTTACCATAATGGGTGTCATCCAGGATTCTACTCCTGTTTGGATCACTAAAACCTGATGTTGCGGAACAGACGGGCGATCTAATACTTTAATGCGGATGTACTTGGCGAAATGTTCGAAGTTCGTTGAAGCCAATTTACTTAGAGCATCCGCTGATTTGTTTTCACTTCTCTTTATATGAATGACTTTGCAAGAAGAGAACTGAAGCATCAAATCCTTTGCCTGTGACACATATGAAGCCATGATATCGTTTTTTGCTTCGTATGTATCATTGATCTGTCCCGCAATCAACATGGAATATACCCGGGCTTCTAAATGTTTAACCCCAAGCTTTTTGGTTATCCGCAAGCCTGCCAAGAAAGCTTCATATTCTGCCTAGTTGTTGGTACTTTTGAAGTCCAGCTTTATGGCATATGTAAACTCATGGCCTTCGGGATTGACCAGCCTGAGGCATGCGCCACATCCCTCATTGCTTGAAGCTCCATCCGTGAATAAGGACCAAATTTGTCTTAATTCCGAAGGTGCTTGGGGTTGTTGCTCGATTAAACATTCTTTTTCTTTGTGATGCGGAACTTTTGTCACGAAGTCCGCCAACACCTGCCCTTTGATTGCTGGCCTAGGTTTGTATTCTATTGCATGTTCACCTAGTTCGATGGCTCATTTGGCCAGTTGGCCAGATAATTCGGGCTTACTGAGAACATTTTTGAGCTTGTATCCGGTGAAAACATTGATGGGGTGCCCTTAAAAGTATCTGCGGAGGCGTCGGGCAGCATAAACCAGTGCTAAAACAAGTTTTTTCAAGCATGGAGTATCTTGTTTCCGGGTCCGATAATGTTATGCTGACGTAGTAGATCGGTGTTTGAATATTCTTTCGATCTGTCAGGAGGACGGCCCCAATGGCGATGTCTGACGCTGATAGGTATAACGTTAAAAGTTCCCCCGCACATGGTGCTGTTAACGTGGGCAGCTCCATCAAACATTTTTTAACCTCCAAAAAAGCTTGTTCTGCTTCTGCAGTCCAATTGAAATGTGTTTTCTTAAGGAAATTTCTTAGTGTTGAGATAAATGGGTGAGATTTGGCTGCATGGTTTGCCAAGAATCGATTCAAAGCAACCAAACGCCCATTGAGTGTCTGAACTTCCTTGAGGGAGGACGGGGAAGGCATGCGGGCTATAGCTTGAACTTTGTCTGGATTAGCTTTGAAGCCCGCATCCGTGACAATCACCCCCAGAAATTTTCCCTCTTCCATTACGAATGAACACTTAGCTGGATTTAGCTTCATGTTAGTACCTTTCAAAGTTTCGAAAGACTCTTCAATATCTCTCAGCATCTGATCTTCCTCAACACTTGTGATTACAAGATCGTCCATATACACCTCTAAGTTTCGACCAATTTGTCCTTTAAATGTTGTGTCCATCAATCGTTGATACGTGGCTCCCGCATTTTTTAGTCCGAAAGACATCATTTTGTAACAAAAGGTGCATTGATCGGTACGAAATGTTGTTTTGTCCTCATCACCCGCTGCCATGCGGATCTGATGGTAGCCTTTGTAAGCATCCAAGAAGCACTTGAATTTGAATGGTGCCACAGCATCAACTTTGAGATCTATTTCGGGTAAAGGATAACAATCCTTGGGACATGCTTTATTTAGGTCCTTGAAATCGATACACATTCACCATGCCCCATTGCTTTTGGGGACGATAACTGGGTTGGCGACCCAAGTTTGGTAACGAATTGGACGAATGATTTCGGCCTGCAAGAGGTCCTGGACTTGTTCATTCATTGCTTTTTGTTTGTTCCGGACCCATCTTACATCGACATTCTTTGATAATAACTGTTTCAAGAAAGTCCGCACTATCTCGGAGATAGCAGGTCCAATTGTTACAGTTTGATCAGGGAAATCTTTGTTCAAGACCCACTTTTCCGGTTCAGTTCTCAAAGCTTATTTTGGAATCTTGCTTGGTTTTGAACTCTTGGTTGCAAAGCAGTGCCTGTTAACATGAATTATTGCGATACCAGTACAAGTTGGGACTCATACTGCACCGTGTGCTGTGGACGGATGAGCATTGAAATCACCAATCGCTTCTCGTCCAAGGATAATATCATGTCTTGATGTTGCTGGCAAAACCAGAAATTCGACCTCCTCGGTCCTCGAATGAATTCCATCACTCAGGGTGACTGGGAATGAAATTACACCCCGCGGATGCATTATTTCTCCTCCGAATCCCGACACTGGAGCGTGGATGGGTTTCAATCTTTCTTTATCTTCTTCGTCAAGCTGATCAAAGCATTGTTCATACATGATATCTGATGTGCTGCCGGTGTTGAAGAAGACGCAATGAGAACGATAGTGTCCGAAGAGAGCAGTGATGATCAGGGGGTTCTTATTGTTCGGGCCTCCTTTAATTCGAGGGAAGATCACTGGTTCATTCTTCCACTCTTCATCATCAGATTTTTTTCTCTTATTCCCTGTATGGAACTCTCCTTGTATCATATGAACATTCAAATCTTTAATTTGTTTCTTACTCGGGCCTTGGATGTCCCGAACATGTGATTTTCCATTGTCTGGTTTTCCATTTTTTACCAAGTGTTTGAGTTTTCCAGATTTCACAGCCATCTCAATTTCATTTTTCAATGTTCTACATTCATTCGTATTATGACCAATGTCGTCATGATACGAACAGTGCTTGGTAGCATCCAAGAATGATCTTCTTGTTAATGGTTGTGGCTTTCTATATTTTATATTCTCTGTGGTAAGAATTTCAGCGGGAGTTTTTGAAAGAGGAGTCCAATTGTTGGGACCTCGGTTTACAGGTCCCACTTTGTTCTTGTTGCCTATGAGGGATCTTGCGTCAAATGGTTTTGATGCTTCCGCACTTGGCTGAAGCCTTGACCAAATAGGGCCTTTCGCCAGTCTATTAGGTCTCGGATTCTGAAACTCAACTTTAAATTTTTGTTTCGTGTTACCATTCCTCAATGTTTTCTCAGTATTAGCATACACCTTTGCCGCAGTCATTAGGTCGTCCCATTCTTTTGGCATTCCATCTCCGCCAGTAAGCGTGCGGACTAAATCGTCACATTTGACGTTTTTGCGGAAGGCACCACGAAGCATGTCTTTACTGATTCCACCGATGTTCAAACTTTCGTCATTGAACCTGGTGATAAAATCTTCTATGGACTCGTTATCGCGGCGAACAACATCCAAAATTTCTGATTGGTCTCGCGTATGTTTTTTCTGTTGACTGAAGTGTTGGGAAAATTTTTTCACCAGATCGTCCCAACTAGAAATTTCACCGTTGGGTAACTTTTCAAACCATTCTCTTGCTGCCCCTGTTAGTGTCAATGCGAACATGTGACACCAATAAGGCAGCGTCCAACCACTAACACCACCTATCGCAATAAAGTTTTGGAGATGATCACTTGGATCAGTCATACCATTATACTTACCCACCGATGTAGGTATCTTAGCATTAACGGGAAAGGGTGCTATGGCAATACTTGCTATGAACTTTGATTTTTCAGTGAAGGCCGCGGGGCGGTATGGTTTAGTAAAGTCTCGTTCCGCATTGCTATGGTATTCAGTATGGCGGACTATGTCATGCGGACGGCTGCTTTTTGCCTGAGAACTCATCCTACTGTCTCCGGTATACATACTATAGTCTCCCCGGGTGGTAGGATGAATCGTAACCGTCAAACTCATCTAAATAAGATGGCATCCGCATATTTATGTGAGGACGAGGACGCAGCCTCGGAAGTTCGCCAAACTCTAGTTCCGTCTGTTGACTATTACGGGTTTGACTTCCTCGCACTGTTGGTGGAGGAGAAGGAGATCCCCTAGGGGATTCCTCATAATCCAACGTGCGGGCGTGAAGTTGCTCGTTACGTTTTCTACGCTCGTATTCAGCCACCAAACTTTGTTGCTGCACATGGAGCCACTCTTCAGGAGTCAAGGCTCCTCTGGATATGGAATTACGTCTATAAGATCTCGCCACGTCAGAGTCACCTGAATCATTTTCTAGATCCAACACTGACCGCTTTCGGCGAGTTTCTTCCGTAATCCGTCTGAGATTACCCAAATTAGAACCTTCCGGTGCCGAGGTCCGTCCCATATCTGGGGGGTGGTACCGGTTGGTGCTATGGCGTTCTCTAGGGTAAAACCCACAGGTGTTACGTCAATGTTCCGTGACCCTGGAGCTGTGACTCGCTCAAGAGTACGGCCACTTGGAGTCGTGATGCGGGCAAAAACACTAAGACCCGGAGGTGCTTCTATGTTAGTTACACGTGACTCAGTTGCAGGGGTTCCCGTCGGCCCTTCAGGAAGTTTACTCATATCAAACGAACCAAAAAACCAACGAAAACTATAGTTGTTCTAACACAAATCACAGATGACGCCAATAAAGAAACTGTAGGTTCCCTGGATGGATCTGCACGGGATATCTCGATCTACGTAGGTGCGGAATCCCTGCGTAGGTCGTTACGAGCGTAGAAGACACGAATAGATCAAACACGATACGATAAACAAACACGTTATATTATAACCAAAACACGTGATACAATATCACTATTACAGACACGAACTCTCGTCCTCACGTTACAGCTCTCGTAACTTCGATAATGATCACACGAACTCTTTTCTAAGCTAAGCCGTAACCTATATAAATACACGACAACTTCGCCTGGCATGTTCAGGCGAAGTTGTTCATAACTTCGCTTGACTAACAAGTTCGCCTAAACAGCGAACTTGTTAGTAACTTCGCTTAAGACATATAAAACATAATTAATCATTACAGACACTAGACTATGAACTACTGACATTATGCACCAACAGACTCCCCCTTGGCAGTAGCTTCATGTCTTGATCTTCAAGCACGTGTCTTGTAATCTTCAATCTCTTGGTCTTCATGCATGTACTCCTTATCTCAAGCATACCGTGACTACTCGCTGATATTTCCTCGCTTCGTCTTTCCAAGCAGGAATATAAAATATCTTCTTTTCATTTAACACCTGCAGATCAGCTTTCGATAAATTAACAAGATGCATCGGATCATACACTCTTAGCACTTCTTGTTCGTCTTCGTCTTCCATCACGGCTTCAGCAGTCTGGCAATCAACATACCACCATTTGAGATCTTTCAACACATCTTGAGGCATAGTCTTCATTGGAACCTCTTTCATGCATCGAATCGGTTTGTACTTCATTACCATCCATGGCTTGCCATCTGCTCTCATTCCTCTTTCCTTATCTTCCACTAGCTTTCCCTTCTGTGGCTTTAATAACTCAAACTTCTTTTCTTTAATACTTTCTTTCCACACGATCTTCCCAATAACTCTGGCCATGTTGTCGTCGCTTCTATTAATCAACCCCAATCTAGCCAAATCCTTCACCTCACATTCAGGCAATGTATTGAGAGACCTCAACGTCCTCTTAAAGTATTGGATCTCATCATATCTTTTCACCACGAACACTTTTAACTGTTCATCATATAGCCAACAGATAATTCCTTTCTTTGATTCAGCATAGCCTTTGATATTATAACTTTTCTTGAACATGGTTGGAACAGCAGGCTTCTTAGTTTTGATAAACCAATGAGCATAGCCTTCCTTCCATCTAGGCTGCTCCTCCCATTCTGTATCATCATCTACTGTATCTTGACATACATCTGACTTTTCAACTTCAGGGATCTCGTGTTCAACATTCTCCTCAACTATTTCACCTTCTTCAACATCATCTTCTATCACAATTTCTGCACCAATCTTTTCAATCTCTTCGACTGGTAGAACATCATCTTCACACACATCATCAACATCTAACATATCATCATCCTACTCCTTCAAGGCATCGATCACATCATCTCCCATCTCCTCGTCATCTACCAGAACCACCACATCGTCACCTGCACCTGTTGACTCCCCCTGAGCTGTGGAAGTCCCAAGAGCTTGAGTAGTTCTTGGCAACTCACCACCTGCACCTTTCGATGCATTGGGATCATCGTCTCTGTCATTCTTCTTCTTTGTCCTGAGCTCGTCGCCTTTACAGCTCGTCTCCCCCTGAGATGCCAAGAACTCCTTCATAGCATCTATAATTTTTCCATGTTCAACCAGTAGGGACGACTGCAGCTAATTCTCTGTTACTAGGCGCTGAATAGCCTGGGTCTGGATAAGATTCACCCTTGATTGTTCTGCCACGACCCGTTCAAGTGCAGCTATTCTTTCCGAGTCTGATAGGGTTGCATCGAAATCGAACCTCATATGTGATATATCTTGAGTGTACTGAGGAGGGATTTCAAATGTAACCGGGACATCAGTAGCAGGCGTAACCGCAGGTGGTATCATACCTGATAACCCTGCAGTTGCAACGACTGTCGACTCAACAAATTGAGCAACCACCTCTGAAGGAGTAAGAGTTGGAGGTGGTAAAGACACAATCTCCGGAGTCGTCAGCTGGAAAGTAGTGAGTGAGATGCCGAAAGAAGATGATGTAGCCACCACGGGAACATCCGCGGCGCTTAAACTTGTAACTTGTACTGATGTAGGGACAATCGACATACCGGACAGTGCGGGTGGAGCGAAACGTACTACTCTTGAACTCTCACCTGCTCCCATACCTGCACCTGTCCTGTCCCTTCTTGAACGTCTGATCAACTTATGAATGTCTTCTTCTTCTTCTGACTCACTGTCGTCATCTGTCCTCTTTCTCTTCCCATACGTCCTCTCTTGAGTCACCATCATACGTCTGGCTTCATCCATTACATCATCAAAATCTGAGTCAGCCACCGTCGTAGCTGCTCTAGTAACATGCACAGTCGAAGCACGTTCAACCGGAACCTGAACGTTCTCCTCTGGATCCACCCGATCCATATTAAAGAATCCTTGACCACCAAATTCTGCGTCAAGGTCCACATTCTCCTCCGGTGACACAACAGGAGCAGCAGGTATAGCTTGAGGTGCTCCTGCCTGTTGTGGTGCCGGGTCCCTAAACTCATCCCCTCGAGCAGGCACATACTCCGGGTTGATTAAGTACCCAAAAAGTGGAGTATGGCGAGGACGAAGTTCAGGCTTGCTCCTAGCACTCGAAGTTCTGCATTGGGCGAAGATACGTTTGTTCACACTTTCCACGTATCTGATATGACAACGTTGAGGCAACGTGGGAGCCACATGATTCAAGATCATTTGAAGAAATCTTGGATACATGAGGAATCTCTCACGTGCCATCGCCCTTCTCTGACGATCAATTTCATAGAAGACCATCTGACTAAAGCTATAACGTTTGTTATAAGTCAGAGCAGTCATCGCCGACTGCATGGTCGCGCCTATCCCGTCAGTGCCCGCCTTCCTCCCAGACATACAAACAATCATGACGTGCATGAGAAAGCGCCACTGATCGAGTAGGAAACCCTTCCTTCTTTGTGTATCGTCCAACGGACCAGAATAGCCCATTCGTAAAAACGCTCCATCTCGTAAAGGAGCCACAAAGTCTGTAGGGTCATCCCTAGTCTCCTCTCCAAAACGTAAAGCCACCAGGATTTGTTCAGAAGAGAACTGAACTTCTTGATTGTTGACGGTTGCTCGCATAACCGGGGGCTCAACGCGGCAATCGTATTCCACCGTCTGCCAAAAATCCTCAATATTGGGTAAGGATATCGGCAGAGTAGTTGTGATCGCGTGGAATATCCGCGAGCGAAGGAGGAAAGTGATGATTTCGCGGTAATCCTCCACACCACTCGCATCTGGGTCTAACATAATATACATATTATGCCCAGGGAAGAATTGTCTATGGTTATCTCCCCCGTCATCGCCACCAGCACCTCCAGCACCAGCAACAGCAGCCATATCTGCAACAAACGAACCAAGTTAGATACACGTTAAGGCATAACACAAGTTCGCTTGTTACCATGAGCGAAGTTGTGATAAAGTCTGTATAGGCGAAGTTAAAAGTGGGGCGAAGTTGGGAACAACTTCGCTTCATCTTTAAGTTCGTCTAATAACTAATAAGTAAAAAGGTCCAGGCGAAGTTAATGATAACTTCGCCTCACCACAACATCGCCTCAGGCGAAGTTACGGATAACTTCGCCCAAACTGTAAGTTCGCCTGAATCTGAATCGGCGACAGTAAGGAGATTCAAATTCAAAAAATCTGATGTTTTAGATCAGTTTGACGATTGAGGGGTCCGAAAAACATGATTTTAAAGCAATCTGGATGATCAGTTTGTTCATGACCACGTAAAGACAAGTTTTGAAATCGGGTTCAAAAGTCCGACGGTCCGAGGTTTCGAAACGGTTCGACACGACCTTTGATAAACAAGAAAGAACATGGGTTATACGATATATCGACACCTCGAACCTTGAATCGTAACGGAATCTGAGAAAAAGATCACGGAATCGGAAAGAACGACAAGTTCGCCGGAAAACTGATAAGTTCGCTAGAATAATACAGAGAATAAGTTCGCCGGTTTGACAAATTATGAAAGCTTTGACATTTAAAATTCTTTATATAGGAGCGGAGTTAGACAGGCGAAGTTGTGGATAACTTCGCCTAGAGCGAAGTTATTCACAAGTTCGCCGATATATCAAATTTTACAATATCACCAAAACACGTGATACAATATCACTATTACAGACACGAACTCTCGTCCTCACGTTACAGCTCTCGTAACTTCGATAATGATCACACAAACTCTTTTCTAAGCTAAGCCGTAACCTATATAAATACACGACAACTTCGCCTGGCATGTTCAGACGAAGTTGTCCATAACTTCGCTTGACTAACAAGTTTGCCTAAACAGCGAACTTGTTAGTAACTTCGCTTAAGACATATAAAACATAATTAATCATTACAGACTCGATTACAGACACTAGACTATGAACTACTGACATTATGCACCAACAGAAACACGGATCCACTCCCAGGGTATGGGTCCTGGATCCATTGAGTCCACAGGGTACAATACGATAATTACTACCACGATATGAGTAAGGCTTCCTAAAGTCCAGTGACCGGAACCTGCAAAACAGACACCGTGAGTCTCGTTACAGGAAGGACAAGAGGTGGGGGGGGGGGGTCTTCCTGTAACCATCCTCCGGCGTGAGAATCAGTAACGTTCGTAATGAAGAAAGTATTGATGTATAAAGACTAAGTGTAGTCAGAATATATGTGAGTGAATGAATGAATACCTCATATCGTTTGACAAGGTATTTATAGCCGAAGAATGATAGAAGATGATTGGGGCAGCTGTCCTCTTCTAGAAGATCTTTGATAACCGCCTGGACACGTGTCTTCTTGTGATAGGTTGGGCTATACGTCCCATGTGCATGGGTATAACAACCTGGACACGTGTCACCAGCTGATAGGATGGATCGCACCCTAACCATGTGCACGGTTATAACAACCTGGCCACGTGTCTTCTTGTGATAGGTTGGGCTATACGTCCCATGTGCATGGGTATAACAACCTGGACACGTGTCACCAGCTGATAGGATGGATTGCACCCTGACCATGTGCACGGTTATAACAACCTGTCCAGGTGTCCTTTGTTCATTGGTTAGTATGTCACGTATTCCCCAAGTAAGAATCATGAGCCTTTCTTCTAGAAAGTATTTGAATGGTGACAGCTGTCCTACTGGCACTGTCCTCCAGTTATTTGTGCGGACATACGTCCTGTCCTGCGGATGACTTTTGAGGACGCCAGGATGTTTCCGCGTGTGTTATGAGAACTTTCCTCCTTACTCGTAACATGCGGGTGGCCCAAGTGTCCCGCGGGTGGTTTATAAGAGGGTTCTTTATGACCCACGGGTAGTATTTAAGGGTATTTGGGTCTTTTTGGTACCCTACCTCTACAGCGGGTTGAACCGACACCAACCTAAAAAATTTATATGAACCCAAACATGACACGAGTATTCACAAGTTGACACAAAAACGACCCGTTTAATCAAATATGTGCATACATAAAACACATATTAATAAAAGGACTATTGGTTTTTATTGGTCCCAAGTATTTCATTTTTGCCGGCGCTGGTCCCAACTATCACTTTAACTGCCAACGGTCCCAACTTTCACACATGTGTCTGCCACCAGTCCACGACTAACCGAGTACTAACTCCATTATGTTTTAGATGACGTGTCCATCCTACGTGTTAAAAAACCTTGACGTGGCTGCCTGTGTGTTAATTTCTTTATTGTTCCTAATCCACCGCCATGGTTTCCGGTAACTGAACCTGAGTTATTAACATTCTGAGCTTCAGTTGGTGAAATTAAAGTGATATTTGACGTATGCTTGACAACGATGATGTTCGTATTTTGAAGCGGATGGTTTAGGTTTTGTTTTGTTATTGTATTTGGCGCAACAATTTGTTACTAGAACGGGTGGATCTCGGATTGTTGGATCCGTCAGGAGATAAGGTATCGGATGATGATTGCATGGTGGTGCCGATGTCTGTGAGGAGTTGTACGGTGGTGGCGGTGGCGGTGTGTATTAAGAGAGACGATGGGTTGTAGGGGACCTGGGGTGAGAGAGACGATGAGAAGACATATTATTATTGTTATTATTATTATTATTGTTTTATTAGAAAAAGCCACGTCAGCAACAAAAATGACACGTCAAGGTTTTTTAACACGTAGGATGGACACGTCATCTAAAACATAACGGAGTTAGTACTCGATTAGTCGTGGACTGGTGGCAGACACATGTGTGAAAGTTGGGACCGTTGGCAGTTAAAGTGATAGTTGGGACCAGCGCCGGCAAAAATGAAATACTTGGGACCAATAAAAACCAATAGTCCTTAATAAAATTATAATAATAAACAGGTTAAAGAAGTCAATCACAAGCCCCAAATGGCCTAAACTCAGCCCATTTAGCTAAACTGGTTTACGGGTTCGACCTGAAAGTGATCAAACTCGTTTAGATTAAACTCGAACCTACAAATTTCGTGTTAGGTCGTATGGTGTCAGGAATTGGAAATCTAGAAGTTACCAGAAAACACCAACACAGCAGTTAAAGTAATCACTAAACATGATTCATGAATGAGCTAACGAACTCGAAACAAAGAAGACATCAGGGTTAATTTTATGTTTACTGGTAATTACCTCGTACTTGACGAACTTGAAAGAACAGAATGTTGTGGTTCTTGTCGGAGCACTGTAACAGCACCACTCCATTTTGTGTGAATATCGGAAGTTAAATTCGCCGGAGATATTGTATAAAAAATAATTAATTTCAAAGTCTTTAAAAATAAACGCAGACCACACGTTACCCGGGAATTTATCCTTAAGCCTCTCTTGTTTGTAATAATACTTTATTTTTATTTTAACTTAATTTAATTCCAAATTTATAATACGTATTTTAATAATCATTTATTTTAATTTTAATTTTATTCATATTAAGCTTCATATATACATAGCCTTTAATTAAGCGGGTGCTTCCTATGGTTTGCACGAGTTACACGTATGATCCTCACGTTTCTAAAATTACATATATGTTCCGTAAGACTTTGAAACGGATAATATCCGTGCTCTCTAACATGAATGGCCGTTAAGTTTTCCAGTTACTTGGATGTGAAATTACTAAGTTACCCTTAATGCTAAAATATGTGTCTTTTAGTTAAAAACTCGGCTATAGCCACCACCCACAATTCTTATTGCCACAAGCTTGTGTCCTTGCCAATTTTAAGCGCCCTCCCTCGAATGCATGTATTCTAATAACACTTGTCACGAAGTTACTAAATCCAATCTTCCATGAGATACTTATTTTTCTTTTTGCTAAACTCAACATTTACCAATAACATTTATCGATGGTTATGACTATAACGGTTCAGAAAGATTTTGCGATGGAATCCAAAGATTACGTAGGAAAAGAACATGTACTTTGTGTTGCAATATGGTTTTACAAAAGCTTTTTACAAGATGGAATTGAGGTGCTTTTTTGAAGATAAGCTTTTTAAATACCGTATAAATATGACAACACATGCTCTATTTATGCAACTCATGTAACATTATAGTATGTACATTTCTAGGGTTTTTAGATATAGAAATATATGCGTACATTATCTTTTGAACGACAAATAAATAATGTAAAAGAGCATCTAGAGGTTGCAAAGTAGTAACTTTAAATCCTTACAAGTATGCCAATAACATAATGATTAAGTGGTATAATGTTTATTCTTCATGGCCGGGTATTAGTGGATTCAAATTATTGCAAATATTAAATTTGGTGAAATTTTATGTCTTGACAAGAAAATTTGCTCTTACAGATAAAAAAAACTTAGGCAATTGATCTTATATTAAAAAAAAAAAAAACTTAGGCAATTGATCTTATATTACAATGACATGAGGGTGATGGTTAAGACTTAGAATCTTTAATGTCTTATGTTTAAAACCTGACTTAATGGATGTTTTCTCACAGTAGTGGGCATTCTCATTGTTGATATATTTTGAGTAAGTCAAGTCTGAAGTGTTAAAATCAATATATATGAATGATTGATATCCTGTCTTAATAAGCGTCACTCAGTTATTAAATGTAGTTCTAGTTAAGGAAAATAAAAATCTAAGTACATGGTTCACACATTAACAATGCATTCCACCAATTTCAATACCCTTGGTCAAGATTTATTTGGAGAGTTCTAGGCATAATTAGTGGGGTTTTGGTCTTTCACGAGCAACCTAGAATTTTCTGGATTTCAAACACAATAATTCCATGTTGTTGGCATTGGTGATCTGAGTGAACTTGAATCTTAAACATCTGATAACAAACATTGTCTCCATTTTTATAGTGTAGTTGCCACGACCTCCATTTTTCCCACCCATCTTAGTCGTCACGTTTACCACATGACACCCTCACCACCACCATGAGATCTAGCATGATTACTTCCATAATAACAATACCATCTCCGGAATAACATTATTGGTGGAGTTGATCATACCAAATTGAAAACTAAGACAGGCCAAGATGACTCAAATCATTTCAAGGCTAGCTTGTTACTAAGATCATGTAGATTGAAGAAAATGAAAATAATCAACTTTATATTTACATATTCAAGAAAAAAATGTAAACTCATCTAAATCACTACAACTATATTAACAAATTGAAAGAAAGAATTTTGATCCAAAAAGAACAAACAAACAAACATGGTTATCTAACAATTGAAGCAACGGTATGAGCCCACAACTTTAGATTATCTTTCATGTCAATCTCATCTTTGACAACAGGAATCTCCCACTTCACCATTTGTGAATAAGCTTTCTTATCCTCTTTCTTCTTTATTAACTTTCTATCCAAATCCTCCCATGCTTCTGAAAGATAAGGCCTCCTTTCATTATCATAATCATTATCAACATCATCATCATCATCAACATCATCATCTTGATCTTGATCTCTTACTTCTCCTAATCTTTGAAGGCCAGGAATTATCTCAACCAAGCTTGAATCTTTAGAATCCTGTTCAGAAAACACAAATCCCATATCCATGAACCCTTTTAGCTCCTCAAACTCAAGGTCTGATAAGCTCTTGCTCATCCCATGTCTTCTCTTCTTCTTATGTTTTCTTTCCATTTCATGATCATTGGTCTTTTCTGCTTCTTGTTGTATAACTATAACTTCTTCAACTACTTGCTCTTGTTCTTGTTTTTGTGTTGTGAAATCTAGTTTCCCAGAAGGAATAGTTTTGTGGACTGAGTTGGGAGAGAAGAAGGAATTAAAACCATAGTTAAAACTGCTTCCAATATCCTCACTTTGTGACCTTACAAGTATTGATCTCAAGCTTGAGAATCTAGGCTCTAATACATCCGTTGTTTTCGCATACGAAACATTCGGTTTTCCCTTCAAGATTTCATAACTAAACCAGTAGGAATCAAAGAGGCTTATCACATGTTCTGGATCCGTGAACATATCAATAATATATTGGAATGCTTAAGAAGAAAGATAATATGCTGGCAATATGTGAGAATTTCATCATGGTGGGGTTTATATATACACTAATACACATCATGTATGTGTTTGTTTAACCGAAATGACTAAAATACCCTTATACGGTTAACTTCGGGGGTTGATAACACGCTTAAAAATGAGGATTAAGTGGAGCTTTAACATCTTTTCTATGCAAAGTGATTACTTTTTAATTAAGTACACGTTTTAATGGAAATTACACTCGAATAACATTAGGTTATAACGTTAGAATATTCGTATATTTGGAGACACGGGATGCCTTTTGATTTTTAGAAGAAGATGGGCTGCCATACACGTTGACTAATTAACCCATTGTCATTTTCAAATAATACTGCACCTGTTACATGTGAAGCGTGATGTCAAATTTTAAATGATGCTATAAGTTATTTAATGTTTAATAATGATCAATAATATAATATTCCGAAATTATTTAAGGTGTGGTAGGTATAGGTTTCTCTCTTATCCATCTAGTGTTTTGAGTGTTGGTGTGGACCGCCAGTTATATAGTTGGTCCATTAAACGAATTTGAACCGGTTTGTTTAAAACGGTCGAATACTGTCCTACTGTTGAACCGGCGAACCTAACTTATTTTCACTATTTTATTCATTTATTCGAAATCTCACTTATTGATTATTTTCTAAGCTAGACACCCTATTTTTAATTAATTAAAGAAGTTCTATATATTTTTATTAATATTGCATATCGACCATTAATTAATATCCAGTTTGATAAAGATTGGGGTCAACTTCCTTCCTCACCACGTATTACAAAGTCATGCATAAAGTGTATACTATTGAAATATGATTCTCTTAATTAAATAAAGTATTACGATGTTATAAACAAAATTACATAACTCATGCATCATACAGCATACTATAATATTTCTATTTCTGTTGCACAGCATTATAATTAAAAATCATCTATAAGTCTACAACTAATAGTCTAATAGTTAATTACCTAACCACCGGAACAAAGAGCAGAATAATTAGAGGGGAAGGCGTCTACACATAATTAAAGGGAAGCCTGTTATTCTTTCTTTGGACCAAGTTTTCTACAACATATATATAGGTAATTTGGCCCATATAGTGTTACTGTTATTGTTTGATGAGTTAAACATCTAATGTAAAAACAATTTCTATTGTGAATATGCGGTTAAAATTATGAGTACGCCACTAAAGCAAATGACAATCATATACAAGAAACATGATCAAATACATTTTATTCTTAACATGAAAACGGTGAGAACCAATTTGCGGTTATTATTTAGTTTATTTTTATAGGTGTTTGCTGTTATTTTTTGTTCGTATTTGCTAATTTTTTATTATGAGACGTTATAAGTATTTGCTGAATTATATTTTTGTTATTATTAGATGTTTTCTTTTGTTGTTACAAATATTAGTTGGTATATGCTGTTATTATTTTGTTTTTGATTTTGATTATTTTGTTGTAATTTTTAGCTTCTTTTCTTTGTTATTATAAATCATTGTTTATGTAGATTGGTATTGCAGTTGGTATTGTTTCTTACGTTCTCATTTTTTTAAAAATTGACATTATTTCCTATGTTCTCATGTTAAGATTAAAATATACATGAACATTTCCATCATATACAATTACTCCTTAGTAACACATAAATGTCATGGAATGACTTTTGATGTTCAAACTAATTTAGAAAAGATTATAAAAAACTAGCTAGGCATACAAAATCACACCTTTAATTAAGAATTTGCAAACCACACAACAAATAGATACTACAAAGTACAAACAACATTTACATGAGGCATATGTTGTCCAACAAACCCAATATCGGCACGAGATTTCAACATCCGCCACCTACATGTATTCCAAGTCGCACCACCTAGATTTCAACATCCACGCCCACATATTGCGTACCTAAATTGAGATGCCAAGCACACCCAAAACTGAACACTGCCCTATCAAGAACATGAAATACAAATTTTAATGATCTATAATTTACCACGTACTTCTAGACGTACCACACACATTAGTATGCATTTGACCAAATATATAACGAGTACTTCTCTCGCTCTTACGAGTGAAATGTGCTTTTCCAAACTGTCACTTAAACAAGATTTACAAACATTAAACACTTTCACAGATCGTACAGCAGAAAGCATGCAATATAATAATGATTAATATATAGAAGAAGATAAGGACTAGGTGTATTAATCCGCTGGTTACAGTTCACCTTTACAATCTTTTAGTTTATGATAAGTGATTTTAGAGATATCATACAAGTTTATGGAATAAGGCGAATATATATTTAAGAATTTAATTTCTGATGTACTTCCAACGTACCAATATCTTTTGTCTACAATTTCCAATCTGCCAATATAACTTTTATTAACGTGTTGGGTTTCATCCTCACTCGCTACCATGTCCAATATGAAATTAGTGAATCACCTCATGCACACTCTTGTAGTTTGGTCCTGCGCGCTATTCTTTCTCAGGAATATTTTTTTGGGTTAATAATTAGGATTCAGCTAAGTACTCCTACACATCTTCTAAAATTTCTGCTACTTCTGATTTCTAAACAGTTCGTATGGGAGGCAAGCTAACTCGGCAAGTTTGATTGGATGGCAAGCAACCGGCCTCCATAGAGTTTGGAGATATATATATTAAAAGTGACGTGTTAATTAGTTTTGTGAAAAAAGTTACGGGGCTCGCTTGTCACCCAAGCGAGCATAATTTCCAAGTTCGCTTGCCTTACTGTTGCTCCAAAAGTATTCTCAAAAGTCAGAACTTACATGAGTTCACATACATTGATAGTAAGTGTCTATTTGTGCATGACCTTTCAAAAAACACCTAGGTAAAATTATTCTAATATACGGAATACGTTTTTTCATTTGTGGGATTTCTGTTTACCACAATATATCCAATATCTTTAAAGGTATTCTTGACTTTGCACATTCGTATCGGATGCAAGAAAGAAGATATTGCCTGATTCATCTTAGATAACAAGAAGCAATTACAGGTTCAAGAATAGTTTATATGCATACACTTCATTAACATATTTCTTATTTTAGATAGTTAGATGAGGACAATTTAGATAAGATAAAATAAGTACAACTTTAGCCACCAGTATCAATTAAATACTCGTATAGAATAAGCATTGAATTCTAACGACAAGTACACATGGGCAACTTCTTAAGCCTAGTTATTTTTCTATTGTGAGACTTTAACCTTTGATCATCACTTTAAGAAAGAATACATTTATCCAATAACTTAATACAACTTGGCCATATAAGTTATTAAGTTTTAAGTACACATGGAATATATATCTAGCTTTGGCCTGAACTCTTAATGAAACGACTATAACTAGAATATTTTCATTATAGTTTTATGAATACAATGTGAACCCACATATATATTTAAATAGCTATCCCAAGTTATACACATGGTTAAGTCGTCACCCAAAGTAACATTACATCTAATCTAAATATTCTAATAAAATATAATCGTAACCCAAAGTAACATTACATCTTATCTAAATATTCCGATAAAATATAGTCGTGACCCAAAGTGACTTTTAAGCACATTTTTTGAGCTCCAATTAAACAACTTACAAAACCATATATATTAGTTTAAAACATATATGTATTACAAACACAAAAGGCAACAAGTATTTCGTCAAATATTGGTTATTTTTTTCTTTAAAAAAATGCTAGCCCTCGTTAGAATGATCGGAAAAAGTCGAGTTATCTTTGTTTTCCGACGTATCTTCATATAGGCTCCTCGAGTTATTCTTCCTCGTCGCTAGCATCATCGGCATCTTTAGTACCATCCGTATCAAAGACGTCAATGACATTACATATGAGCTCTTCTTTCTCATTCACTTTTTTCAGTCGTTAGCAGTTCACCCTTTCAAGATAATTGAATTTTTGTAATATACATCTCTCTATTTATATATTTCAAAATATCTAATTTTTACGAGAATAAAGAGAGCTTACGTACATAAATCGATTAGTTTTTTTTATCACTGGTACATTTTTTTTCAATTTTTATTTTTTAAAAAACTTTGTTTGTTAAATACCCAAAAAATCAATTAATTTATTTATAAATATGTTTTTTTCAAAATTTAAATGTTTGCCTACATATATGTAACTTAAGCGTAGCTAATACCATACACATGATTTGTATATGTGTATGTTCTAAAAATATATGAAATTTATTCATATTCTATTTTAATTTAGGAGATACAAATAAAGATTAAATTTCAATCATAGGATATGGTCATACACTCATTTGAATAATCAAAGGTAGGTTATCCACTACCACTAGGCCAGGGGTGTTAGTTTTAAGTGGCATAGGAAGATGTTTCTTCATCTATGTTATAGTCTTGTCGTTAAGATACACGTTTGGTAAAAACTATAGTATCTTGTATAAGGAGTCATTGTTTGGAGATTTCTTGTTATACATGATGAAAGAAATTTCCCAATCAAAGGTTTAATGTCATCATCACCTTCCTATGTGTAAAGGATTTTTCTTTTAGGTTGTATTATAATTAATGAGCTTAGTGGGGCTTGCTACATGGAATCACGCTCAACAATATATCACTTTGGGGTGTGAGTGGTAAGAGCGTGAGTGTACTTATGAACATTAGCATTTGTTAATTTCTTTTTAATTTTTTTTATAATATTAGTTATAACATATATTTTATTTTTGTCAAATAAGTTTTCACACATTGGCTTTAAGAAATTGAAATACAAGAATTATATCAATCATATACGACCAAATACCCGTTGCAAATAAGAAACCACCCGTTATTAGTTTTGTCACAAACAATTTATAGCAAATGCCAAAGTCAATTGTGACGAACTGTTTTGTTGCTTCAAACACATTAAGTTCATTTTTCTCACAAAATCGTCACAAAGTGATTAGCGAGAATTTTCTTTCTTACAGCAAAATGAATTGCGCAATCTATTTCAAGGGGCTTAGCAACGATTTTACAGCCACCAAAATTGGATTATAGTAGCGAAGAGTCTAGACAATATTTTAGACAATATTATATGCATTTATACATTTATATGTCGATTTAAACACTACTTTTTTAAAATTCTTTACCAGTCATTCATGCACAAATAATAATGATGTCTTAAAATTACAAACATTGTTCGAAGTCAAAACACATACACTATTTTGTTTAACTAGAACAACACTAGACTCAATTGTAACCCTTTGTTTTGTTAATTTACACTTTGAATGGATCTCAAATTCTCAATGAAGATAATATGTTTATTTGAGGGGCAATTTTCAACAAAATTCTAACTAGATAGGTCATTTTAAAGTGGAGAATCCCTATCGGCTCGATCTAACCTAAGCATTTAATGTGAAGACATGACAAAATCAGTGGATCGTCTCTTGGTTACTTGTGATTTTGCATTACTCATTTGGTGTCAAAACTCAAAATTCATGTTAAGTTTTTTCTCGTTCATGAGTAGCTATGCGATATTCATGACCATTTTTTGGTTCAGGCGATACGAAAGCGGTTTAAGATTCGACTCCAAAAGGTCATCAACAACCAAGAAACTAAAGACATAAAAAGCTAGCTCGTTTCTTTGGATAAAGCCTAGCTAGAGCAAACCTCTAATTCTTAAAGTGGTCAAAATTTGGTACTACCATTTTGTTAAGTTTCCATTGTAGCATTTTATTCTCGGGCAACAGCTTTCTTGTTGTCATGGGCGGATCCAGCATACAAACGGGTGGTTCCCCGGAACCACCCGAGTTTCGAAATAATAGTGTACGGATATATAGAAGACGCGTAGGAACCACCTTATAAATTAAGAGGAAACCACCTAAAAAATTCCTGGATCCGCCACTGCTTGTTGTAACTTGTAAGCTTAGACTTTAGTATAAATTCCTCCGTCGTGGTTAAAAGATTATCAAATTCGTTCATGTGATAAAAAGCAAAAGTAATATCGATTTACTATGCAAAAGTACATATTAAATACAGCACTAAAAGCAAAGAGCTAGGTAATCGTGATGGGGCTCATGATTATTTTAATGTACAAAACTCGTAAATTACAGATAGGACCATCCAAGTTAGCTAATTAATATAGACTTTAATCATGTTGTTCTGATCAATAACTAAATATTATTTTATCCTTCAAATATAGAACAATTGGGCATCGGCCATTAAAGAATAAATTAAAGAATAAGTTGAGTATTCCTTTAAAACATGAGAGTTGTAAGCTTGAAATAATAAATACTAAAATAAGTTGAAGTTTAATAATTCAAACTTTAGTTGTTCACAAATGATAATTAATATTATCATTTTAGCCGATGATTTATAACTTTCACTTTCTTTGTCAAAAGAAATCACATTTGTGTAATCATCATAAATTTACACATGCATTCACCTAAATTCGTTTACAATGATGATTATGAGCGAAATAAGGAAACATAGCTTAGTTAGAACCAAATATATTGAGTGAAAATCAATTATAAACCAAGTGTAAATCTATGATAATTATGTGAAACAACATAATTAAAACTTAGGAGTCTTGTCAGGATGGATTATTCTTGATATTATAGTTTAAATTAAATTATAGAAATCATATATTTTTATATTAACATAGAGAGAGATACTTGTAAATTAATTGATTAATATAATGTTCATGAACTGTAAATATTTTTGTTTACTAACTGATGATTCACTTACTCCATTGTAGCATATATTATAAATCAACTAACTAATGATTCACTTACTCTAGAGTCAAAAGAGAAGATGACTAATTACCTGAAACACTTTATCACCCAGATAAACTTTTGAATTTGGTCTATAGATTTTCTGGACAAGGAAAGTTTGTTAGAAGAACAAAGAAAGATCTTTATAGATTAAAAAACATTTGAAGAGTTTATTTGTGAAATATTTGTTTTATATTTATAAGAATGTTGCATTGTCTCTCAATTTAAAGCAATCAAACATGGATTGTTGGCTCTAATACTAATATTTAAAAGAATAGGATTGCGCCTATTTAACCATGAAACCGTGTTTTGTATGTAGTGACGGATGTCTTGTACATGAAACCTTAATAACCGTCATAACTCATAGTATACGCATCATAACCCTGGTTTCTTCCAGGGTTGATGTTTGTAACTCGATCTATGATAAGTGCTCTAAGATCAATCGTTCTTCATTCATTGTTTATGATAATGAATGATAAAGATCAAGTAAGTTAAATAAATATTAATTGATGCAGTAATAAACTAATGAGTTTTTTTAATCCTTTTATCAGTTTTATAATCACAAACACCGTCTCAACTCATAAATTAACACGATTCCATGGTTCAAGCAAGCCGGTCTTCACAATAGGTTGTTTCGCTGATCTTAATTATCAGAAAGACTAAACAACATAACAAACAATATTGACAAGAATAAATCCACAAACTTATGAACCACTCTAGCTCAAAGTAACCCTAAAATGAAATAACAATCAAACAGTACTAGCTAGGTGGTCACGCACATGAACATTTGAATTCATAGATCATAAATCTTGTTCCATCCTAAACTAAGTTCTCGCTTCTCAATTTCTTGTTCATGATTAATATCCATTCCAAAGACTACATAATAATAATATATATAACAAACAATAATGCTAATAATATTAAACCCACACATAGAACACCATCTGACCTTTTGATCATGACTTGAACAACAACACACACTTGAATCTGGTCAGAACTGTGGCCGGCTTCCCATGTTACCAGACCAACCACCACCGTCCTCCGGCAACTGAACATTGGTCATATTAAGTGGCAAGTTAAAAAACGGTAAACCCATAGACGAAGGGTCCGGAAAAGGTTTATTAATATTATTATTATTATTACTCGCCGTTCCATTGCCATCTCCACCGCTAACTGCGGCTGTGTCATCTTCTTCCAACGGCAGCCTCTCATACGCAACGTTAGTGAACGAAGCAGCAATCACAATAACCGGTCCAGAAGCAATCAAAGCTCCGACAACATTCCCACCGACAACTTGTCCTTGTCCACCAGCTAAATATATAGTCAAACTAGTGGCACCGGGTGGTGCTGGTGGTGGAAGGAACGATCCGGATAATGATAATATTTCAAACCGGCCTTGTAAAGTCAACACAGATCCGGCAGCAGCAGGCTGCCGTAGGCTGACGTTGTTGACAGTACCGGAGCCGCTAACAATACATAACCCACGTTGACGTTTTCTCGCGTAGTCAGCAATGGATTCGAATACATCACATCCGTTGCTTATTTCAAGGATGTGTGCTCTGAGAGTGTTGGCACTTTCTCTAGTGATGATGACTGGTGGTTTTGGTTTGTTCTTGGACCCAGGTGGACGTCCACGTGGCCTCCGGCCAAGGGCATCTCCGTTGCCGGAGCCTGGAGTGTGTTGGTTGTCGTCTTCTTCGGAGTGGTCTGCCGGGATTTGGAGGTGGAGAGGTGGACGGTTTTGAAGGTTTTGAAGGGAGAAAGGTGAGGTGGAACTGGTCAAGTCTAGATTGCTTGACATGATAATAATAATATTATAGATATAGATTTAGAAGAAGAGAGAGATCTAAAGGGGGAGAAATTAACAAGAAGAAAGAGATGATGATGAAGAAAGAATAATAAAGTAAACAACAAGAAGGTGGTATTAATTTTAGTATTTTATGATTTCAAGAGAGAGAGTAGAGAGAGAGAGTGGTGAGCATATGAGTTAAGACAAAGGGTTGAATGGTACTTTGGGGTGAACAGAGGGTAATAGTAACACCTGACCGATCTTTTGTTTTTAGGGTTGAAACTATTTATTGTAAAGAAAGGAAAAAAAGAAAGGAGTTTCCTGCAATTTTGTTTTATTGACCAATCTTTATTAGAAGATAATAATAATTCTAGGGATTTATTTATATATACATTCTTTTTAGTATAACCCCAAATTGATATACTATGACTCTACATATTGGAGTGGATATGCCTATAATTTTTGTTTGCCATGACAATGTATGTATATGTATATATTGTTAGGTTGTTTTAGAACTTAGGTTGTTTTAGAACATCATAGTCATAGTAACTTAGAGCATCACAAGTGAATGAAGATTGTGAGAGGAGAAATGGAGAAGGGAGGGCGTTCGTGTGCGTTATTACGGTCATGCTAGACAATGCCAACCATAAAGATGTTATATTTAATCTCTAGATAAAACAACCATTGTACATGTACGTGTATAGCATTATTGGCTAACCATACTCAACAAGTTGAACACTTGTTTACATTAATTACACCTTGCGGCTTGAACGAGGGAAAAATGAATATTTAAACTGGAACGGAAATCAATAAACAATTATCGTGGTGTGCTGCTGTTTTACCGATTGGTACATATACAGACACGGTAAAATTGCACAACATGTTCATCCTGAAACTTATTCATCAGGATGAATGACGCACATGACCGGTGTAAATATAAAAGAAGCTGAATATTCAAATTGGAACGAGAAATCAATAAACGGTGATTATGGTGCGTTGGTGTTGTACAAATTAGTACGTAGATACACAACATTAAAGTTGTTACAACAACGTGATACTTTTCATTAGGACACTTGACACACATGATTGATGTAAACATAAAAGAAGCGGTGTCACCTTGATCAGGGGTGCCAATGTACCTATTTTATTGGATTGTCTCACGTTTCCCTTCTTATTCAAGGAAACTTCAAGATGAATCAGGTACCAAGCTTTTGATTAGTACGACATATTAGTTCAGACAAACGAATTAATAGTGAGAGAGAATAATTAAAACTTACGGATGTAATAGAAGTGAAAAAGGTAGATTTTTGAGGAAGTTAGGATAACTACATAGTTCCTTTTGAATGTTATGTGGTAGAAAGTGTGAAGGCCAATTTGTTGGGAGGGGGGGGGGGGGTTGATCAACAAGACCGACAATAGCCGTATCCGAATATAAGAAGAGACCAATTGAATTTCAAGTTGTCGATTTTGTTTTACTGAAAGCCTCTTGATGAGGCAAACCAATCCATGTTTCATCGGCCCTTTCAAAATCATTGCTCGAGTGAAAGTAAGTCATCAAATAAGATTACTTGGGGATTTCTATCACTTTCCATGTATCGATTGGAATTACATGAGTGTTTTTGGTATTATTGAGAGACTTGGGGATGTTCGTCTTACAATGAGTTCTAGGATATAATGTTGGCTAAACTAATTTTATTGGTGGTTAACCTAATAAAAAAAGTGCTAAGGAAATTGTAAACATGCTGAAAGTTATGTAAAATTTATATGTTCCATATATTGTTCAAAGTGTACCAGATTGTAAACTTCTTGAAAGTCTTGTAAACTTCCATAAATTGTTCAAAATTCTTGAAATCGATTAACCCATCACCATACGGCTGTCCCAAAATCTCCTGCGAGCAACAATCAATATGGTGTCCACGTGCAATTATCTGAAAACTTTGTGTTTATACCCCAGATAGAAACATCATGTTATTAATGACATGGGACGAGTACCAACAAAACATGCTCAAGTTCCATCCCACAATAAGTGGCTTCAGATTACAACCTTCCATAGTGTTTTGTTTCCTATGTTTTCCCCCACCACTCTTGTTTTCTTTCTGTGATCTACTTTCCACGCTGATCCGACAAACGATAGTCATGCATTCATCGATAGCAATTGACCGGGTTTCACAACATGAAATTATACTATGACGTTAACAGATGTTTTGTTTAACCATTTGTTGTTGACTCGTTTTATAAATTTGATACTATCACAAAGCTAATCTCCTTCACAATTTTCATTATTGAATCCATTTAGACGGTTAAATATTATATGCTTAAATATCATAAAGTTTTTTTTAATCATTAGTATTGACCAGACTTATAATCCATTTAGTTTTGTAATGCTTAAAAGTAAAAGGTACACATATTTTATAATACATTAATTAATGTTCGTAATATTCACAAGTCCTTTTTAATATTCACGAGTCCGTTTAAATATTCACAAAGTCTCGGTGCAGGGGAGACTATGGTTATCTTGAGGAGTGTGTCGTTACATAAAAAAATTAAGGGAAAGAAAGAAACTTTTAGGAATTTCAATGTCAAGAAAAGAAGCATGAATAATAATAATAATAATAATAATAATAATATTATTATTAATTTTATCGAACGACTATATTTTTTTTGGTACTCTACAGGGTTAGAACTCATGGCCATCTGATAATATAACTAACAATAATAGTAAAGCTTTCTGTATAGTATTATCGAAGTGTTAAACAAAATTTTGTCTTTCTTTTAATGAGAATTATAATATTAGAGAGTTTGGACCGAGAGGGGGGAGGAAAAGAGTTCATGACTAAACACGTTAATGCAAAGTTTTCAAAATAACGTTAAAAAATCTTTGACTTCAACTTATCATATACGAGTATACTTAACTAATTCTTACAATGATTATACCAATTATTTTATCTTAGATGGACTAATTAACTCTTACAACAACTAATACTGCCTCTAGATCTTTACTTTTTACTGGAGAAAAATATATTTATGTAGATATCTTGATACTAGTTCGTTACAAGCGCTATGATATATTTTATTTTATGGAAACCTCATTTTATATATATATATGTGTGTGTGTTTTTCACACTTGCATTGATTTTAAATTTTTGATTGCCTAGGTTACGCCAAGTTGCTAAAGTTTGATGTGACAAGAACTTTAAGGGGATCCAAGATCTCTAGGTTACAATAATAAATCACTGGATTGGCTTAACTTCAGTACTGTCTTTCACATCTTCCTGACTTGTTGACGTGTGTGTTTTAATCAATCAAGGTTAGTAAACTGCTTTGTGTCACCTCTTCATTGGCTTGTTCCTAACTTTGTGGGGGCTCCCCTCATCTTACTCGTAGCTTCTAGCTATAGTGTTCAGACCAGTTCTGATTTATCTCAATCTTTTCTGATTGGTGGTCTGATCGATTACCAGACCCCCCTTACCTTCGACCATCTTCTACCTAATGTTGCCAGAACATGACTGATGTCTTCTTAAACATGCCAATGTGAAGTAAGCATTCGGGTTCTACTCAAACTAAACTTTACTAGTTAACTTATGGAAATGTGAAAAGGGTATGTATAAATGGAAATACATTAATAATATAGCTAATATTTCCGTCATGTCTAAAATGAGACTAAAACGTACTCAAAACATTTTTGTTAAAGGTCATACATCTTTATTACTAGATCAAATTAGTGATTATATTCATAATTTACTTTGTTATGTATAATTAAAATTTAAAATGGTCAGAAATGTATATGGAAATCTCAACGGCAGGGCCGGCTCTGAAAATTCGCGTGCCTCGGCCGAGCCGAAAAAATATGTCCCTTAAACCTTAGCATACTAAATAATGTAAACACATTTTTATGCGCCGAATAAAATTATAGCGACTAACATAAAAATTAGAAAATCTTGATATTATAATGAGTTTATGACACACTTAATAGATTAATAGCTAATTGAGGATTTGTGAAGCTCTCATAACATTTTTTATAGCAAATTAGTGAATTAACTCTTTGCAGTTTATGCTCTCTAATGTTCCGTTTTTGATAACTTTCACCGCCAACCCGCTAAGTCTTTCTTGAGGCATTTTGGGTCGAAAATAGGATTTCAATAACTATAATTTTGAAAAACTCATATTTTCATATGCTACCGTAACTGCTGGTGTTCGAAGTCGACGTGGCTGCTGGTCTTCGAAGTCGATTTTGCTATTATCGCGGCTGTTCGTTTCTTCTATTTATCTAGCTTATATTTATTAATTAAAAGTACTTGGCATTTTTCAAATTTTAGTGGGCCTAAGTCTTTGATTAATCAAAACAATGGGGTCTAAAAGGTGTTTGAGTAATATAAAAATAATGATTATAAACATTAGTGTATTCTACATATATAACATCGGAAGTTTTAAAAATTTTGTGCCTCAATAAAAAAACGTGCCACGGCCGGTCGCCCGCTTTGCACACCCCAAGAGCCGGCCATGCTCAACAGATAATTTTAACAAACTAATTAACGTGTGTACGTACGTATATGATACTTGGCGAGTAAATACGTCACAAAATACCCACAAGATATAATGGCTATGTGTATGAAATTGTTATAAAATAATTATGGAAGTACTTATCAATGTGTCATTGAAACCAACAAGATATGACAATCTTCGACATTTTCTCCTTTACAGGATAACATATGCGAAATACAATAAGGAAATGTTTGGTTAAAAAAGGTACATATGTAAAGACTTATAAATAAATTGAATGTTGTTTTACTTGTATAGTAACTTTTAACTATCTATAATAATATATATAAACGAAAACCCAAAAATCCTAAGTGTCGTGATGTGGTCGTTTCCCCCTTTTTTGGAGTCAGCAGATTTGCTTGATTTTTAAATGGTGGTCTCTCATTGATTTAACCCGGTTTACACCCATTTATGCTTTAATTTTTGCGGGTCTTATGGGTCACCAAACTCGGATCCTTACCCTATTCTTCAACCAAACTACGTTCTTCCTCTTCCCACTCTAAATCACCATCCTCCCTCTCTATCTCAAATAATTACCTTGAATCCTCGTACTAATTCGTGTTTCAATCGATCGATTTCATGCAAAGTTGATCAGCACTAATTCGTGTTTCAACTCCCCCATCTCTCAAAACCCTAGCCACTCATTATATCACACAGCCGGTCCTTCAAAATTGATCGTCGGCATTAAAGCAACACCCATGTATTGTGAAACCTAAAATCAATCCTTCTCATCTGCATCTTTCAACTCCCTCACAACCCCACTCCAAAAACATTTTCCATCTGACGAACTACAGCTGGAGTTCCACTTTTTCATGCTTCGTCAAGGGTTTTGTTTGTTTTTGTTTCTATGAATTAAATATCTCGTGATTCAACTGGCTCTACAATGGTTTTGATTGATTTTCAATTTTGTGATTTGGGTATTTCATGAATTTGAATTTTGATGAAAATGCAATTATTTACTTTGTGCACAACAACTGTTTGATGAAATGTCTAGCGGAGGTTATTTTGGAGTGATTAACGAAGAATGAGATGATGATGTTTTTGAATTTTCTTGATATGTAATTGTTACTGATTTGAATAGTAATTATATTAACTAATTAATTAAGTTTAGATTCAATTTTGTTTTATGTATTCATGAACAAGGAGATGATGATGTTTTTCTCAATTCCTTGAACTCTTGCAAGATGCATATATGTTATTAAAGTGGCCACATGGATTTAGTACATGTATCTGATCTTATGTTATGGGTTTGGGTCGGGTCAAAACAGATTATATCACACTTCTTCATTGTAATTTCACTTTTAAGGAGCAATCTTCCATAGTTATAGACTACTATATTATTGTATTAATTTCTTCAAAGTTTACTAGATTTGATTTAGAAAATAAAATGGTAAATATTTCTGGATTATGTTTATCATATGGATCATAGTATTTTTAATTCCTAAACTTGTCCTAAATCATGTTATTCAATAATTTATATTATAACTGAAGTTAATATAAAAAAAAAAACTCAAAATTCATGTATTGTAAGGTATTTTAGTTGGATTTTACAGATTAGGCAGTTTTGGATTTGTTTCATATGGTTGTAGATTATGAGCACAACTTCATTCCCATCCAACAAGACATGCAATTGAATCAGAAAGGAGGCTTTTAGTTTTGATAACTTTTTAAGTTTGATTTGATAATTATTTGAATGGACTGCTATGATGAAGTCCTAGCTTTTTTCACTTTGGTGGGTTGGTTGTGATTAACGACTTTTTAGAAGAAAACAGAGATAATTCTACTCGTATACGCTGGTCTATTATTGGTTTAGAGACTTTTCACCGCTACACTGTAGCTAAAGTGAAGTTGAGGTTTAGTGAACAATGTTCCATAATTTTTCTCTGTGTGTAATCCGCTAATGGATTTTGTAATTATTTTTTATATGAGTAAGCTACTAATGATGCTTATAGCTTTTTATTTTTACATAACAGGTTGGTTGGGGACAACAACACTGATTATCTTTCTATCTAACGGAGTTGGAGATCCCACAAACTAAGCATAATTCAGGAAAAGAAAAGCATCAGCATTGGATTAGATCAATGGTTTCATAAAGAAGTCGCGTGCCAATCATCGGGGATATTTAAGCAGGAGTGAATTTGTATATTTGCTATGAATGTGTTTTGAGATGTAAAGCTTAAGTATTTATATTATAATTAGATGCAGTTTTCTTTTCTTAAGATTTTGTATGAACTTTTAGGTATAATTTTTTGTGTCTATGTACGAAAGTCTAAATTTTAATGATTATTGATGAAACTACATAACTTATTACTACTTATTTGTGTGTGTGTTAATTTCTATAATTAACTTTTAAAGTAGTAACTATTGATAAGACTCTTAGCAACAATTAAAGCAATGGTCTAAATTTTAATGCTATTCAACTAGGATCCATTCTTAAGGTTGCCTCTCCACGGGTATACTGATGGGTTTGGATCGGGTCAACGGATTATGTCACATCGGCTATAATCATTCTTGAAAAACCTAATCTCCCCTGTGAATACGAAATCCGCCACCACACCTCCGCCCTAATATGGCCGACGTTCTCTTCACGGCTGCTCTTTGAGACAACATCGTTTTAAAGGTTATCCTATTCGGTTCTCCCAATCTATATGTCCAGAATCTGATTGACCCAATTCGTTCAGTTTAGTGTGAATTGAAGTTGAGGATGTCATAATTATGAATCGGTGAGATTTTCTACTTTGAACTTACCTAAAATCCTTCACATACAGTTTGAGATTTTCAGGTTAATTTGATTGATTCGTAATGAAGTGTGAATGATTTGATTTGGCGTTCGTTAATTAGGATTAAAATTGGTTAATTGCATCACTGAATTGGGAGTTTGTGTGTTTGTAGGGCAAATTATTTCTGGTTTTAGGTTATTAATTTGTTCAGAGTGAATTCAGAAAGAATCCATATGATATCACACCCTAACCATCCTAAGTTATATGTTAATTATATTTGTTCATGTTATTTTGCGAGTTGAAAAAAATAAATAAATAAAATTTGGTTTCATGTTTAAATTATTGATATACTTGTGTTGTATAAAAACTTATTTTATCGGATTGTTCAAAGTCAATCAGTATCCGAACCGGCAATATGCCCTTATGCATCTTGAAGAAAATAGTATCATAATTTAGGTTCAGTATAAGCAATTTCAGTTAGTTGTATTTTATTTTCAATTAGTTTGTGTATTAACTTCATTAGTGGTATTATGTAATGATTAACAATTGTTGATTGGTGATGAATCTATTATTTTCCTTTAGACACAACATCCTTCATTGGTGAAATATCATGTGATACTATGGTCACCAACAAAGAAACAAATAAAATGTTTGAACCTAAGTTGTCAAAAGCCCTTCGGGAGTACCCCTTTCGGTTGCTCTTATTAAGAACTTTCGTTTGGGCTTGCTTTCGTTTCCATTTTTTTAGGTTCCGTGTTTAGGGTAGGATTTGAAAATGATTGTGTGATACTATTACTAAATGATGAATGATAAGATGCAAATAAGCAGTAATGACTAAATAGTAAAGAATCTATTAAAGACATATTGTATAGCTTCTTTCTAATGAAAATCTAGCTACAAGCCTACAAGACAGGTTGAAATTTGTATTACAGTTTGTGAGTATTCCTGTATATATGAGCATTATCTTTAAAAGAGTGATTTTAAACATATACGCCCATCAAATTTGTACATGTAACATGTAGCATATTCTAAGGTTGACGGGATCACACAAGGAATTGGGTTGCATAAGGTTCAACTGCCTATTGGCGGTACAATGCGACTATGTGTTTTTCTTGGCACTCTTGGACATGAGGTAATCCATTGGATTCTTATGGATTTAGGAACAATCAAAGTCCCTACATGTATTTCTAATACAGGTCAGAAGTCATAAAATGTATTTTTAGTCAACTTAAAAAAGTGCCATTTTGACTCATTGAAAAATGTTATGATTTTAGGGGAATTTAACCTTGATATGTAACTCTCACTTAACTATAACAGATACTATACTTATGAATGAAACAAAACTAAAAGTGTTCCCATATGACATATTTGCAAGAAGCAAATATGTTTTAGCCGTTTGTCGTGTAACTGAATAACATGACTTTTCGAAATAGTTTAACTCGCTTTGATCATCATAATTTTGGTATATATGAGACTGTTGTGGGCTCAGGGGAGTCAAAATATGAGAGACTAATTCCCTAGAAAATTCAGGATTCAAGAACACCAGAAGTCAATGCATTACATTAAGAAGACAAGAACAAGTAAAGTTGATCAAAGAAACAAGTGCCATAGCCTAGCTGGTATTCTTATTGTTCATTCGTTAAACGAATATTAATATTTTATCTCCATGTTTTATCTTGGACTTATGTTTGTCAAAATATTAACCAAGCCCTAAAATTTTGTTTATATATTAACGTGAATCAATATTTAAAGATTTTTCATTTTTCATTCCAAGCAAATTATAAGGTTATTAAGTCTCTTTAATTTTAATTATTGTGTAGGTTAAAACTTAAAAGGGTACTAAGAGACGAAACCCCATCACCAATAATTGGCAATGAATAACACTTGGTGTTTTATTTGCTATTTACCAAAATAATAATAATACTAAGATATATAGAAGAGGATGCAAATCTTTCAAGTCTTCCAATTTTTTTTCATCTACTTACGATTTTTGTTTCTAGCAGTCGCCTTCCATGCCAGTAAACGGAAGTAGTGGTTTATTAAAAACCACATTTTTACAAAAGAAATTTGATGGACAATTATAAGAAAATCAAAACACATATAATACAACTATGTGATTTTGTTAATATGAAGCAAAATCAAACCTAATAACACAAAAGATCTCCAAATTTTTAAAAAAAATGTGTTTTCCTTAGACAATGCAGTGTGGTTCCGCCAAGCCAAGGGAAGGGTCCGACATGGCACACCGTTCATGCAAAGAGTTTCTTGAAACACCACGCACGGCCCTTTTTCTTTCACGTGTGACGGGATCGTCATGCTCGTCCTTCACCTCTTTTTGACCGTTGGAGCCCAACGACTCTATTTAAAAGATTATTAATTTATTTATTATTATTATTATTATTATTATTATTATTATTATTATTATTATAAATACATATATATAAACAAACACTTCTCAAATCAGTTTAACAAACCCATTTCAATAAAAACTAAAATACAATGAAACTTAAAAATTATCAATACCTCAAAACTCATTTAAAATATAATAATATTGATAGTTGATAAGATTGAAAAATAGACAAACAAAAACAATAAAAATTAAACAATTACTTATACATACAAATATAACCCATCTCGGTAGGAAAAATTACAACCGAAATGACAATAAAATTGACAGCCATAGTCCATGTAAATTAATTAAATTAATATAACAAATTATATATTAAAAAATATTAACAAAGCCTTAAATAAACCCGCGTAACACGCGGGCTAAAAGCTAGTTAATAAATAAATGTGGATACAATTCATGAATATCAGAATATTAAGTTACTTTTGCAACAACTTAAAACAACCAGTTTTTAGGACTTGCGCATTGTGGCATGACATTGAATCGCGCACGCGTATTTTGTAATATTGGATCGAAACGTAAATCATAGAAAATAATAGCAAAGTCAAGTTATAAAAACGTAAAACACATAAAAAATAAGTAAGTTAAAACGGCAAAAAACATTATTCTAGCGGATTCAAATTAATAATAATAATAAGTTTATAAAATGCAAAGTTTATATTATATATTATATATATTTATATAGTATAAAAGAGGATGTTGGTGTCACAAAGTTGCTATTTTGATAAAATTTTGTTTTGATATACAATAGACAATTAGTTTTGACCCTCGCTTTGCTGCGGAGGCGTAAACTCGGGAGAAAAAGACCAACGCTAAACGTTAACACCCTCATGTTAAAACATTAAAGACGTTCTTTGGATAAAGCAGTCGCATACGAAGAACTGCCCATTCGAATAAAGTAATTTAGTATTCGATTTACGACTTGGTACAAAGTCGGGACTTTGTACCAAGGTGTAAATCACCACTGCCATCATCATCACAAACAAACTCTCGGCGGTTGACTGTAGTCAATTCATTGAAAAAAAACCATCGGAACCGTGTTGCATGAAGAACGATCAAAACGGTGGAGTCAAAAAGTGCAAAAGATTTTGTCGAATAAGACAAAGGTATAGAACAAGAAGAAAGGATATAAACATGTTGTGAAAATGACCATGTAAAAACAAAGCATAAGCTACTTGTATATCTTGTAAGTTATATTGGACAATTCATTAATAGTGTTTAATGTGAGTGTGTGAAATGTTGGTTTTTAATATATATACAATTCCACTTGAACCACAATTTGACTTCTAGTCCGTTGGTTGTGTGATGCGGGGATGTCTAAACTTCTAATGTGGTTTGCTACTCAGGTTCAAATCCTGGCAATGGATAAGGGTTGTTATTCTTTGATTAAATAGCTTATTTTTGCTAAGTTCAATATATATATATATATATATATATATAGAGGGTGTCATGCGTGTTGTGTATACTTTTTTTTATTTTTTTGTTTTAGTTATGGTATGTAACGAACATGAAGGTAACCGACCAAATTTGTTTAGACTCACCATCTCAATGCCCAGGATCAAAAGCGCTCGGGTTTTACAAAGCCCGAGTTTTACCGACCGACGCTACCCCTAAAACGCACGTAACTGAAATCGCCCGAATTCGTGTCGACTTACCAACTCAACGCCCAGGACTAACAACACTTGAGTGTTACCACCGTCCGATTTTACCCGACGCAACACACCGATAAAACACCAGTTATTAATATTAATAAAGGTATAAAGTATAAGGTTGATTAGAATTCAAATTAAGCCATTATAATTATAAATACCTTAAAGGGAAAAGGTAAAGTCTACGACCGCCGAGGAAAAAAGAGTGAAATATGAAAGGGAGATGTACGTACAAACATAGTAGCGCAATATACAAAATTCATTTGAATAGTAGCATTATGAGGAAAATTCTTTTTGATAATTCTTTTTTGAACCGATTATTTGGGTGACAGTGGTGTCTCTTCTAAAAGACACTTACCTCTTCTTATTTAAGTTTAATCATATAAGAGTAGTGTTCTTCCATTTTAATGACATACACCTTTCGGATTCTACTGACCTGACCCATTTAGTGGGCAGGAGGACGACAACCCAAGGCCCAACATCTTTTAGCTCACGGAAAATATCCGCATTTATTAATTATATAATAAACAAACCCAGGTAAATCAATAAATGGAAGTTAGTTCAACTCGTAGAATGAACTTCCTCAAGCCGGATGTAAAGATCTGAAACTCGATAGGCATTTTTTCTTAACTTTTTTGTATATTATTTGTTTAAGGTTGGACGTCAATTTGTCGCCACTAAAACTTGAATTTCTTGTAGTGTATGTTATTTAACTTAATCACCCCCCCCCCCCCACCCATTTTCATTTTTTCCATTGATAGACCCTTTCCTGAGTCGTACGTTTGTAAATATATTTTTATGATCTTGACTTATCCATCGATTATATATTACTTACGTTTTATTTGTCAATTCTTTTCTCTCCACTTCTTAGGTGATAGATTATCTCTAATCATCACTATTATATTTAGAAAGATGTCTCCGGAACACAGCATGCCTTCCAACCCAATGTTAATGAGCAAATGGATGAGCCAACTGCATATGGTATAACTAATGACATGCCTTCAATTATATCCAACACAAACTTGCAACATAGGGTAGTACACACCAAAGAACGTTTATGAGGAGAAGCGAACACCCGTTATAAGAGCAGGTATCATCCAACTACTCGAGAAGTCAAGACAAAAGAAGCCAAGCTGCAGCTAGAAGCCAAAGAGATGTCTCGAAGTGTTCTTATATATGCAACGTTCAACAAGTACAACCCACCAATATTTAATGGAGAGACAGATATGACATACGCCTATTGGCATATTCTCATTTACATCTCGAGCCTTCTACTGGTGGAAGTTTGTTTCTCTTGTACACAAACCTAAAATCAAAAGGACGAAACGAAGGTAGCCCGAGCAAGAAGAGGTATAAAGGGACACTAACCTATGCACCAAGAGTTATGTCGTTACATGTGAAAGATTCAAGATTTACTAGTAATGATACATAACACGTGAAACCGATAAGACGTATAATGGACAAAAAGGAGTTGAAATAGATAAACATTGTTTAAGGGCAACCGTTCCCTACTAAGTGATTGTTCTAAGATGGAATTCACTTGATCATGCGACTTAATGAGTTTTCTTTATATATATATTTTACTTGTCAACTTATCACTAACATATTACTTTCTTTGAGCATGTTTAGGTTAATGATTTAGAGTGATCATTCATAAACATGGGCATAGTTTCTCCGCTTGGTATCAAGAGAATATGATTACCTTAACCTTATCGAAGATCTTTTAGACAACGTCCTAGTGAATATTAAGTGAAACCTCATATCTAATGGGGTTATGAGATAGTTTGACCAAAAAAAAAACCATAATTTGACAACTTAGTTATTTTAGTCTGGCTTTTTGTTCTTTTAGAGAAAGGGTGTGACACACCCTAACTTTCTCATGCCACGCGCAATGTGGCACCTTAACGGTGCACTTTGCACATTCGCATCACCGTGACTAGCTTGAGAACCGCTAATGTATTTCTTAACGGTGAGATGATTGCTACTTTTAGCTCGGTAGCCGCCAATGTTGGTTTTGGTAGCTATTGCGATAACCATAGCCACGAATGGGTTCGATATATAGGGTAGCAACCGTTGTCCATCGTACACTATTTGGTAGCAACCGGTCGGTTGAAAATCTTGAAAGTAGTTGGGTGGCAAACAATTTGAATTGTGTCATAGATACTATTGTAGTTTTTGTTTGAACATTTAAATATATTTAAATGCAATTTAAATTTGTTGATAACAATAATAAATTGGCATTTCATTCTCTAAACATGTGGGGGGAATAGAAATGAACATTTGGTTTCACTTTGGGTAGCTTGACTATAGAAACAATTCCCCAATCACAAAAAACGACGACCTTTCTTGCTAAGTAGATACAAAGAAACTCTATTATTCCATCACCATTTTTCATTCTTTTTCCTCAAAATCAAACACGCCATTAACATCGATGCAACTTCAGGCGTGTGGACCATCTTTAGTAATACCATCTACTTAGGTTGTTGTACCCTGTGAGACAAACAAGTTCTCTTGAGAGGCTTGAATTATGTTATAACTTGACTGTATTTTATTTTTACAGTAAATATAAAAAATTTAAAAATGTTAAGAGATTTGTTATAATAAAATAAATACATAAATGAAAGTAAGCAACAAGCTTAAGCTTAGACTTTTAAAGTAAATCCCAAGTCAAGGTTAGATGTATTCATTTTGATATATTTTCGATTCAAAATACAATAAACTCCATAATTTTTTTTATTTAAAGAACTTTGATAGTTTGAATTTTGACCGTATCATCTTCTACATTTGAAACTAAAAATTCAAACCTTTAATAAAACAATAAATACTATTTCAGTTATAAACAATTAATACTTGTTTTAATTATACATAATAAGAAATTTGACTTTTATTAATCTCATATATTTAAATTGAACCAATAATAATTCCACTTCAGAGAAAATATAATCAGTTCCATTTTTGTTACAATTTATTTTCATTGAACCACCGTTAAAGAAATAAATAAAATATTATTCCGTTAAGTTTTTTTTCTAATTTCAAACTGATATAACACATAATCGAGATCACAATGACATAAGTCTTCCTTCATTGAGTCATGACCACTTCAAAGTGTTTTCAATGAAGTTTGAACTCGGGTCTATATTAAAAAACCAAAGCTTTTTACCATCACATCATATCAAAAAGGACCGTCTTTTAAAAATAAAAATAATAAAATTAATATTAATTTGACATCCTTTAAAAAAATCCAATAAAATAGAAAAAAATAATAATTTGAAAAAGAAATTCGGAACACGTCTCTCTTTGTTTCCTGATGCTTTCTATTTTCTTGCATCCCATTTTCACTTTCTTTTCTTTTCTTTCTTCTAACCCCTCTTGACTCCAACATTCCAATTCAACCTCCATTCCATCCAATTTTCTTAATTTTCAATACCCATCGCTTAACTTAATAACCACTGATTCATTTCCATTCTCAAGTTAGGGTTTTCCGACAAATACCTAGGTAATTAAAACCCAGTTTGCGTATTCTGTAATCTTCAATTATACAGATTTAACTCGTTATTTTGATTTTTTCTTTTCTGGGTATGTTTATTTACCCACCAATTTTAATGGGTTACATTTATCTTGAACGATTTGTGCTTATTGATGTCAATTTGGAAAATTTGTATAGATTTAGGAATAGAATTGTGTTAGGTTTTAAATTTGTGACTAATCAGTTGAAAAGTAATAGTTTTTGACATTTGAGCAGAGAATTTATAAAATGCAAATGTTGATTACTGATTATGAGTTGACTTTTACAACAAATGAGGATTCAAGGCCTTGAAATCTTGAAACTTTTTATGGTGGAATCATTCATTAGGTTGACTTTTAGATACTTTTTTTGCTGCTTTTTTATTTGGTTTCATAATTAGAGAGTTTACATAACATGTTATATTGCAATTATGAGTGATGAGAGTTGTTTTTATTATGGTTATTATCGGAATGAAGCAAGTGGCTAATTTGCACTCTCAATGGATTACAGTTTGAACCGGTCCACTCTCAATGGATTGTGAGAATAGATTTGGGTAAAATGTCGAATTCTGCTAATAGTAAATGTGGTCTTCTGATAGAAACCTGATGAATAACAATAACGCCAGTGGTATTCAGACACGAGCCTCGGATTCTACAAGCCGGTAATAATAACATAAGTGAAATATTTTGTTATCTTTTTTAATTGATGTTTAAAGATTCATACTCTTTTTACAGGCATAATTCGCACACAGTAAATGATAATACTGATTATTCTTCTGAGGAGGAACGTCTTGCGCGTGTGAAAGCTCAAAAGGAGGAAATCCGGAGTCTTAGAGAACAAATTACCTTGGCAAGCGTCAAGGTATGGTTTATCTCTTATTTGATCTCATGCATATAATATTAATGTATTATTTTATAACTTTGGATTTGGTGATATTAGGAGCGACAATTGTTGAATGAAAAATATACATTGGGAAAGAAGTTTTCCGAGCTACGACTGGTTTGTTCTATATACATATATTTTTTTATCTAACAACCTTATCTTTAGGCTTGTATCTCTTTTAAACTGCATGTTATAATATTGAATCTTTTGAATGACAGGCTCTAGATGAGAGGCAAGTCGAAGCTATTGCGTCGGCTTCTAGTGAACTGGCACGTAGAAAAGACGTTCTTGATGAAAATTTAAAATTAAACCCATGATTTGAAGGTAAGTCACGGTCGCATGATATTTTCCATTTTCTAAGTTTCATGTTAATTTTCCTTTTTTTAATCACTTTTGTAATGTTACAGGTTGCTGAGGACGAGAGGTATATCTTCATCTGATCCTTGGTTGGACTATTGGATGAGTATGGCGTTCTGCCTCTTGCTACAAATGCTGCAGCTCTTTCAGATAGCATAAAGGTATAAAATTACCTTTTTTCTTTTGCCCACACGTGTTTGCACCAACAAACACACCCCTACGCACGCATACAGGTAGGCCTGTGAACGAAGCGCGCGAATGCAGCATGTCGTGTTCGTTTGTTTAACTCTTAACTGAACAAACAATCGAATATGAACATAATTACACGAAAAAAGGTTTTCTTGTTTGTGTTTGTTTATGTTCGTTCCTTGATATTATAAACGAACGGATCACGGATGTAAAAGGACGGACACAACTGAGCTAAAACCAATTAAACGTGTGAACAACAATGTACCAGGTCTAAAAAGTTATCAAAACAAGAGTAAATCGTAATGAGCTAAATAATTTAAATGAATATATTAATAATGTAAACGAACCAACTTAAACAAATGTAAACTAATGAACTTAAAGGAACATTAATGAACATAACGAACAAGACATGTATTCATGACTTCATGTTTGCTCTTTTAAATAAATGAAAACAAAAAATCTGTTCATGTTTGTTTGTTTATTAAATAAACGGACATAAACAAACTTCCTGCCAAACTATTTACTGAATGTACAGTACGTTTACAGCCTACATGCAGGATGGTTGAGTTAGACTGACCCACCAGCAATATTTTCTCCTTTTTCATTATTTTTATACAATTAATGTAATTTAATAAATATAAAGTCTGCTATAAAGATGAAAAGCTGATCTCCTTTTTTTAATAAACCAAGTTTTAAGAGCTTTTATTAACCATATGACCAGTTATATATGTGATGTATATCTGAATCTTAACAATGTTTTCCTTGTTTTAATTCACAACATTTGCACGACCCAAATGCAGCAGAAAATCAGGGAATCTCAATCTCAAGTATGATCACTATCTTAACAATGTATGTTCGAATTTTTGCAAACATTTGTATTAATTTTTGTATTTTCTTTTTAATTTCAGGGTCAACAATGGTTTTCACCTTCACCCTATAACAATACGACAGGTGGCAGGCATTTGGAACAAAATTACGAGGTTTCTAACTTCACACCTGAAAACAACAATAGAGAAAGTACTAGCTTGATGCTCAATGGTCAAATGAGTCAATCAGTAGACAATGACTATCGCACCAAATTTGAATCCAGGCTTGTTAGGTTGGCATAATAAATCTCAAATTTATCCTAAATTTCTGTCTTTATTTAAATACTTTACTGAAATTTTGTTACTTTTTGTTGTCAGTCAACGCGAATGGTGCTTATGACTATAATAGGGTGAACAACGGGTTTCAAGACGGAATCGATGATGATAATTTTCAACCACAATCCAATGATGGGGAAGATTCTTATGCTATAGGTAGTAAACATAATTACTGGAAGTTATTTATTAGTCTCGTAATTCACTTTTGATGTAGTTATTATGAGTAGATGTGGCAGGCACGACCTACTTACTTAAAATTGGGTTCTAGCTTATGTCAAACGGGTTAGGTTTAAAAACCTTATAAGTCAAAAGTGATCAAATGTCTTCTCAAATGCTTAAAACATCCTATATATTTTTGTTAGAAATTTAGATAATTATTTTAGCAATATAGCTCTTGTAACATGCTATAGATGCTAACGTGTGTTATTTATTTATTTTCAATTACAAGATGGCCCTGGAGTAGAAAACTTCCAAATAATCGGAGACGCAAAACCGGGAGGCAAACTTTTAGGCTGTGGGTTTTCCCGTGAGTGGGACCTCCACTATGCATGTTTCAGGTACAGAAGCTTCTAGATGCAATGCTTAATTATTTATTATTCAGTTACAGTATGTAAAGATTGATATATCATGTATTCGTTTTGCTTCTCTGTCAGTGGGTGCGTCACCTTCAAGATGGCACTAGGGAGTACATCGAGGGTTAGTATTTGAAAACTAATCTTTGCCAAAACTTATACGACTACTAATTGATTACCTTAAATGTGCCAAAATTTAAATAATTGTTGTGCTATATTGTTTCTTTTTTAATCTTATTCAACACAATAATTATCTTTTAAAAGAAATGGACAAAAATGTGTTTTCGAATTCACCAACCTGGTTTTGGCCTGTTACCCAACCCGCATTTTTACTATTTTTAGTCCGTTTATGAGTTATGATAGTTTTACACTTCCCACATTGAAATATTTGTGTTTAAAAGGGGTGAAACTCGAGCCTGAGCTCATTATAAATATTAATTTTATATGTATTTTATAATTATAATTTTATATGCAACTGAACTTATGTTGTATATTTATTTTTATATACTAATTATAATTATCATGTAAATATATATATATATATATATTTAATATATTACATTAAACTGTATAAATAATAGCTCGTTTAGGCTCGTGAGCCTACTCGAGCTTCATTAGTGAAACTCGGGCCTGATCTCGTTTGTTAAATGAGCTTACTTTTAGGTTTGGGCTTGGTGCAAGCTTGGCTTGGTTCGAGTTTTAAGCGAGCCGATCTCGAGTAGCTCACGAGCTGCTTTTTTCGTTTACATCCCTATTCCTGATCCAGAATTTCTGTATGACAGGAGCCACAAATCCAGAATATGTAGTTACAGCCGATGATGTCGATAAACTTATCGCTGTTGAGTGCATACCAATGGATGACCAAGGTCGACAGGTACTCCTTAAACATCTTCTATTCGTTATTTACAATAACTTTTGTTATTATTTCAGTACTTTAGATACAAAGCTGTACAAGAATAATATGTTTCAATATTTCTTATGTTAAAACTGTTCTGTATTCAGGGGCAAATAGTGCGACTCTTTGCCAACGAACAAAACAAAATATCATGTGGTGAGTTTGTTTCTTTAACAGTTTTCAAACTCATAATTAGTTCATCGGTTAAAAAGTTTGGTACTTTCAACCGTCATCTTGAAAATGGTATTTTGCAGATCCAGAAATGCAACAGGAAATCGACAGATATATGTCGGAGGGTCAAGCATCATTTAGTGTTTTCATGCTGGTGCGATATTATATAAACGCGTTTCTTAATATTTTATGGCATGTTTACTTTTGGAACAAGTTATTTACTTTTGGCTGTTATTGCAGATGGATCCTTCTGAGAGATGGGAACAAACAACTTTTTCTTTGAGACGATTCAACTACCAGATAAGGATCCATCGCACACAAGAAATTTTTATCGAGGAGAAATATTCCAGTGAGTTTTTGGTAAGTAAAATATAGTTTTAATGGGTGAATTCTATGACTTTGGCTGAAACGGGTCAAATGGTTAAGTTCTTTAACTTTGGCTGAAATGAGTCAAATGGGTTATTCTATAATTTTGGCTGAAATGGGTAAGTTCTTTAATTTTGGTTGAAACGGGTCAAATGGGTAAATTCTTCAATTTTGGCTGAAACGGGTCAAATGGGTAAATTCTTTATTTTTGCTGTAACGGGTCAAATGGGTAATTTCTTCAATTTTGGCTGAAGGGTCTATTGGTGGTCAGGTATAATGGTTTTGAGGATCACTCTTTCTTGAATATTAGTTAAATGTATTAAATACCATGTTTGACGATGACAAAATTTTAGGTGATACGTTGACTTGGTGTTTTGACTTTATTGTAATGATGTTGCATACGCCTTGCTTGCGGTGCGCACATATAATGTATATATGTGTGAACCCTTGGGTGGGCAAAAGTAAAATTGCACTAATTTTGACGTTATTTTACTAATCACGTGAAAATAACGTTAAAAGTGGCGGAAGGTTAATCAGGCATCATGTGGTGGCGTTGATAGCCGAAAGACAAGGGCACATGCACCAATCAGCCGGTGTCCCGATGATTGAGTGTTATGTGTCTTATGTCCAAGGCTTGATTCAAAACTACTATCGAGCCGGGGGTCTCACCGGAAGCAGCCTCTCTATCCTATGGGATAGAGGTAAGGCTGTCTACATCTTACCCTCCTCAGACCCTACCATAGCATTGCTATTGGTGGGATATACTGAGTACGATGATGATGATGATGATGATGATGATGTAATGATGTTGCAGATCAAAATCCCTGCAGGGCTTACTCCACAATTCGTGTTGACCTGTTCTGATGGTTCTTCACATCCTTTTACTTTCAATG